>NC_067142.1:46715749-47020408 GCF_903995435.1 Acomys russatus
TATCAGTAAGTCCCAAGTCCTCATGAGAGTTCTGGGACAAAAATAAGGTGGACAAATCCTGATGAATAACACCTGAGACTGACCTTTGGCCTCTCCGCACACTTGCATACATACATACGTATACAGAATAAACAGCCCAGAAGTCCGTATGGAGTGTTAGGAAATTGATTAAATTATTTCTATTGCTTGTTTTAACTAGACAGATTCAGATATCTAAGAAGCCTACTCTCTTGTAGGCAGAAGTCGTGTCTTTTAGTTTTGGAACACCAATGCCTGAATTGGGTAATTCTGCACACTAGAGTTCCTGGCCTCTGCTTGCAGAGTGCTTGGAGGAATCACCATTTCCCCCTACAGAATCCTCACGTTCAAAGGAAGTATTTCTAAACGTAATGATATATGTGCCTTGAGAGGGACACTGATCCCATAACTTAGAACCAGTGGCCTGGAATAAAATAATCTTTTCTACCTGATGGACTAGCAAAAAAAAAAAAAAATTACAAAATAAGCTAATTTCTTTACATATTAGGTCAATCTCATTTTAAAAACTTTCCTGACCACCTTTTCAAAAATGAAATGCTCTCAAACTCTATTCCATAGCCAAGCGTCCACCAATATTATCCTCCTATCTCAAGCTGCAATCAAGCCACCCAGTCTTCCCTGGACCTCACTCCAAGACTCTCTGCCTGGCTGAATAAGCCCACCTCATGTTCCCAGGTAAGCAGAAACCACTCAAAAGGAAACCTGCCAAAAGAATCCAGAGCAGAATAGACTGGCCCAAGTTCTGGCCCCAAATGAGGCAGCTGTGAGATTCTGAGCTGTCAACTTAACGCCTTACAGAAATGATTAATTTCTAAGATTAAAATAAAAACAAGACAGGAGGTGTTGCTCGGTCGGCAGTGTTTGCCTAGCATACACAAAGTCCTGGGTTCGATCCCCACTTAAACTCCAATATTTCCCAAACCAGACATGGTGGCATGTGCCTGTAATCTCAACACCTGGGAAACGCTAGAGGGTCAGAAATTTGAGGTCATCCTTAGCTGCACAGTGAGTTCAAGGGCAGTAAGGGCTACATGAGACCTTGTCTCAAAAAACAAACAGCAACAAAAAATACACCACATTTCACAGAGCCACAGAAATAAATAAATGAGAGTTTTGCTCAGTCCCTTTGGTATTTAACAAATACTTATGATGTGCACATTATACCACAATTTAACCTTCATGAGGAATATGGAGGAAAATGGAACCATAGCCTCATTTAACAGTTGATGGTGATGGGACAAAGAACACCTGAGTAGGTTGGCCAAATTCACACAGTTAACAAAAGGTAGAGGAGACACTTGAACCTGAGCAATACATGAGCTCTGGGTCTGGCCTCTCTGTAAAGCTTCCTGTTTGGTGTAAAACCCATAATGAGTGTAGTCACCTGCCACTCTTATTTTTCCAAGGGACTCTGGCAAGCGCTGACTACACAGAGATACTCGGCAGTTACTAACGAGGACATTGGTAAAAGAAAACTGTTACAAGAAGCCTGGGTTACACTTCCTAAATATTTATTCTCTAAAGCCAAAATTCCAATGTTGCTATTACATTTTTGCATCTGAATTTTATCTGGAATTTTATCTAAGCTATTTCACCGACACCAGATGTGCTGGTACATGCCTGTAATCCCAAGACTTCAGAGGTAGAGACAGAATGATAAGATGTTCACTGTTCAAGGACACCCTAGTCACATAGGGTTCAAGACCAGCCTAGACCAAAACAAAACAAAGCAAAGCATTCTGATATATCAAAGGAAGAGTAAAAACAGGAAAGTATTTCCAAAGATGGCAATGTAATGATCAGTGATAGTCCAACTACATCTCAAGTAGGTTTAATTAATCAGGCCAGTCCCTGCATAATTAAAAAAAAAAACAACAGTTTCTATTTTCAGAAAAAAAACTTTAAAAGATTAAAAATAATATGCTAGACATTTTCATACAAGTGTTCAAATTCTTAGAGCAGTAAGGCTATTTTATCTGAAACAAAAATGTTAAGAAAGTACTTTGTTTGGAAACTTAAGAAATATTAAATTCATTTTTCACTTAATTCCTTTAGATTTTGATCCCCGACCTTTTAGACAGAGAGGCAGAGAATGGTTTTTCAGCAAAAAGAATGCATTTAACACATGCAGAGCAGAGTGAGTATAGCTCAACTTTAAGAGAGCTGTTTTTAAAGCTTTTGTTCTCACTTGGTAGAACATTGGCTTTCCACAATATAGATGAAAATAAAAGCAGGAACATGAAGAAGATGAAGATGCTTATATACAAGACAAGACAGTGAGGAACTGAGTGGATGGTGCCTGGGGCTTGCGAAGCAGCACACGTAAGCAGTACCCCCCGCTGGGATGGGCAGTGGACTTTTCTCTTCGCTGCCACCTGTATACTCCCATTTTGTTGTAATAAACTTCTGTTTATCCTATTGACTAAATGGGGTGAAATTCCATAAACTGGGTGAAATTCCACCCAATCAATGTTGTTGAAATGCACAATGATATTGTTAACTAAATTCCTAAGACCTACATTCACACTAACACTCTTCAGATTCAGGTATAGAGAAAAAAACATCTAAGTGGACTCGTCAAGCTATTTGACAACCTACATAGGATGTGACCCTCTAAATGGATGAGGAAAGCATTCCATGTTAGCATTTGGTACTTCTCCACTCCTAAGGCACTCTCTTCACTGTCACATAGAGGGAAGACATGTGAGATAAGCGTGTTACGGGACACTTGACTCATCTTGAAGTTATCTTCTATGAAATGACCACTGGGAAATAATTTCATTAGATTTAGAGCCCTTTAAACTTCTGGGTGGACTCAAAAACATTCCAAAGACATTACTAAACTCTTATAAAACTCATATTCAGCCATAACCTAAAAGCTGGCCCTAGAGAAACAAATTACCAAATATACACTCAGGGGAGGAAATGGGAAACAGCAATGCCAGTTACAAAGGATAGCATTTGAAAATCCGTGATTTAAGTACAAAAGTGTTAATAACAATTTCTGTAAGGTGTGCCTCTGAAAAACTCTAGTAACCTTTGGACAGAAATAACACAGGCATTTATAATCTGTGATCTTGGGCTGTGGGGGGAGGAAATAATATAAAACTTTTTTTTTTTTTTCAGTTTTCTCCTCCCTGAAGCAGTAAGGGGAGCATCATTCCGGAAGAGAGGCTCATCAGTTTGATCCCGCCCCCAGCCCCTGCAGTATTCCTTAAGATCTTAGTTGTGGGCCAGACTCAAGGCTGTGCACTAGTTTTTTAAAAACAGCATGTGAGCCCAGTGTCACAAGTGCAGAGGGTAAGAGCAGCGTGAAGATGCTTGTCATGGAGCCAAGGTAGTCTTGGGAGAAGCTTAGAGAGGAAAATGCCATTCTATTTCTTTCTCTCAAGTTGAGAAAGAAAAATCCAAAGATTCTTCAACAGAGAAATTCAGAACATAAATTTATCTCCAAAAAGTGGAAGAAACCCAGCACACAGACTAATCAAAACGGAATTTTTGTTCTAATGGTGTTTGAGAGTACGTATGTCTTTTTTTTGTGTGTGTGGATGCAGGAAATGGTTCTACAATAACGAGTAGTATGTATCACGCACACAGACAAGCGCTCGACTTATGATAGCTCAAATGCTCTCGTCTCCAAGATGAAAAAAGCAGGATGAACGGAGGCCACGTAACTTCTACAGAGACCTGGGGCTAGTGACAGTCCACTGATGGACACCATGTTGTCCATCAACATAACCACCTCTTTTCTAGAATCTCTGGACACTGTGGAACTCAAGATGGATACAGACTATGGGGGCTACATTTCTTTATGGGAACTTTTCTGCTGTTGCTCAAAATACTAAATAGAAAATGCAGCTGTCCACACAGACCTGATACCACTTCTCCCGTGCCAATATTTACAGACAGGAAAACTGAAGCCCATGCTCCTTTCCAATGGGTGATCTTACAGGTGGGACTTAGGTTACTGCTTTAGAGATAGGACTGGAAAAGGGGCAGGGGTGAGAAGACAGCTCCATAGGTGTAAAAAACAAAAAGCTTTGCCTGGACCCTCTGAACACATAAAGACAGACATGACACTAAGTGTGTCAACGTCCCCACAGTGAGAAAGGGAGTAAAGATGGAAGAATTCCTGGAAGGTTGCATGTCAGGTAGCCTGAGTCTAAAGCTATGAACAAGAGCCTATCAAAGATGGTGGAAGGTGAGAACTGACACTGTGGTCATCTATGACTGCACACATGTGCTGTGGCATACATGCGTAACATTAACACACATGAACGTGCATACACACACAATTTTTAAGGTTATTTTTTTTTCTTTAAAAAGGTCTGGACTCAGCACCATTACCCTACAGATGTTCACAGGTTCCCTTTAATAGTGCACAAACTGTAAATAAATCTTCCCTTAGGGCCATCTCACTTCCTGTCAGAAGCAGAAGGCCAGGATACATAGAAACTTATAACTGAAGATTGGACACCAATTGTAGTCACAACCAGTGCTTGTAGCAGGCCTTCCTCCTGTGTTACAGACAATTCTAAATACCTCAAATTCTGGCAGCGTCTTAGAAAAAGGAATACAACCCACACACCCCTTCACCTACCTCTGGGGAGTTGGGGCTTGGTCTTAAGTTTGCTTTTTATTGCTACGGTAAAACACCAAGACCAAAAACAACTGGGGAAGAAAGGGTCTATTTCATTTTATACTTAGAGTCCATCACAAAGGAAAGTCAGGGTGGGAATCTCGAGATGGGAACTGAAGCAGAGGCCATGAAGGAATGCTGCTTACTGGCTTACTCACAATGGCTTGCTCAGTCAACTTTGTTATAGGACTGAGAATCACCTGACCAGTGGTTCCCTGATGACCCCAGCGGCAGTCAAACCAGAACAGGCCCTGAGGCAAATTGAAAGGTATTTAGAAACCTACTGAGTCTTGTTTTCCCTGAGTATGAACGTAAGTATTCACACTGCCACACAGTGATGTGTGAATGGTTGTTCACTGGACTACAAAATATACGACACAGTATGATTCAAAAATAACCTATCATTTGCAAATATTTTATGCGTAATTGTCACTTTATACATGAACATGTAGTCAAAATTAACTTTAAAGGCATTTTGAGAGTTATTTCCAAAATACTATAGGTGTTTGCTCTGCATTGTTTCAGTAAAAATTCAGAATTGTTGCTGATTCCTCCTTGAAGACAGAAGTAAAGTTGCAGGGTACAAAGGAGGCATGTTATGAGTTTCTCTAAGAAGGCATGTGACCTAAAAAAATTAAAAACTCTTCTATGGAACCAAAAAGATGGCTCAGCTTTTAAGAATACTTGCTGAGAAATCCTCAGGTCTTAAGTTGAGACCAGCACTATCAACAAACGAGGTCTCCTGCACACATGTGGAACCCCAGCTTTAAGAGTGATAGAGATGAGGTCATAGGGGAAGGGAGTAAGGGGAAAATGAGAGGGAGGGAGGAATGGGAGGATACAAGGGATGGGATAACCATTGAGATGTAATATGAATAAATTAATAAACTATATTTAAAAAAAGAAAAAAAAGAGTGATAGAGATGGGAAGACTAGTAGGGCTTACTGGCTTTCAGCTTAGCCAAGAAAAGCTAAGCTCTTGGTTTCTAAGAGAGCCCCTGCTGCAAAGCAAGAAGTGGAATACACAGAAGATGTCTGACCCCTTTTTTTAGCCTCCACAAGTGCATAAGCACAGCCTTCCCTCCCCCATTTTTCCCTCTCCCCTCTCTCTCTCCTCTGTCTCTCTGTCTGTCTCTGTCTCTCTCTCTCTCTCTCTCTGTCTCTCTGTCTCTCTCTCTCTGTCACACACAGACACACACACAAATCTTTAAAAACACTTGTATAGTGACAGAGTGAACTTGATTTTGCACTTGATCATCTCTAGCCATATGTAAAAATAAGAACAAAGATTTCTCTAAATTCTACACACACAACACATTCTTAACAAGATGTGCCTTGCCTCAACCAAAGCTACTTGCATAGGTGAGCAAATATTCCTGTATATCTAGGACCTGATAAAAATGTGACCACTTGATTGTGAGTACTCACTGAGGTCTTTGGGACAACAAAAAGAAATAATTCACTTTTGCTATCAGAAATGTGCTTAATCCTGATTCCAATATAACAGACTCGAAGACTGAGGAATGTAATTGTGATGCAGAATTAAAGCCTTTGTGTTTGTTTCTGACAGTCTTCAAAGAGATAATGTTACAGGTCATGTAATTAGGCAGTCTTCATATGAAATAGAAAACAAAGTAAACATAGTAAGGTATTTATAAAACCAGTAAAAACTGAAAACACTTGAACATTTGCACCGCTACAAAACGTGGAAGCTGTACACCTCAGGAGGTGTGAAGACAAATGTGCTTAATGGATCCTCGATGCTTACATCATTTAAATGTTTGATCTGCATCTATTTCTAAGTATAGCTATTAAGAAGGGGATAATTCACCAGAAGATAAAATAAAGATAAGTATGAAGTTAGTATTATCTAAAACAGAGGCTATAGAAGGATATAGAAGGAGCTACGTGATATGTGGTCTCCCTGAGAAGGAGCACCGTATGAAAGCAGCACAGTAGCGATCTCTTCCTATTCTTTACCCGCATGGAGAATTTAGTGGAAACATGTTTTTAAATATAGAGTCTGAAAAACAGAACAGGGTGTAGGTTTCAGCTGTCCTAAATCTCTGGGTCTTAGATATTTGTAATAGTCTATGGCCTTCTAATACTTTTATTCATCTGTCTCCCAAGAGTTACTGCAAGCAAACAAGCTGAAGTTGCCTGACTTGGTAACTTGGTTTAGCTCAAGTTCATCAGCACTCACCTCAGATGACGATCCTACACCTTTCCTCAATGTGGCCTGCCGCAGCTTCTAGAAAGTCAGGCCTTGGCCTTGTCTGTTGTCTCCCCTGTTTAGACAACCTTGTCATGCAATGTGTTTCTTTAAAGCTCCCTCCATTCCTTCTCCTGTATTCCTACTCCTGTAGCAGTGCTAACTGATGCTAGAACCTGACAACAACGGCCTTCCCCTCAAAAAAAAAAAAAATCCTGTAATACAAATGCCAGCCACTGTTCCCCTTTACCAACCCATAAACCTTTATGAAAATTGACTCTCTAAATAAATACAGGCAGCATAAAACTGGAATCAGAAGGGGCTGGAGAGATGGCTTAGCATTTAAGAGTGCCGGTTGCTCTTGCTAATTTGATTCCAGGCACCTATGTGGTGGCTCACAAGCATCCATAATTCCAGTTCCAGGGAAACAGGCCCCCTCTTCTGATTTCCACAGACACGTGTGCATATGTAGGCAAAACACTCACATATATAAAATAAAACAAATGCAATAGGGGGACTTCTACTCTCCAGGTCTTTCAGATCTCAGGAACACCGACTAAACACTTGATCATTGAACCTTAACTCTGGCCTTTCAACTATATTCCATGACAGTTCCTTCCATGGGCCCTTTACTTTTCAAAAGGCACATCTGGAGCCCAGTGGCCTAACCTGTGTCACAGAAATCAATATAGCATTATTCTCATTAGTCTAGTTCCTGGAGTAATTACAATAAATATTTAACTACGGTTCCAAAGGAATTCAGTCCACACCAGGTTAGAAGATCAAAGTCAGTACTATCAGAGTAAATACTATTAGTCTATTGACTAGCAAAGTCAGCTCAGCTGTATCTGATATACACATTGGCATGGTGAGCCTGAGTTGCATCCCAAGCATAGCCACACCCATTGTCTCTATACAACAGAAAGAGCTTTGATAGAAGAGGGCTGCTGCTGCTTTGTCTAAGAGATAATAGCTGTATTTGTAAACGTCAAATTAGGTCTATTGTTTGCATGGCTGGCAAGTTACTGGCACAGTGTTTAATAAAAGGAAGAAAGGCCTTTTCATTGAGCGAGCAGTTGACCTGTTCCACTGAAGACAGGAATTTTTGATTAAGGATTCTGGGTCAGCCAAGAGCAAGGGAGCTGCCAGCCTCTCCAGAACATGATTGCTAATATCAGAAGCAGTAAGTGTTGACACTGCTGTGAACCTCCCTCCTTCCCTCCATCCCTCCATCCCTCCATCCCTCCATCCCTCCCTCCCGCCCCATGTGCTCTTTTTTTCACAGAAAATTGTGGTTCAAAAATGGCAAAAGGGCAAAGAACTGCAAAGGCACAATAAGAATAAAAGGACAACACTGACACCAGGGTTAGGCAGGGTAGACAGAAGCATAATATTCAAGAAATTAAACCAGTGAGTCTGACGAGTTTTGCAGAAGTTGCCAATGTTGTACTTGGCTCTACTGATGCCACTGGAGTCTAGCCCCACTCTTCTTCATCCTGACATCCACTAGCCTCGCTGACAGCATGGGGCCAGACCTCACATCCTTTCTGATCATTCTGAGTTTAGTTTAGTTTAGCTTCAGAACACGTGGAGTGAAGACTCAGTCCTGTGATGGGCCACTTCAGTGCCATCCAGTTCTCCCTGTTGCATAGACAATACTATCTGTCCCTGGCCGGGTCTTCCCTCGTGCTGACTGTCCTTGCTCTGCACGTGCGTCTTGTTTATAGTGCTCACTAGCAATGCTGGACCTGTTCTAGTCAGTCTCCACCCAAGATCCCTTCTGCCTGAGATTCCTCCCGCTCTCACAGCCAGGCAGCGTCACTCTGCAGATGTGCTGTGATCAAGGACATGCTGTTCTCCTCCATGGCTCTTGCCTCATGACCCCTCCTCCCAAACAAACCATAGAAGCTAGAATTTCCCACCCTCGAGGCAGATGACAGAAACTTTATTCTTCCCTTTGACCATCAAGAGATTGTTTGGCCAGCCAGTCCAGGACAACAGTAGGTCATAAGATTGCAACTGATTCCAGAACGGACTTGCCTCACACTCTGGAAGGAAAATTATGTCCAGATAAGGCAAGAAAAACACTTAAGGAGACAAGCCTTGTCGGGTTCCATTTCTATCAGCAGGAGACATGATGTAGTCTCCACAAAACCTCCAAAGGACAGGACTGGAAAAGCCATCAGACTGCTGAACTAAAGAGGCTCCCAAGGAGTGATGCCTAGAGAAGCCAGGCAACTCTGCACCCTCACCCCTCTTCCACATGCCTGGATAGACCTCTCTCTCTCTCTCTCTCTCTCTCTCTCTCTCTCTCTCTCTCTCTCTCTCTCTCTCTCTCTCTCTCTCTCTCTCTCTCTCTCTCTCCTTTAAGATAGTCTCTCTACCTAGCCCTAGCTTTCCTGGAGCTCACTATGTTGGAACCAAAGGCATTCGCCACGATGGCAGCTATATCCCTTTATTTAAATGTCTTCCAGATGTTTCCATAATAAAGTGATAACTGTGAGGATTTCCTGAAGCTCTGTGAGCCACTTTCCAGGCAAATGAATTGAATGCTGAGAGGGGCTAAAAAAGCATTAGTCATTAACGAGTTGGTCAGAAGCCCAGGTCAAAAAGCTGGAGCTGGCAGCTTGCTTGTAAGAGGGAAGAAGTCTTGGAAACTCAGTCCTGAGTGATCTAACATTAGCTACAGGTAGACAGTGTCACACCGAATTGAGTCAAAAAATATACAGCTAATTTCTACTTGCTAGTGGCGAAAATCTCTATACGCCTGGTGTCAGAAGTTTTCTGTTTAGAGTTGTATGAGAACAAAATAGGCGATGTGCTTTCTAACACACAGCAGAACGCTGACCTTGTATGCCGCCAACCATGTATCCCACCATTTTAAATTATGCTTTCTTTCCTTCTCCAACACTTCTGAGGGTTCAGCCAACGGTTCCCAGACTATGGCAATACTCAAACACTTACAAATTCACTCTCATCATATTTATATAGTTTTATTTGCACTCCACACCCGTGAGCTTTGACCTTCTCTGAAGAACAAGGAAACTTGGTGTTGAGCACAGTGAAGGAGACAGCCAACAAGTTAATGCAACATGATCCTCGGGCTGCTGCCCTGCACCAGTTTCTATAGCTATCCCATACATAATAAACACTCAGAGGCAGAAGAATTCCCTGCACTGCACTTTTTAATCCTATAAGCACAATAGCTCACAGAGGCAGCCTGCTTGAAGTTCCTGACTCAGCACTCTTTCCAAATAGGATGAAACAGAACTTTGAATTCCACAGAGCTATGTCACAAGATTGTCATTTGTCTGACTGCAGTTGCTTTCGGCTAATGTAAAGCCAAAGCAAATGGCTACTCTAACAGACGACCAACAGCGTCAGAAAGGTTCGAAACATTATCACTAGCAGATAATCAGTTAAGGAGGGAACACTTGTCAAGGGATCAAGCCACTGAATAGTAAGCCCCCCACCTCCTGAGATAGACATAATCCCCATCTCTGATGGCACAATAAATGAAGTACTCACGCATATCACCAAATGTCCCCTTGGTTACTTTGGTGGCATGTAGAACCACTACGGTGAATTTATGTGAATACTGGTGTTCCACCTAGAAAAAAAAAGATAAGATTATTTAAATAATAGTAAGCATTATTATTATTAAATAAGATAATGTTTAAAATAAGCATTCTCTAAAGTATCTCATTTTTGTTTTTGCTGAGACAGATTGAAAATATGCTTGGTGACAATCATGACACACATACCAGAAACATCTTGTGTTGCCTGGGCTGTTCTCTCAACTCTCTCTTCTCTCCCACCACAGAATCATTAAGGAGTTTACCTCTTGCCTTATGCTGTTACTACAGCTTGAGGGTGAGAATGTCTTTGCTACTTGGTGGGGAAAATGTAAATCAGACTTAGGCATCTAGAGCACAATTGGGCTTTGTCCTCTGACTAGGAAGTGTGGCTTAGTGAGGTAAACCCAGAGCAACGCGCTCACATCACTCAGGCTCGTTTGCTTCTCTTGTTGCTACTCAAAACCCAGCAAAAGTCTTCTGTGTGACTTTCCTGGGCTGTTGTCAAGATCCTTTAGACCAAAAGCAATTTATATGTGAACTACGTCTATTGACTGAAATGTATTTGTCATAAACTATGTTCAATGGTGTTGCATTTCTAATATCCTGAAAGTCTACATGCACATAATAAAATGAACAGGGAGGAGGGTTTTTAAACACCTTGCCTAAATGGAAACCAGATATCAAGCAACCTTACTCACTAGAACAAATAGGGAAGTAAGAATTTACATGGTTTTTAAGAGCAACTTAAAAAAAAATCCCAGCAAAAATATTAAAGTTTTTTTTTCTTGCTTGTTTCAAGCTTATAGAAATCTACTTCACTTAATGTTATTACACCTGCCTGGCAAGATAAAATGTCCACAGTTACTTAAAAACAATCTGGGGGCTGGAGGAATGCCTCAGCCATTGCGAGTGCTTGCTGCAATTCCCAACACCCACGTGGCAGCTTACAACTGCCTGTAAATCCAGCTGTGGTAGACCTGATGCCTTGCCTTGGGGACACCATGTATGCACATACATACTGCAGTCAAGTCACTCAAAGACATAAAACAAATAAATCACTTTTTTAAATTAATTTTTTTAAGCTGAGATAATGGTACTACTATGAAAAAGTGACCACTTAAAGGCAAAAGGCATAAAGTATAAACAGGGCAGACTCACACGGATTGACAGGGTCCTTATGTAGCTTAGATGGGCTTCTAGCCAGCTCAGGCTGATTTTTTTTTTTGAAATTTCTTTTTTTATTTTTTTACATACATGTTTACATTATTACACATATATAAAATAAACTACATGTAGCAAGAAGAACCATGAAACAACCAGGAATTATATTAATGTTACATTCATAATGTTTTGGCTATTTGCATTTGGCAACCTTGAAGAAAACATATATCATATCTTGGTGAGTGTAAAATTCTGAATATAAATCAATACCTTTCATATCTTATCTCTATCAAATCTAGACCTAAAAATAACTTCTTGAACTTGAGTCCTGGTCTTCCAGCTTCTGCCTGTGGAATGGCTATGATCGCAGGTCTGTGTGCTTCCACAAGCTCATTTTAGGCAGTGCTGGGAATCTCACCACGTAATTAATTTAAATAAACACACAAAGCAATGTGCTTCATTATGGCATTCTTATGCACACATGTCATTATACTCTGTTCTAGCTCACTTTCCTCTCCTGCAGCCCTCCTGCTGTCCCATGAACCTCTGTCTGCCCTGTTCTTTTCTGTACCAACACCCTGCTTCTACTTTCATGCCAAATATGAACCATATTGTTTTCCACCTCCCTCATGAGTTCTTTATCCCCTCTGATAACTTTCCTTCTACTTCCATGACCTACACACACACACACACACACACACACACACACACACAGTCACACACACACACATACACACACACACACACTGAAATCTACATTCCATATATAAGAGACATACGGTACTTGCCTTTCTCAGTCTGGGTTATTGCACGTAACATAGTTATTTTTCAGTCTCACCTACTTTACAACAAAGGCCATTATTTCATTTTAATGCCCAAATAAAACTTTTTTATGTATATGTAACACAATTTAGTCATTCATCTGTTTATAGAGATCTTGGTTGCCTCCATTTCCTAGCTATTGTGAAGAATAGAGCACTAAATGTATATGTGCAATACCTCTGTGGTAGGACTTAGGGCCCTTATACCCAGTCAGATACATACACAGGTATAATAGAGTTGGGTCATATGGTAGTGCTGTTTTCCATTTCCCCACACTGACTTCCATATCAGTTACACCAGCTTCTATTCCCTCCAGTAGTAAATCAAGGTTTCCCTTTGTCCATATCCATGCCAGGATTGTTACCATCATAGCTAAGGACATTGAAGGTGGTTTCCAGATTTACTGGCCATTTGTATTTCTCTCTCCTCCCCTCCTCTCTCCTCTCCTCTCCTCCCTGGCCTGCCCCCTCTCTCTCTGTGAAATAGAGATTTAGTTTCATTTTTTCTCAGATGGGTATTGTTAAATGGTTGTTATTTCTCCAGTGTATGTTAAAATTAGGTGGTATTAGCTATATGAAGTAAGTCCACAATAAATCTAAAGAAATGGTGAAAGATATGCTAGTCAGCCATTAATAAAAAGAAAACTGGTTTGTTACATTAATTTCTCACACGCCAAACACTAAAGCAAGAAAAATGGTCAGGAATAAAGAGGAGCTTTACTTAAGGCGAAGGAGTAAATTTTTCAAGAAGATATAATAATCCTTAATATGTGGTGTCAAATAATGTATCATGAATACATGAGGCAAAATGAAATGTATAACAGCAAAGAGAAACAGAAAGATCTGTTATCGCACCTGGAGATTTTAACAGTCCTCTACCCATAACAGAAACAGCAAGCACAAAAGTGAAAAAGACATAGTTATCTCAAAGCTCGATCAATTATGTATAATATGCATCTACAGAGTATGTCATCTACCATCAGGGCATACATTGCTAGCAAACTCACATGCACAGTCACCAACATAAACCATGAGAACAATAAGCACTCTTGAGCTCATTTAAAATATAGAAATAAGGCGGGTGTGGTGGCGTGCGCCTTTAATCCCAGCACTCAGGAGGCAGAGGCAGGCGGATCTCTGTGAGTTCGAGGCCAGCCTGGTCTACAAAGCGAGTCTAGGACAGCAAGGCTACACAGAGAAACCCTATCTCAAAAAACCAAAAAATAAAATATAGAAATAAAGCCATGTTTTCATAACACATGAATTAAATAAACTAAAATTAAGAACAAAAGATTTGTAAAGTTCTCCAAATACATAGGCATAATCAACTTTGCCAGTGTACAAATAACAGATGAGTTGAAGAAACAATGAAAGAAAGTCACAAATACCAGTATCAAAAGTAAATTAGAATACAGCTTTGGAAAATTTATGGACTGCAATGAAATCAGTGCTTAGAAAGAAATTCATAGTATCTAATTGTTGGACTAGAAGGAAGAAGAAAAATCCAAAATGAATAAAGTATCTTACAATAGTAAGAAACACAAAAAGCAACAAGTTAAAATACAAAATAAGCAGAAAGTAGAGCAGATATCAACAAAATTAAAAATGCAAAATGAAGAGTGGAGGAGCAATGACACAAAAACTTCCTTCTTTGGAAAGACCGGGCCAGGTGTGGTGCTGTGTGTCTTAAATTTCAACATTGAGGGACTGAGGCAGGGAGATTTCTGAGAATTCCAGGCAAACCTGGTCTATATAGTGAGTTCTAGGCCAGCCAGAGCTACATAGTAAGACTCTGACTCAAACAAAAAAAGTAAATAAATACAATAAAGTAGCATTAAATCGATAAACCTTTAACCAGGGCATTTCAGAAACAAAAAAATAGGTTATTTAATTTCAGAAATCAAAAGGCTGAACAATACTAAGAGTTCAAGGACAACAAAATAACAATAAAAGAATCTTTTTTAAAAAGCTTTCTAATACAGAATTGACAAAATAGATAAACTGATAAACTGGAACAGTTCGTTAAACAATCCACAAGAAATAAACATTCTCCATTTTCTAAAACAAAGTGAGTCAGGAACTGATAACTTTCTCTCAAAGAGAAAGCCTCTAATTCCCATGGTTCACTTGTAAATGCTACCAAATGAAAAATTATAACAGTTATGTACAATCTCTTCCAGAGGATAGAAACAGAATACTGCTTATTTCATTGCCAGCATTAGTCTAATTTCAAAACAAGACAAAAATAATGCAATGAAAGAAAACTACAGACTAATGTCCCTCATGACCATAGATGCAAAACTATTCCACAAAATATTAGCAAAATTAGTTTCTGATGTCTAAAAAAGTCACAGGCTATGACACTTGCCAGACAATGGAGAGAACTAGAAGCCGTTATGTCAAGTAAAATAATCCAGACTTAGAAGGAAAAATATATTTTTCTCTCGTATGCATAATTTAGGCTTAAAACTTTATATGTGGGGCTGGAGAGATGGCTCGGAGGTTAAGAGCACCACCTGCTCTTCCAGAGGCCCTGACTTCAATTGCCAGCAACCACATGGTGCCTCACAACCATCTATAATATGATTTGCTGCCCTCTTCTGGCCTGCAGGTATAAAGCACTCATATACATTAAATAAATAAATAAATATTTTTTAAAAAAACTTTATATGCGATGTAGACATAGATGTTTGCATTTATCTCCCTGTGTGTTTAAGTCATAAATTAAGACAAAGAAGAACAAGATAGGAGTAAGAGATTTTAAGGCAAGGGGAGAAAGGTGAGGGTGATGGGATGGGATACATATGGAAGCAGAAGAGAGGACTATCTTGTGGGGAAAGAGAACAATCCAGGGGAAAGGGAAAGAGGAGGGAGTAATGAGAAAAGAAGACAAATGACAAATATAATGATTGGTGGGCATGGCAACTCCATAAGAAACAAAAGTATACATTTTCCCTACAAGGAACTTAAATGAAATATAAAACTATTTTTTAAATTTTTATTTTATTAATTTACTCATATTACATCTCAATGGTTAAAAACTATTTTTTAATACCCTGCCATTAAAACACAGTTTGAGATGCTAATCATGGTGGCACACGTGCATAACTCCAGCATTTCGATAGCAGAGGCAGCAAGTCAGAGGCCAGTTTGAGCTACAGAGAAAGACCTTCTCTGAAAATCAAAAACAAACAAAGACACACCACTGAGTTTATAGATTCAACACATTTCAAAAATCATAGAAAGTTATTTTGCAAGAATAAGAAATTGATTCAAAATATTTTATGTATAGGCAAAAGATCCAGTAGAGCACATACATCAAAGGAGAGTGTGATAAACTACATCGACCAGGCTTCACAATTTCCTGTGCTGCAATAATCAATACAATATGGTACTTGTGAAAGAATAGACAAGTGGACCAATGCAAGAGATTTTTTTCTTCTCATCAAATAGAGCTGTGTCAGCTAGACATTCGCACTGAAATGAAAACGAACCAAGAAAGG
Organism: Acomys russatus; assembly: GCF_903995435.1. NCBI lineage: Eukaryota > Metazoa > Chordata > Mammalia > Rodentia > Muridae > Acomys > Acomys russatus. The sequence continues at coordinate 46,731,703 of NC_067142.1, forward strand.
TAATACCTGGGGTTGAAATAAAATGAAAAACGCCTTGGAAAACCCAACTTCAGGCATTATATATATTATACACACACACACACACACACACACACACACACACACACATTATAGATATATCCCTAGAATCCTAGCACACAGGAGATGGAGACAGGAGAATAAAGAACTGAAGCCCAGCCCTAGTTACAAAGTATACTTTAGAATAAGCTAATCATTGTGGGATCCTACTTTTTAAAAAAATGAAAGATAGAGAGATCACACATGTAAAATTTCTTCTTAAATGTAAGTTTGCTTGCCTGCCAAAGATCTATGCTTATCTATATCTTTGAACATGTAATAGCATATGAATACTCAATGTCTAAAATTCCCCTGTAATATGAAACTTATGAGCAATACTTTTATCTATCTCTAGTTTAACCTTTAAGTTTGTTCCAAGTATATTCACATCAAATGCTTCGTAATAAAGCACAGAAGAAAAATGTCATCATAACAAGGGCTTGTTGAGTATGTATCAAATTCTTGGCATTCTGCTAGATGCTACCTCTCCATCTTCCCAAGAGCTCTACTATTAATAACAATGAGGCATCATTATAACAGATCTTATAAAAAATAGTATGTATTGCTAAGAATTGTATTAGGCTTTAGTATCTTAAATGATTTATATTTTTATTTATGTACATATGTGAGTGTATATCACGTGTGTTGGGGGGATGGTTAGGGGGTTCCTCAGAGAAGCCAGAAAAGGTGTTGAATCCCCTGGAACTAGAGTTACAGGTGGTTGTGAGCTGCCCTGCTTGAATTCTCATAACCAAATCCAGGTACTCCAAAAGAGAAGTAGAAGAATGGGTAAAGAAACTGTGGTACATATACACTATGGAATACTACTCAGCTATTAAAAACAAGGAATTCCCGAAATTTGTGGATAAATGGATTGAGCTAGAAATGATCATAATGAGTGAGTTAACCCAGAAGCAGAAAGAATCAAATGGTATATACTCACTTATATCTGCATACTAGCCAAAGGGGCATGTCCCATGAAAGCCTTCACTTACCAGGAAACTGGGACAGAGGGGAGGACATCCTATTGGGACTCTAAATGAGAGAAGCATGGGCAAATAGCAAAGTAGAAGGATCCAGAGGGTCCTAGAAACCTACAAGTAGAACATTATGATAGGCAGATTTGGGCCCAGGGGTCCCGCTCAAACTAAGGCACCAGCCAAGGACAATACAGGCCGTAAACTTTAAACCCCTACCCAGATCTAGCCAATGGTCAGAACATTCTCCACAGTTGAGTGGAGAGTGGGATATGACTTTCTCATGTACCCTGGTGCCTCACATTTGACCATGTTCCCTGGAGGGGGAGACCTGGTGGCACTCAGAGGAAGGACAGCAGGTTGCCAAGAAGAGACTTGATACCCTATGAGCATATACAGGGGGAGGTAATCCCCCTCAGGAACAGTCATAGGGGAGGGGAATAATGGGAAAATGGGGAGGGGAGGGAAGAATGGGAGGATACAAGGGATGGGATAACCACTGAGATGTAACAAGAATAAATTAATAAAAAAAAATTTTAAAAAGAAAAGAGAAGCAAGTGTTCTTACCCACTGAACCATCTCTCCAGCTCCATGTATTAGTATTTAACTTTTAAGGGCAATTAAAGTGTGATTCTGAGTGGTTAAGTGACTTATCAGTAAGTTATCTTTCGTAAGTAGTAAACCATTTTTAGATTCCAGTATGGGCGTCCTCTATGTCTTCCCTTTTGTACACCTATTTATGGAATAGAGAAAAAAGCCAAAGTAATAGTAATAAAGACCACACCCACTTACTAATACACATACATGGTTTTCTACTTCAGAAAAAATCTTGTTCTTCAACTCTAGTTGATCTACATAGAGATCTAGAAGTTGGTCTTCCTCTGACCTTGCAGCCCTCCTTTTATATTTGTGCTTTTTTTCATCAGCCTCAACTCACCTTAACTATGATGAATAAAAAGCTGCCCCATGCTTTTCACAGGAAATAAGAACAAGCTGACCACTTTCTTGATTTTCCCAAGTTAACTTTGGAAACACACAGTCTTCAGATGTCCTACTATTTCTTTTGTATTTTTGTATATACATTTATATTATTACATGTAAATAAAAAATTACACACAGCAAGAAGAACTACAAAACAATCAGGGATTAAATGAATGCTACATTCATGGTTTTTTAGCTAATTGTATTTGGCAACTGTATAGAAAACATCTTTCCTATCTTGGTGATTCTAAAATTCTGAATGAGAATCAGTATCTATCATATCTCGTCATTTGCGACTTAAACATCTACATAGACCTAAAAACATCTTAACCACTAAACACCTAGAGGTTAATTGGGTCTTCAATCCCATCAGAGACTTGAAAAGGATTTAGGTACTTGAGTAAACCAGAAGCGCAGGTTAGCAGTTTCCAAAATGACAGAGACAGTTTGCTGCCTGAACAGTCACCCAGAACGCTCTATAACACTGGAGCATCATCCTTCTGACCCAATATATCTGACAGACACATTTGTGAGGAAGGAATTATTGAGGATTTGATTACCAACTGTCTTGGCAGAGTTTGGCCATCAAATCTGCCTGTATCCAAGCTTGCCCATTTTTTAGGCAGAATTCTGTCTGTGTCAGAAATGAGGATGTTTTGCTCAGTGGCTGGTTTGCCACATTTGAAGCCATCTCCATAAGGAGGTTCTTCGAAACTCATCATCTTCATGAGGTAGGCAGGGTGTTGCCAGGAGTTAGCCTGTTTTGTTGTCAAAGAATCTTTAAAATATTAAAAGCGTCTTTAAATGTCATATTCCGTAGGTCTCTGAGGCTTTGAACACCTTATTATTTTACCTTATTTATCTATAGGATCATATCTATCTGTTAGGCCTAGGATGTATATTCTTGTGATAAAAATAGATAGTTAGTCGACATGACCATGATTTGATCAACTAACAATTAGTTTGTATTACTTAATTATCCTAAACAGCCTGCAATAGCACTTTCAAAGTATTAGAAGTAACCTTTGTATTATAATTGAGTTGCATGGGTTCAATTATTTATATTAGAGTAGAAATATATATAATGTGTGTGAAGAATAAAAGGAAACAGTCAACAGAACAAAATGACACCCTACCGACTAGGAGCTCTTCATCAACCCTACATCTGACAAAGGACTAATATGCGAAATATACAAAGAACTTAAGAAAGTAAACACCACCAAGACAAATAATCCCAATTTAAAAATAGGGTAGAGCCAAATAGAGAATTCTCAACAGAAGAATATCAAATGGCTGAGAAATACTTAAAGAAATGTTCAACATCCCTAGTCATAATAAAAATGCAAATCAAATGACTCTGAGATTCCACCTTACTTACACCTATCTGAATGGCTAAGATAAAAAATTTAAGTGACAGCATATGCTGGCAAGGATGCTGAGAAAGGGGGATTCTCTTCCATTGCTGGTGGGAATGCAAACTTGCACAACCACTTTGGAAATCAATTTGATGCTATCTCAGTAAATTGGGAATAAGTCTACCTCAATACCCAGGCATATCATTCCTGGGAATATATCCGAAAGATGCTCCACCAGACAAAAAGGACATCTGCTCAACTATGTTCATAGCAGCCTTACTCATAATAGCCAGAATCTGGAAACAACCTAGATGTCCCTCAACCGAAGAATGGATAAAGAATCTCTGGTACATTTACACAATGGAATACTATTCAGCTATCAAAAACAAGGAAAATTTGAAATTGGCAGGCAAATGGATGGAACTAGAGACAATCATCCTGAGTGATGTAACCCAGGCCCATAAGCGCATGCATGGTGTATACTTACTTATAAGCCACATAACACAGGATAATCATATTACAATACAGAGACAGATGTGCAAACCAAAGACCATGTATGATGTGGACCTAAACCCTCTGCTCAGATGTAGTAGATAAGCAGCACAGTCGCCCTGTGAGTCCCTCAATAAGGGGAGTAGGAACTACTTCTGATAGAGACTCTGGCCTTCCAATACTGATCACTTCCCCCCTGGCAGGGTGGCCACGCGGGACCACAGAGGAAGAGGACACAGGTAGTACAGTTGAGTTGATAGGCAAAGGTCAGATGTTAGGGGAGAAGAGTTCCCCTGTCAGAGGACTAGGGGAAGGAGGAAGAGAAGATGAGGGAGGAAGGGTGGGAAAAGGAAAGGATGAGGGAGGGGACTACAATTGAAATATGAAGAATTCAAACTGCAAAACAAGCAGGTAACTTATAGTGCTAAGCCCGCTACATGGTAATAGCACTGAGACTGGCTGAGACATGAATGAACATGCATAGACAAGACTTCTTATTGGTCACAGAATCCCTGTGACTTATTCTAGATGCCATCTTTTCAGATGGTGTGAATTAAGATTAGTAGATGTCTTTCTTCTGTTCACATTAAGAGCAAAGAACCAGCTTTAATTGTCCTGTGCATCACATACATCTCATATATTTATAAATTTATGACTATATAATGCTTGTGAGAATTTATATGTTTTCAAAACAAAAGAACAGACACTATAGCTGGATCAGATGTGACAGGATTCATTCCTCTCAGCATGCTGGATGCTGACATCCTGCATCCTTCACGTTCCAGCCCCAAGCACTTCAGTCCTGCTGTTTCTTTTTTTAAATAGTATTTTTTTTCTTTTTTATTAAGTATTTTTACATGTACATTTATATTATTATACATATTCAATAAACTACCTATAATGAGAAGAACCATGACACAATCAGGAATTATATAAATGTTACATTCTTAGTATTTTGGCTATTTGTATTTGGCAGCCTTGTGGAAAACATCTTTCTTATCTTGGTGTATCTAAAATTTTGACTGTAAATCAGTATCTATCATATCTCATCATTATCAACTTAAACCATCTATCTAGACCTAAAAACATCTTAATCCCTAAACGACCAAGACTAATTGTAAAACTAAACTATCTGTTCTTCAACCCCATCAGAGATACATCCCAGTCCTACCATTTCTTAAGCAGTACTGTCACAGTCTTCACCTCCTCATTTTGAGAGTTGTAAGAATAAAGGAGGGAGTAGTTATAAAGCAAACAGAGCTTACATTCTTGGGAAAAGGTGCTCGTTTCCCAATAAATGATTATCCATAGAGTCTTCTGTGAATGTCTTGTCATGCATCCCAAAGCCAGTATCACATATCGTTTCAAAGGAGCTTAGTCTGGGCTGGGCTCCCACTCAGATGATAGACGGCTGCTTATGGCTCAGGGATGCCGCCAAAGGAAATGACACTGACTCCACAAGCAACATTCTCTAAGAGAATCCAGTGACTCAGGACGGTGCTTGGTGGTAGCTGGCAGAAAAAAGATGCTGTCTTTCTATTGAGATGTCAAATCTAAGCTCCATCTTCTGACTTAGTCACCAAGATTAAGCCTTGCCTGCAGGTCTAGAATTACCTTACTTTGAGGATCTGTCCTCATCCTTAATCTTTTCCACAGTGAACTAAAATTTACCAAACAATATGGGGAAAAAAGCCAGTGTACTCCGTTGATGCAGTAAAATTATGTTGACACTGGTAACTAAGATGATTAACATTGAAAAAAAAGTGAACCAACTTGGATGAAGCCAGTGTGACGGTTTGCCTGCATTTAAATCTCTACTGTTAAAAGACATAAAGAAACTATCCTAAAACTAATCAGACATCAGACGGACTAGAAGATAGATTCTACACATAACTAATGCCTTTCTCTACCAGGATGCACTTTAACCAAACCTAAACTGAAGGCTTTCAGTACAAGAAAGATGATGAAGACAGCTAGTAAATGATGAAGGATGAGGGACGCTATACATGACAGATGATGAAGGCTGCTAGTGCATGGTACATTGTGAAGGCTGCTGGTAGAGTTAGGGTGAACAGAATCTGACTACTGAGCAGAGAGGCAGTGATCTTTGATCAACAGCTACAAATGACCTCAAATGATAACTGTTTTAACAAATGATAACTCTGTCCTGGTATTACCCCCCATCTCTCTTGGTTGTCGTCAATTCACTTCCTGATGTCCAGATTCACAGCAGGACAAGTAACTAGTGGGGGGCACCACTCTATTGTTTCCCTTTTTGTAAACAAATGACCAGCTTTGCTCTATCCTGCAGTAGCACACGTTCTCCCTCACATGGTGGCACTAAGGAATAACTGATAACTGGGGACTGGTAAGAACAAGTGGGGAGGATGTCAGAAGAAGGGTAGATGGATGTGACCAACACACGCTATATGGACGCTTGGAAATACCATGCCAAAGTGACTAAAATGTATAGTGAATGCAATAACTGAGGAGAGGGCGTAGTTTTAAAAAACTCCCGGCAGTTGAGAGACAGAGACAGATTGTGAGTTCAGCATCTACCGTAGCTACACTATAAATCAGAAGCCAGCCCAGGCTACACGAGGCTATCTCAAAAAAAACAAAAAAACAAAAAACAAAAAACAAAAAACAAAAAACAAAAAACAAAAAACAAGAAAAACAAAAAGAAAACAAAACAAAAAACCCACACAGACCTGAAAGAAACTATACAATGTGTACCATAGGGATAACATAAAGCCTTCCCATGCCGTGCAGCACATCTGAATACCATCCTGGCCATCCAGAAAACAAGCACCATGGAACTAGGATTAAGTATGTCCCAGACTATTAGTTTCTCTGGGCATATATTGCAACAAAACTTATACTTGGGGAGACACAACACACACACATCTAATCATTGCAGATAGGGAGTCTATGACAGACCAAAGTACAGATGCCACCACAGTCCAACTTGGTAAACCAATGTGCCTTCATGCAGTTACTTACGGAAATATGGGCAAGGGATTACTTACAAGAGCAGGAAGCTATCAAAGACAGCTGCATCATCAAAGACCACCCTAGCACAGGTGACAGCTTCCGAAATCTGGGAACCTGGAGCACACTGCACAGCCTGCTGGCAGCTCAACAGATTGGAGAATGTCCTTTCCAAGTAACTCTGGTCTTAAACCTCTTTCCAAGCAGCTAGGCTTCTCCCAGCTTCTTCCAGGCAGATGGTCCCGATCTCAGTCTTCTTTGCAGCCTAGTTTACCTGAGAGGCTCTGCAGCTTTTATTGCTTACTCTGGCAGGAGGAACTTAGTGAATCTGGTTAGTGTCCTTCGTGGGGAGTGGGGTATCTCAGTTGATCAAAGCCTCTTTCAAACAGCTGGGCTAGTATCTACTTTTTCCAGGCAGCTAGACTGGACTCAGAGTCTTTGCAGCTTTTATTTCTTACGTTGGTAGGGAGGAGCCAAGGGAACCTGGTCAGTTTCAGGGACTTCCTGAAGCTCCTTTGAGCTGTTTACCTTCCTGCTTAAGGATCCTCCTGTGGGATGGAAGGTTTCAATCTCAGAGGAAACTTACACAACAGCACCCGAAAGGAGCAAGCTGAGGTCTGTCTTTGGGGAATTTGATTTCTCTACAGGAGATTTCTTAATGATGCTCAGCACAAACTCTGAAGTGACTAGTAGCATGAAGAGGTAATCCACCAACACAAAGGACAAGACGGACTCGCCCATATGCTAGCCACACTAAATGGCTCCTCTCAGCAGTTAAGAGCACTGGCAGCTCTTCCAGAGGTCCTGAGTTCAATTCCCAGTAACCATCTATACTGAGATCTGTTGCCCTCCTCTGGTATGCAGCTGTACATACAGGCAGAACATTGTATATGTAATAAATAAACGAATCTTTTTAAAAACTCTTGAGAAGTGGAAGCCCATAGGAATACAAGCACAAGGAATGCAACTTGCAAAACTGGATGAGATTTTATAAAGCTTAAATTTGAGAAGTAAAAGATAGAAGTTGATAAGCTCAGCCTGGACAGATGGTTCAATGGTGAAGAAGGCATCCTGTTCCCGCTGAGAAACAAAATTAGGTTCTGAGCTCTGACATCAGATGACTCACAACTACCTTTAAAGCCAGCTCCAGGTGACTGGCCACCTCTGGCCATCTTGGATACCTGAGCTCAGATTCACATACCCACATACTCACTCAATTAAAGTAAAATTATTATCTTAAAAAAATATTATGTCCTTTCCTCTATTGGGACTCTAGGTGAGAGAAGCATGGGAGAATGGGGAAACAGAAGGATCCAGAGGGTCCTAGACACCTACAAGAAGAACATCATGATGAGCGGATCTGGGCCCAGGGGTCCTGCTCAAACTAAGGCACCAGCCAAGAACAATACAGGCGGTAAACTTTAAACCCCTACCCAGATCTAGCCAATGGACAGGACATTCTCCACATTTGAGTGGAGAGTGGGGTCTGACTTTCATATGAACTCTGGTGCCCCATATTTGACCATGTCCCCTTAAGGGGGATGCCTGGTGGCACTCAGAGGAAGGATAGCAGGCTACCAAGAATAGACTTGATACCCTATGACCATGTACAGAGGGAGGAGGTCCCCTTCAGTCACAGTCATAGGGGAATGGGGGAAAAGCGGGAGGGAGGGAGGAATGGGAGGATACAAGGAATGGGATAACCATTGAGATGTAATATGAATAAATTAATAAAATATATTTAAAAAAATAAAATAAAATCTTCACAACCTATAGATTTTTAAACTATTTTCTTTGATATAAGAGCAGAAATATGAGTATTAATTTTTATTCCTATGCTTTGCCTCTAAAAGAAGGCTTGTGGCCAGACATGGGCACAAGGGGTAGAATCATCAACTTGAGCGGACCATGTGACAATCAATTTAATATAATTTCTGATTTGAATTGGTGGGCTTCCTAAAGCAGGCCACCCTCCTCCCTGCGGTAGAACATTCATCACAATTCTGTTGATGGAACTTGAACAGAACACAAGATAGAGGTTGCCTTCTTTTTCTCATCTTACTATTTGAGCTGAGCAGTCTCATCACATACAAGATGAATTCTTGGGCTGGGATTCATGTCAACAGTGCTTGGGAGAAGAGTCACAGTGAGGACTCTGTAGATGAGGTTGACCTGTAGGTGTGTCTGTAGGGATTATCTTGACTATGTTAGTTGAATGGGAAGACCTGTTGGGTGGCACTATTCCCTTTTACTATCCCTAGGCACAGGATCTGGAACTGTGTGCAAGTGGAAAGATGCAACAAACACAAGTATGCATGCATTCATCCTTTCTGCTCTTGACAGTAAATGGGGCCTGCTGCTTCTGGATGCTCCATCTTTATTTCCCCACCATCATGCACTGTGGACCTGGAATTATGAGTCAAGCAAACCCTTTCTGCTTTAACTTGCCTTTGTTAGAGCAGTTCATCATGGCAACAGGAAATGAAGACAGTAGCAGGAAGGTGTACATTCATATCAACTGAGTCTCCATCTCTCAGGCTTTGTCATCATGTCGTTAATTAATTAACAACTCCTATGGGCTGTTTGCTAAAGAAGCCTTATACACTAGCTTCCTCTTCCTCTGTTTTCTACATTGTATTAATATCCAAAATCAAACTTGTTTAGTATAATAAGACTCATTATTAACATGTGGGTACAGTCCTATGCTTTGGTAAGTATAATTTAGTCACTTTCATATGTTTTTGCAAGTAGCAGAATCTTATTTTCTGAAGTCCCAGAAATATCCTCCTCTTTTTATTTTCTTTTCTTTATATTTTTACATTTTAAAATAAATCACACTGTCCACACAGTAATGTATTATTTATGAGAGCACTGTGAGGCAGACACCTTGGAGGAGGCTATTTATATCCTGCACTCCAGATGAGGCAGCCCTGTGGTCCTGAGCATGTTAGAACACCAGCACTACCAGAGGAAGACTAAATCTTGGGTTACATACCTGGTTCTGGTAGGTTTTTTTTTGTTTTGTTTTCCTATGTTACTGTAATAATCTGAAAAAAAAAACCCTGTCCACATTTCAGACACCTACAGTGTCATTTTTAAAGGTCCTTTCTTCATTAGAAGTCATGCTGGCACATCCGTGTGGTTGGCCATCTCTATTGAAAGGCTAGCCTTCATTTCTATGGATGTGTGCAGTGGCCCTCTGTTGCTAATATGTGGTAGGAAAAAGTGTGAATTTTAAAAAATACTAGGAAAATATGGTTCATTTTCTGAGTAAAAAGAGGGAAACTTTCATAAAATTTGTTTCGTTTTGTTTTCTGGCACAGAGACTCACACTACCACCCAGGCTGTCCGGGAGCTCACTATGTAATCCAAGCTAGCCTTGAACTCTTGGCATCCCCCTGTCTCCCAGCCTCCCAAGTGTTGAAAGTACAGGTATGAGCCACCCCACGTAGTTTCAGAAGTGCTTTATTCTGAAGTTAATGTTCCCTTGGTGACAAAACAACCAAAAGGCCACAACAAATTCTGTCGGCAAGGATATCCTTAATATTAAAAAGCACCTTAAAACACTCTAGGCTAGTGGAGAGGTAGTTCCGCCACACATTTATCTCTCCACGGTCTACTACCATCTTATAGGCCAGGACCACTAAAAGCAAGAGAGCTTGGTGGCTGCAAACACTGCATCAGCCCACAGTACTCTCCAACATGGAGGTGTAGTTTGAAAAGCCCATCTTGCACCTTAGGGCAGCCAGACTGCTGGCAGTTGATATTTGGCACCAACTGTTCATTACCAGCTCTCTGGCTTCGGTCTATATTCCTTTTTTACTAAAGTTGCTCTGTACTGAAATATTCAATAATATTTAAAAGAATTTCTAGTCAAGTATTGTAGCATATTCATGAAAGCTCATCACTCAGAAGGCTGAGACATGAAGACGGCAGTCACTTCAAGGCTAGCCTTGACCACACAATGAGATTTGAGTCAACCTCAGTTATGTATCAAGACACTGACTCAAAATTAATTAATAGAAAAATATCTTTCTGTGAAAACCATGAAGCATGTTTTCACCTACACACACGTGATCAGTTTTGTTATGATAAACAGGCAGCACCAAGAAAATGAAAAAACAATGAACTCATAGTACCCACTTCACGTAGAATGGTGATGTGCATGCATTTAATCCCAGCACTCCAGAGGCAGAGGCAAGCAGATATCCATGAGTTCATACTAGACTAGTCTACAAAATAGATTCCAGGTCTGCTAACATTACACTAGTGAGACCTGGTATCACATAAGCAAACAAGCAAATACGAATACAAATAAAATAAAAGAATTATGCAGTTCAGAAAGACAAGTCTCCTGTACGGAATCAAAACTAAACAAAATACACATATGAAAGTAGGAGAGAGCTATTTGGGAGGAGAGAGGAGATAAGATCACACATGCTACATTTGCCCTCATCTCCAGTGCTTTGGACAGGGATTGCTGTACTGCAGGCATCCAAAAATGGCATTATGTGTTCAAATAAAAACTGCAATAGGCTTACAGTAGAAGGAATTAAAAGTCCAAATACTTGAGTTGCTTACAGTTTCAGAGAGTGAGTCCATAACCATCATGACAGGAAGCATGGTGGCAGGCATATGTGACACTGAGAGCTTACTTCCGGATCCACAGGCAGCAGGCAGAGAGAAAGACACTGGGACTGGTTTGAGCTTCCGAAACTTCCAAACTCACGACCAGTGAAACACCCCCTCTAACAAGGCCTCATCTCCTAATCCTTCCTAAACCGTTCCACTAGCCAGGGACCAACCATTCAAACATATGAACCTATGAGGGGCATTCTCATTTGAACCATCACAAAAACTAATTTAAAAAAATTTTACAAATACTGTTATAATAACACTAAGAAATCAAGAAATATATATATATGTATGTATATAAATTTGAATATGCAGGTATATGTATATTAATTAAAGATTATTTCAATATATTTTGTTTTGGGTTAGGTTTGTGGGTTGGTAGTATATTGGAAACCTCAGTATTGTCATCATGTCACTTCTATCTTAATTGATATTGATCTGTCAAATCATTACAGGAGTGAAGGGAATTACCAGATGTTTGGTATCTTGATGCCCTATGAATCAACCAATAAATCACACTGAAAATTTAAAGTATTATATTAAAATATGACATCTCAAAACATATGAGCTAAGATATATGTGTGTTTATATGTATGTGTATTCAGATGTTCACATGAGCTTATTCACTCATTCCAAAATTTACATGAAGATTCAAAAGTAAAAACAGTCAATAATCATGTTTAGTCTTCGAGAAGAAATAGAGAGTTTCATGATGTCATATATGTGGATTTCAAATCTTTGCAATTAAGACAGTTTGGTACTGGAACAAACACAGACTAATAGACAATTATGAAAAAATAAATCAAGTCATATATAATATATGACTAAATAAATATATGCCTAAACTACAGCAAATCCCTACTGCCATACAGAATAGTTACCAGTACCACGCATAGTTTACTATCTACTCAATTAATGAAATACTATGTGACAATATACGCATATGGAAATTATATTCATACGTATGAATGAATATCTGGCACATAATTTTGAATCTAGATGTTTAGAGAAATGAAGTGGGGAACAAAATTTACCTATGACATTAGACATAAATACGGTTTTCTTTAAAAAGATTTATGAGCTACAACAGACATGAACCAATCTTTGATTGTATTCACAATGGGTATTTTTAGTTGGATGATGGTTCCTGGGCAGAATATACATGTAAAACTGGACCAAGCATAGCTTAGCAATGCATCTCTAGGAGGAAGAGAAATGAGAGGGCAGGAGAGAGGGTGGGGAGAGGGGAGGATTACAACAGAAGACTGAGAAGTAACAACTGGAAAGAAAACAAATGAAAAATAAAGAAACTTAAGGATAATTTCAAAGAGAGAATGGCCAGCAGAGCCAAGAAAGGGAAAAGCCAGAGATTCATTGAGTTTAGCATAAGACTAAACTTTTGCTGATAACTTTTCTTGTGAAGGAAGGGGCTAATGCAGTTTTGTGTGATTCAGGATATGAATAGAAAGGAAGAAAGCATTGCATAAACAATAGTATATTAATCTCGCAATCCATGTGGGGAAGGGCTAGCTAGAGTAGAACGAATAAGAGAAAGGTGATTCATTAAGAAAAAATGAGACTATCGTTTATTTATCAATACTGTAAAGTCTACCTTAGTCCACTGAAACCTAACTGAATCCCATGTGCTGAATTCAGCCAGGAAATCTCCCCTTTGGTGCTGTTGTTGGTGTTGGTGTTGTTAGTGGTGGTAGTCATGGTGGTCATGGAGGATTGGGTTTTAATGAAAAGAGAAAGTGTATGTTTCCAATGAAATGCAGAAAATCACCATGAATAAAGTTTAAGTTATTCAACTCTTTATTAAAATTAGTCAACCGTAGAAGAATTTGTTTACTTTTTCTAGTCAAGTGAAACTTTATAGAATTATTTGCCTTCAAGATGCATACCAACATACAGTCCTAAACTCAGAAATTCCTGTCCTTTTTCTACAAAGCCACATGCAGCTATGCTCCTTGATAGTGCTAACATTTTTCCTGTTCTTTGAAGTTTGGTACTACTACAAATACTTTGGTTACCTCCCCCCCCCCCCATCTCTGTTCTCTGAAGATATTCAGCAAAAATAAAAAAACATTTATAATGCAACATAGCCTAGTGTACCACATTATGTTCATGAGTATAATACAAATTCAAGAAGGAGTTTAAATTTTCAGTTTTACCAGCAGCACCAACAATACAGAGAGAGAGAGAGAGAGAGAGCGGGGGGTGGGGGGGAAGCACCACATCAGCTTGCCTCCCAGAAGGAATGTAACACTCACTATAATGTGCTGGTAAGGATCTATGAATGACATTTTGATCCCAGCTGCAGAACTGTCGCACTCCCCAGATCTTCTCTGGTAATCTGGCTTCTTTAAGCCTACAAAACAAACAATTGCCACCGTTAAGTTTCATTCTGGACTCAGTTCCAAGATTTCAGTGATAGTAACTAGACATCTTAGGAAAGGAAAGTCTATTAGAGTAGACCAGGTGGACTGAGCTCTCCATATGAATAAAAATACACACATACCTTGTAGGGGAATGTTAAGCATATTTTGATACTACTATTTAATTTCCATATTTACTTGTTTAAAGTTTTTCAAAAGATTTATTTTGGTTTGGTTTGGTTTGCTTCTATTTGTCAAATATATGATGAGCCATTTATTGAATTTCAGAAAATTAAAATTATTTGTGAGGGACTGGAAAGACGGCTCAGTATTTTAACAGCACTGTAATACTCTTGCAGAGGACCCGAGTCCACTTCTCAGCAACCTCATGAGGCATTTTGCAACCACCAGTAACTCAGGTCCAAACCGTAGGGAGGCCTCTTCTGACCTTCATGAATGTCCACACTCACTAGTACAAACCCACACTCACACACACATATGCATAATTAAAGAGGATAAAGAAAGCCATTATTATGCCACGTATGGTGAAACCATACATGTTCTTTGCTTTTGCTGTTGGTCAGCACTACATAAATTCACAATAGAAAGGTAATAGCTTTTTTTACCTTGGGTATTTATTAGGTATCTTAAAAATGCATTCATGTTGAATTTGAACTTTAGTGATAGGACTTGATTTTTGTTTTGATTTCTAAGCCCTTGGTTTAAATGGGAAAAAAAATATATTTAATATACTTATTTGGGACATGACTTCTCTATGTGGCCAACTGTCCTGGAATTCACTCTGTAGCCCAGACTCAGCCTCAGAGATCCACCTGCCTACGGCTACTGAATGTTGGGATTAAAGGTGTGTGCCACCACGTAAATATTTTAATAGAAAAAGTACTCTCTGTATTTTCTTCCATAATTTATTCATATTAAATTAAGATAAAAATATTCAGTGAAAGCTAACGTTTTCGTGCCACAGGGAGCTATGCAGTGTGCTGAAGGAAAAAAAAAGTCATCAATGCTCTTACACAGCTGTGACACAACCTGCCAAGCAAGGTGTATACGAAGGTGTAATAGTGGCAGGACTGTTACCCGGGTGCCCAACTGCTTTTTTCTGATTGGATTTGAAGCCTGTTATACCACAGGGAATTTGTGCCTGGCACTGTCAACCTTGGTAAAACCCTATGGCTAAGGAAGTCATAGGTCCTTGGGAGGAATCTGCTCTTGTTGTTTTGTTAAATGGGCATATAAAACTGACTTCAAAATATTTTTGTTTGCATCTACATATTAGTGTTATCTTAGGCTTTGTCATATACGCTCCTTTCTGTAGTGGGTAGCATTCTTAACTAGTCAAAATGCTAGAACAATTGAATGCTAAAGTCTTAGCCCTAAATGGAGCATCTATATTACCCCCTGATGCTAAGTCTGGGGAACATTGTGGAAGACAGAGCAGAAAGAGCCGATGGCTGGGAAGTAGTATTATGAAACATTTCCTCTGCATACAACCTGTGTCTTGTACCTAGGGACTCATAGTAGCTGTGGCTCCCCATCAGTATCAAGCTCATCAATACTGCATTGTGGATCAATACTGCATCATGGATCAATACTGCATCATAGATCAATACTGCATCATGGATCAATACTGCATCATGGATCAATACTGCATCATGGATCAATACTGCATCATGGATCAATACTGCATCATGGATCAATACTGCATCATAGATCAATAGTGCATCATGGATCAATACTGCATCATGGATCAATACTGCATCATGGATCAATACTGCATCATGGATCAATACTGCATCATGAGTGGATAGGGAATCATGAGGCCTGAACATTATTATACATCTGGGCATAATCTTGAATTCCTGCTTCTTTCATCTCCACCTCCTTAGGGCTGGGATTAAAACTATACCACCATGTCCAACTTAAATATAAAATATTTACCTTTTAGTCATGCATATTTTTACATTTATTTATTTGTGCATGAGAGAGAATGTCCATGTGTGTAGATGTAAATGTGCTACAGCATGCGTGTGAAGATCAGAGCATAACTCACAGGACTCTTTCTTCTACCATGTGGGTTCTGGGGACCTAATTCATGTTGCCAGGCTTGAGGTCAAGCACATTAACTTACCAAGCTATCTCACTGGCCCTGCTAATCATATGTTTCTATCAGACTGAAGATGTATACAGCATCGGTTTTTTGTTTGTTTGTTTTTCGTTTTTCAAGACAGGGTTTCTCTGTGTAGCTCTGGCTGTTAGACCAGGCTACCTCGAACTCTCAGAGATCTACGCACCTCTGCCTCCTAAGTGCTGAGATTAAATAAAGGTAAGCACCACCACTGACTAGCATGTATACAGCATTTTAAATCAACTTTAATCAAAGTGAATCCAAACTATCATTCTGATATTCTTTCAACAAACCAATATAAAGCTGTTGTGGGTTGTTTGTTTGCTTTTTTTTAAATTGTTGTTGTTGTTGTTTTGTTGTTTTGGTTTTGGTTTGTATTGCCTTGCTTTAAACTTAAGAACAAAGTTTGCTCGGAATGGTAGGACACACACTCTCAGCAGCAAAATCATCAAGAGTTCAAGTCCAACCTCGGCCTCATAAGATTGTTGTCTCAACTTTTTCTCTCCACAAAAATAAAAATTTGATGAAAAATGAGCCTGTCATCAAGTACCTCCATGCTACAGTTTCAATGTGTTGCCCTCACCAAAGCTCATTTTGATATTTAGTTTCCAAAGGCCAGATGTCATAGTACATTCCTACAATTCCTACGCGTGAGGTAGGATACAGTAAGACCAATTCAAGGTCATCTGCTATTATGGAGTTCAAAGTCTTCCTGGGCAATATGAAACCCTGTATTTAAATTTAAAAAGAAAACAATGTAATTGCTAATGTCAGAATATTAGGCTCCGCCTCAGCTCCTCCCTCCAGTTCCTGCCTTTAACTACTGGTCTGGCTTCCATAAATGATGTGTTGTAACATGGACCTGGAAGCCAAATAAACTGTTTCCTCCTCTAGTTGCTTTTTCTCATGGTCTTTATCATAGCAAGAAAAAAGCAAACTACAAGAGTGGGACCACCAGCGAGCCTGAGGCTTGGAGAGGATAAACTAAGTGTAAACTACAACCCTGTCTCACTCTGCTAATCAATGTTAATTCATGTTGCGCTTTTTCTTATCATTACATTTCCTAATTATCTACATATTACAAACAAAGCATCAGGCTTATTTCTCTATTATGTTAAGCTGTGCCTCTGCTTAGCCTCCTAGTACTTTTGACATCGCATTTTAAATTAACAGAACAACAGCATTGAAAGTCACAGGCAATATTATATACTATGAGATAATTTGTGACTCTTGTATTTATGCTATAAATAATATATATTTCTCCTGTTACAAATTCATTATTTGATAGAATCTTATTTAAGATTTATCATTACCAGGATTTTTAAAGCTGTTACTATAATATCTTATTTAAAGTGACTGATAGTAACACCCAGGTATAGTAATATACACTTGTTACAGTAGCACCCAAGGCTGAGGCCATAGAATCTACAGTTTGTGCCACACAGTGAATTACAGGACACCCTGGGAAACTTAGGCAGAAAAAAAGTAAAATTAAGTAAAAGCCAACAGGGACTGGTGAGATGGCTCAGCAGTTAAAAGCTCAGTTCCTCTGCTTTTGCGGTTCCCAGCACTACACAGGGTGGTTCACAACCACCATTACATCCAACTCAAGGGAATCCAGAACCATCTTCTGGACTTTTCAAGGACCTTAAATGCGTGCAAACTCCCCCTACAGGCACAAACACATACACATAATTACAATTTAAAGTAATAAATAAGATCAAAACAAATAAAATACAATAAAACATGAGGAACATAATTGACCATTATAACTGATGTTTCTGTGTGTTCATAGTATGTTTACATAACCAAGATGGAGAATATCCTAATGTATAACATGTTCTAAAAAATGGAGAAATTGGGGTTGTAGAGATAGCTCAGTGGTTAAGAGCACTGGATACTCTTCCAGAGGAGCCGGGTTCAATTCCCAGCACCCACACAGCAACACAACTCTCTGTAACTCCAGCTTCCAGTGATCCAACACCCTCATACAAACACACATGCAGTACACCAATACACATAAAATAGAAATAAATAAATCATTAAAATATAAAAGGTGTGCACTGGCTAAAAAAAATATCTTTTTGAAATATGGAGAAATTGAACTGGGTCCTAACTAAAGGCCTCACATCTACTGACTAGCACTCATGGTGCTGGAAAGTACTATGCACATTTCCAAAGGAGAAACGTGATCATCACTCAGGTACAAACCCTGCAACCCACAATAGCCTGAAAGATATACTGGTGCAACAGTGACACAAATGATATAGAAAGAGCCAATCACTTTTTAAAATTGGATTTAAGACCTACTTTATAAGATGGAGCCCATATCTGACACTGCAAAAGTGGCCAAGAACCTGAGACTGATGATCTCGTGGTCCCAAAAAAGAAAACTTTCTACTATTATTCTGCCAAAGACTCATCAAAGACTCAAGGCTCAGGGATCTCTGCGGAAAAGGACGTGAAAAGATTTTAAGAGCTAAGTGTGGTGGATGAGTAAGGAAACAGTGTCTTCCAGTACAACAAGTCTAAAACACTTATGAATTCACAGAAACTGTAACAACATCTGCACAGGTTCAAACCAGAGCTGAAAAGGGAAGTGGACACAAGAGTCCTACCCCTAGCCAAGAAGCTATTTGCAACCAATCAATGCCTTCCGGTAAAGGGAAAATTAGTGTTCTCCAATAGAATGTCACTGAGTACATCAACTACATTCCAGGGCAGGTCACACGCCCGTGAGGAGTTGGCTAACACAAAGTAAACTCTATTTTTTTTAATGTGCTTTTTGTTTTATTTTTCTCTGTTTTGTTTTGTTTGGGTAGGTTTTCTTTGCTTGTTTTTGGTGTGTGTGTGTGTGTGTGTGTGTGTGTGTGTGTGTATTGGTTTGTTTTGTTTTAATTTTTGTTGTTGTTGCTTTTTGTCTTACCAGACATTTTGTTTACTTTTTAAATTTTCAGTTTTGGTTTTCGTTGTTATAATATATAGGACCATTATTGGGATCTATGAAAGCAAAGAGGGCTATGACTGGTATTCTCAATAAAGCTGTTCATGTTAAAAACTGTGAGCAGGCTGTGGTGTGTGGCCAGCAAACTTCTATAGCTATTCAATTCACGAACTGCAGCTTTAGAAAAATATAAATGTTTCTCTGTAGACATCTGTTCATTCATGCAACAGCTATGTCATTGCTGAGTACAAGCACAGGCTAGGCACTAGAGGCAGTGAATAAGGCAGAGCTCCCGCCTCCAAGAAAGCAAGAGATTGTAGAGCTAGCAAGAATGTAGCATTGTGAAACACCTAATGCTTCTACATTACTGAAAGCTGTGTCAGTTCCTAGGATTGATGTCTTTTGTTGGAAGGGCACCTTGAAATCTACCTCCTCTGTGAAAATATTTTTCGTTAGTGCTTTAGTCTTATAACAGAAACCCATACATTCTTAACTTGACCAGTAAACATACTTATTTACTGCAGGCTAAAACAGGAAAACATTTTCTACTGTACTGTAATACACATGGTATATAATATATATATATATATATATATATATATATATATATATATATATGAAGCTTAATGTGATACTTTCACTAAAAACAATGTCCAGTGCTTGTATTGTCCATATAAGAGCAGTCCACTAAATTGGTTTGTCGACAAAGACTTTAAGATTAGATTTTCATCTATACCCTCATTCTCATCCATTCTCTCCCCTTTTTTCTATTCACAACTATACAGGTATTCTTTCCTTTCTGAAAATATAGGATGTTCCCTTAGATGAAAAAGCTGTAACCTGCCTCTTCTGTCTGTCCACTTATTTAAAAAATGTTCAAGCCACTGTATATCATCAATCATAGTCCAAAGTCCCAGAGGTAAGGTGACAATTGAGATACGTGGTCATCTTTTAGGAACTTGTATTCTATTGAGAAATCAGAAAATAAATAATGCAAGAGAAAATGGCAAGAGTCTCCTAAAGCTGGGCTCTGGAAAGGGCCTAGCCACTGAGGGTGAAGGAGTGGGCTCAGAAGATAATGTTCCCAGCAGGCATGTGGGAGAAGAGAGAGAAGTCTTGTGGCTGGCAAATAAAAACCAAAAGCAAAAGTGGTTCCTGGTGAGGTTAGAAAGCATGCAGGGCCTGATGCTGGAGGCCTCTGTCCACAGCACTTGTGAGCCAGCTAAAACAGGCCTAAGCTTCACAACTCAGCTTCAAGGTCATTGCTGCTGAGAAACTGTCTATGACCTTCAGAGCATGTCTCATTACGTTTGGATTTTGGATTTCTTGAAGCCTTTCATTCTCCTTCCAACATGTCTGCCTTCCCTTCAGAAATTAAAGCCAGATGTTCAAAGTCAGTGGCCATGTTCACCTTGTCCATGCAGCTATTCTATGTGCATAGCATGGTGCCTGTAACACAGCAGGTTCAAGGTAAAGAGGTGCTCAATCGATAGATGTGTGATGGGCAGAACTAGGAATGGTACCAAGTAAGGTATGTGCAAAAAGGAAGTTCTCACAACATTATTTTTCCAGTGTTCCTCTTGTTCATGCCTAACTATATTTAATAGCAAAAGATACTATAAATGAGGCTCTACTTAAAAAATAAATAAAAAGAGGAACAAGTAAAATTCCACAAGAAGTGAGCTGTCCATTCATTTGGAGGAAATCTGTTGCTTGGGACCAAAGCCTAGTGTCAGCAACTTTATTTCCTCTTTCCATATCCAGTAACTCCATTCATAAGTATCGTGTTCACCATCCAACTAATCGGCCAAAACCACATCCTCCAGCCAAACCTGGACAGAGACTTCCCTGGTACACAAGCCAAAGGCAAGAAATGTGTCCAAGATAGTTAACAGGTTAATTATACAACTAATAGTCTTTCTTAAATAATTGTATTACTCTGTGGTAATTTCATGCAGCCATACAATGTGCTTAATCCAACTAATATTATTAAATCTCTGTTCTCTCCTTGTTCTCTCCTCCCTCAAACTACAAGGTTGAGAGCCACAAGACAACTAGATATTAGACAAACATGACTCATGCATTAATCCTTTAGTCCTAGAACAACTTCCTTTTTCTTCTCTCCTTTAATTCCACCCAGGTCTAAACTGTTTCCGGCTCTAATGAAACTTCAGGCTGCCTTAGAAGATTTCTGTTAACTTTTGCAATAAACAAAAATGAACTCATAGCTTTAGATGCCAGGTCCATTTAGAGTGGAAGCCATAGCCTTTGCAGGAACATGTGCTCACTGATGTCTTTCCTCCTATCTTTCCCAGGTCTAATAATTCTGCTCTATTTTCATTTCTTTTTCTATGGTAAACTGTCCTTACAAAAAGCAACTTAGAGGAGGAAAGGGTTTATTCAGCTTCCAGTCACAGCTTCCAGCCCATCACTGAGGGGCAGGCAAGTTGGGAAATCAGTCACATCATATCCATTCCCCAGAAGCAAATAAACTGGCAGTGCACATCTGCATCCCTGTATGAGGGAGAGAGAAGCAGAAGGATCAGGAATACAAGGTCATCTGCAGCTATATGATTTTGAAGTCAGTTTGTGATACATGAGACCATGGCTCAAAACCAGCCAACCAAACAGCAGCAACAAAAAAGATGCACAATACTCAGTGTATACCAATAATCAATTTTTTTAGTATTTTTTAATCTTAACGAAAATATTTTAGCGGCTTTGCCAAATCCTTCACTTGAAGGTTTAATATCGAGTTAGACCAACTTCCAGGACAGCATAGAAAAGAATTTGAAAGGTTCTTGCTATAGAAACATTGTCAAGGCAGATGTGTCACAACCAACCACTTAACAACCCTGGAAACTAAGGAAAGAACAAAGGACAAATGACCATCATTTTTCCAATATGCCCCAAACCAGAAACAAGGTAGGCCTGTGGCATTTTAGGAAGAAGATGCCTTTACCCTCCTCAATCCCTCAGCATGGAGTTCGAACTGGGAAGGCAGGCAGCCTTGAGAATACACAGCTCCACTGCCTTGCTGGTCGGGGATGGGCAGGACATGGAAAATTCCACACCCCAGAAAGTGGCAAAAACCGAAGACCACGAAAGCAAACACCAGAAATGTCTTATACATAAATGGAATCTACACTGTCTGGGACAAGCAACCAAGTCAGTAGACAGTAGACCAGCCAGATGGTTAAAAATGATGAAGAGAGACATGTATGGGGCTCCATGAGGAACTCCCAACAACACAGAGGAAGAAAGGTTAATTGAGAAAGACATTGGTAAGGTACAGTTATTACTCCTGATGTGCTGAAAGACTGTGAGCAAGGATATGCCATGGGAAGGCCCCAAAGGTGGAGAGGAAAAGCTAGGCAGGGACTCGGAAACTCCATGAATTTAGAAAGCATCCTTCAAGCCACTTGCAAGTCAGATGTCATCGCAGGGAAGTACTCACTTAAGACATTTAAATAAATCTTTGTCCAAGCACTGGCTAGCAACTAAGCCATGCTAACCTAGAAAGAACCCTAGGAAAAACAACACCGAAATTAAAAGCAAGAATGGGGTTGGGGGTGGGTGGGTAACCTGAGCAGATACACCTGAGGCTGAGAGCTATACATCACATCTGCGAATAAGTTGAGGATGGTCCCTGAAACAAATCAACCAACAATAACTTACCCATAGGAAATATCAGAATCAATATGCACCATAATGTTCAATTTACTCCTTGATGTGCAATCTGGAATTTCAGTTTTCAAAAGTAACACCATAAGGAGACCAGTAAGTGGGCTCAGCTGGTAAAGGTGATGCCACGCAACCTTGAGCACCTGAGTTCAATCTCCAGGATCCCCGTGGAGGTGGAAGAGCCTGCTCCTACACACTGCTCTCTGACCTCCTCCCCATGCTAGTTGTCAAACACACATATAAATACACTAATATATGAGTAAATGTGATGAAAATATCAAGGTTTTAAAAACAAATAAATAAATTAAAAAAAAAAAACCAGTATGAGTCACACACCAAAGGTTCTGGGGGGCGGGGGGAGAAAAACGCCAACAAATATTAGCTTAAATTTCCCTGATTTTGATTTAAAATCATATCAATAGAGCTGAGTTCCTCTAAGTGAGATAAATACAAAGAAGACTTATGTGTAGACACAGTGTTGAAAATCAAACATATAAAGAACAAATTTAAGAGCAAGAAAATGACAGCTGCTCATGCATGAGATAATCAAAGATCAACAGCATCCTGAATGCAGTGGGACCACATATTCAAAGTACTGAAAGAATCAAACTGTACAATGAGAAAACCATAGCCACCAAATTCGTTCAGAAATACAAATACAGACACTGCCACAGCAGGAACTACAGGGAGAATTTCTTTTTAGATAAATACTAAATAAAAGATGCAGAACCCAAATCTAAAAGTGTGTGTGTGTGTGTGTGTGTGTGTGTGTGTGTGTGTGTGTGTGTTTGGTGTCAAGAAACTAAAATGCTTATTATCAAATTGAAGGAAGGAATCTTTAAGGGAGGTAAGAAACAAAAAGGGTGATGGAATACATAAAATAGAAAAGCACTGGGGGCGGGGATTAGCTGACAGGGATAAGAGAAGCAGCTGGGAAGGAATACTAAGAAGGGGAAGAATGAGACCAAAGCATAATGACTCATGTCGTGATGAAACCCATTACTTGCATGCTAACTTTAAAATTAATTAAAAATATTAATGGACAGGAAATGTAGCTTAGTATTAGAACACTTGCCTAACATGCATAAGGCCTTGGGGTCAGAACAAGGAGGGAGGAAGAGAGGGAGGGAGGGAGGGAGGGAGGGAAAGAGGAAAGCAGGGAAAGAGGGGAAGCAGTGAGGGAGGGAGAGGAGTAATAGTAAAGAAAGTTATTTAGGTTGAAAAGAAGTGACAATAGATAATATCCCAAATCCACACAAAGAAACAGAGATAATGAAACCAATAAACAAATAAAATTTAAATAATAATATATTTTATTATCCTTATCTTTATGACATAAGAAGATAAAATTACACTGAGCTGATTTAAAGAGGCTAGGTGTGTGTGTGTGTGTGTGTGTGTGTGTGTGTGTGTGTGTGTGTGTGTGTGTAAATTGTATCACAGAGAGGGAAGTGATAAATGAAGTTATATAGGAGTAAGGAAAAGATACCAGATGGTCTGAATCCATAGGGAGAAATGAAGAACACCAGACTCAATAAAATGTACAGTAGCATCAAATAGTCTACAAGTATAATTTTTAGTTTTATCCCTACATTTTATAGAATGCATGAGGTTTATAGAAATATATTACAATGTTATAGCACTGAATTTATAACAAATGAAGATATTATATATGTGCTAGCAACAGCAGAAACTAAGTAAAGAATTTTAACTACATGACTATTTTACAAGAACAAGTTACTATTCATATGAAGACTGTAAAAAATTAATCCATGTATCTTAATTCCTAGACCAGCTAACAAACTCATTAAAATATTAATAAAATTGTTTAAATGGATCATCAGACCAAAACAAAACAAACTAAGGATCAACAGAATATAACTACAGAGTACAGGGAGTAGAAGAATAAAAATAAGTAAATATAGAAAAGAGATGTAGATAAACAGAAACTACAATGGCAGATGGAAATCCAACCCTATCTATATTAACAATAAATATGAAAGCAGACTAGGTGAGGTGTCACATATCTGTATTTCCAGAACTTGGTAGGGTGAGTCAGGGGGATTATAGAATCAAGGTCAGCCTGGCCAGAGAGAACCCTGTGTCTACTGTTGGTTGCCTGCCAGGTTGAAATCGTAAGACTCTATTGCTTTAGGCATCCCATACTTGGATAAAAGGCCCAGAGAATTTAAGCTGGAACTGAATCTTCTCAGCTAACTAGTTTTCATAGCTTTCTCGGGTGCTATGCAGGCTCTTGGGCTGTTGGGAAAGAATTATCATCAACACTTTCATGTATGGAACTCTCATGCTGAATGGCGCAATAGTAGCATAACTCTAAATGGGTTAACCAATTACTTTCTAGTTGGAAATGAGTTCTATTCCACAGAAGGGAATTCATGTCTGGTACTGAAAATGTGATCAAAAGCCAACAATTGGTGAAGTCACAGGTCTTACTGAAGACAATACCATGGTTTAATATTTTGTTTTTTTCATAAGTAGATCTGGTGGTTTGTCAAATCGCCTTACAAATATGTATGCTTTATGCCTATAAATAGTGCTGGTGTCAGCTTTGATCAAGTAGGTTCATTTTGCAGTGAGTAGAGGTTATTGGTCAATATGCTAAGAATAAGACATTGTTAAATGATCAGCCATCTATGGAAAGAATGTAAGAGCCAGAAAAAGGGGTAGAGTGGTGTGGAAGGCTGTCTTGTGGACATGACATGGTCATCATCCTCTGAACCCCCAGATTGGGATGGGTAGTATCTTTTCATGGAATAAGATGGGGTTCATGGGCCCAACTCCTCTCTGGAGACCTTCAGGAACTTAGTGGTTGCAGGAGGAGAGAGACATTTTCTTGAGTGGTGTAGCCACGGGTCAGTTGCCCATGCTTTTAAATAACCCTTCACGTATGCTGTAATCCTAATGAAGTTCATTGGATCACAGAAAAAGCAAAAATCAATAAAACATGAAAGCACAAGGCAGCACATATACTAGCCAACAAAAGGAAAGGGAGCAAAAGAAGCAGGAAAGAACAACAGAAGGTAATGAGGAGTGAGTGCAATCAAAACATATTACAAGCACGTTTGAAACTGTCACGGTGACACACATCATTGTATATGCTAATAAAAACTAAAAAATAGATAAATGAAAATAAGCACATACATGAATGAAAAATAAAGGAGAGCTACATAGTAAGAAAAGCTCTCAAAAAACAAAACAGCAAAGTTATGTACATAGATTTGTCCTCCAGTCAAAAGTCAGTGGATTTTAGACTGAATAATATCAAAGGTTTGTAAAAATATGAATAATGTCTGTGATACTTTAGTATTATCATGTATTTATAGTACTGGGCCCATGTCAGTGTCCTGGCTTTGGTAATGTGATTTGCTTATATACAATGGGGAAACTTAGTAAAAAGGCACACAGAACTCTGTGTAACACTTTAGGGGTTCATATCTTAATTATCTATAGTTTATTTTAAAATACAGCTCATTGTTATGGGGGCTGTGGTGATACATATCCTTAATCCCAGAACTCTGGAAGCAAAGGAAGGTGTATCTGTGTGTTCAAGGCCAGCCAGGCCTACATAGTGAGACCTTGTCTCAAAAAAGAAATGTCAACAGACCTCATTGATATGTACAATTTTCATCCCAGGAAAGAACAAAACAGTCCTAAGGGAATCAGGTTAGGATATAGTCACTTTCCTTCAAGACAGGGTCATGCGTAATTACTGTCAATGAGTGACTCTATTTGCAGTTCTGGTTAGGAATCAGCTTGCTCTCGGCCACTTTTCCCCTCCTGTGACTGACAGTAAAGGCAACAGATACTTTAGGTTTCTGTGGTATGAAGACATCTCTACCCAACTATCCATAATAAACACTAGGAAAATGCCTTTCCCCTCACAATTAGCTCAGTCTTACTACAACTAAGTTGCACAATGGTTACAGTGACTGTTCATAAAACAGAAGGTTTCCCCTCTTCTTAGGAGGCTAAGCAACCAGGCTTCCTGAGTAAAGACTATCTTGCAAGTCTGCAGCAAGAGATATGAAGCTCATGGTTTGGTGGGGTTGGGTTTTTTTTCTTTTGTTTTGTTGTTGTTGTTTGGTCTTTTCTTTCCAGTCCCCCCCCCCCAACTTATAATTAGAAACCTCCAGAACACTCAGAATTGGGATACATGTCCCAACACACACTTGCTTATGTCATGCAACCGAAGCTTTCAACAAGCGATAAATACCGTATGTTGTGACTAAAACCCGTTTAGTCATGTCAGGGGCGACACAGGCTTCTCAGAAAAAGTGAATAAAAACTAAAAGTCAGGCCTGAAGTGCTTTGTCACTTCTGTCTCACTGCGGAGGGTGATGTAACAAAAGGGAGAGAGGATGGCTATAATTAGAGCCATGGCATCTGGTGGCGAGAAGGGAGGGAATTTCACTTCCTAGGTAGTGACATGGGGTTTCACAGAGTCAAACAGAGCTTGCTCCCTCCCCCACCCTGATCATTCTGCTGTATAAAATGACAAGTAGTCCTTCCATCTCACAGGCTCCCTGGGAGGCAAGAAAGAGCATATGTATGTAAACTCCAACCACAATCCAATGAAGTGAATACAACAATGTACTGTTGTTTCTAAAACAATATACTGTTGTTTCCCAAACTGCCTCAAACTCTGAGAGAGGTGTTTGGCTCTCTGGAGAGTTCTAAGAAGTCTGAAGTTAGCCTGCTTGTTGAGCAAATCTTATGGGGGGTCATGTTCTTTTTTATGGTCAATAATGAGCTTTTAATAAAAAAAAAAAAAAAAGTGAAGTGCTTACATTTCAAATCTGCTAGGATTTTAAAAGTAAAAAGCCTGGGCCACTGGCCTGCCTGATGCTAGAGCCAAGGTTTTCTCCATTGTGCCGGATAAACCGGTGTTGGCTCTGTGTCCAGTCAGCACCCTTCCCACACATGCACGACCACTCAGGCATTCCTGAAGCTCTGCTCTTGAGCGGCATGGGTGATGTTTTTCTTTTTTAACTAAAGCTAAGCACAGCTTTCTATCATCCACAGGCAGAGAAAAATGAAGAGCAATACGAGGTAAAATAGTAAATACACATGATTACACATGCCTTTAACCTCAGCACTCAGGAGACAGAGGCAGGTGGATCTCTAAGTCAGAGGCTAGCCTGGTGTACATAGTGACTTC
Source organism: Acomys russatus (assembly GCF_903995435.1). NCBI lineage: Eukaryota > Metazoa > Chordata > Mammalia > Rodentia > Muridae > Acomys > Acomys russatus. The sequence continues at coordinate 46,759,522 of NC_067142.1, forward strand.
TAGGTAAGCCAAGGCTTCATAAGTCTCTCTCTTCCTCTCTCTTCCCCTCCCCCTATCCCTCTCTCTTTCCCTCCTCCTCCCTCTCTCTCTCCCTCCCCCCCCCTTTTATCTTTTTCTCCCACCACCCCACACCCTCCCCACCTCCCAAGAAAAGGTTTCTCTGCTTAGACTCCCTTTGTAGACCAGGTTGGCCTTGAGCTCACAGAGATCCACCTGCCTCATTTACTAGGAGATGCAAATGCACACTCCCAGACTCAGGCTCAGGTTATCAAGTGCTAGGGTTTCTCAGCACCTGTGCATAGCTGCAGAGCCTACGCAGCATGTGAGCAAGAGGCACCTGGTGCTGACTGCTGGAAGCCATCTTCTTCCTTCCGAGTTGATTTCGTTTTCCTTTCTGCCTCCTCTGTTAGGTCTCTAATGCTTCCTAGTCTCTTACATGAGTCTTCCTAAAAGCTCAATTCCCCACCCACAACCACACACAGAGCACATGCCAGAACTTCAGAGAAGGAACAGAGTCTAATGGCTTAAACTGCGACTTCAGAGAAGCACAAACTAGAAGAAACACAGGAAGCTGGCAGGGAAATGGTTCTGTTAGGTAAAGGCTCAAGGCTTAATACTCTCCCACCCAGCTGTGGCGCCCCCTGGAGCTGTCCGCCTGCCTTCCAGCCAGTGTTCTGCATGACTGCTCCCTGAGGAAGTCATCTTGATATGTCTGCTAGCCTGGACCCTTGTGTTTCTAAGTGGTAGCTCCACACAAGCTGCGTGCCTCAACACACTGTCGAGGCCCTGACTCTGAACAGCACAAGGAGAGTTCTGCTTCCTTCCCAGGTTCTCTAGTTGGACCAGGAGATATTATTTAACTACTCTCGATGAATGGACAAATACGTAAAGAAGGACTTTTCATGGTATACTGGGGAAAACTGCCCAGACTATAGATGAAGCCGTGTGCTGAGAATTAACATAAAGGAGCTCCCTAACTATATAATCTACCATCAAAAACTGCTAGCCATAGAAGCAGTTGCTTGTTTCAATGCTATTTTTTCCATATTAAAGTTTATTTCTGTGATAGATCTGTGATCGATCAAATTGATTTCATTTGGAATTGTCTTTTTTTTTTTTTAAGTCTTCTTTTATACAATTCATCTTGACCACCATATACCCTCCCTCCAGCCCCTGGCCCCCACTGCACACTCACACACACACACACACACACACACACCCCTCCTGTCTTCCCCAGATTCATGTTTCCTTCAGGAAAGAGCAGGCCTCTCAGGGATAGCAGGCGAACACACCACAAAAAGTTACTATAAGACTAAATACACACCTGTTAATGATTTCCCAGGTACTTTGTTAAGTAACTGCATACATTATCTCATTTGGTTTTCTTTACAAGATAGTAATTATTATCAACATTTTTGAGATAAAAAAACAAACAAACAAACTAGGTTTGGAAGCCTGAAATTACCGGTCTAACTGGCAACTCAAACTCAGGTAAACTCTACAACTATGTTGTGTAAAAACATCTCTCCCAAGTAGTATGAAACAGTAATAGGGCTACACCAGCCCTAGAATTCTGACCTGTCTCAGAACAATTCTTTCTTTCTATATCATTCTGACACGGCAAATAAGACACTAAAGAGCAAGCAAGATGACTCAGCGTTAAAAGGCTCTTGCTGCCAAGCCTGAGGACTTGAGTTCAATACCCAGGACACACATGGTGCAAGTAAGAAAACCAACTCTCCAAAGTTGTACTCTGACCTAAACACACACACACACACACACACACACACACACACACACACACACACACACAGAGAGAGAGAGAGAGAGAGAGAGAGAGAGAGAGAAGACACAGAGAATGAGCACACAGCTATTGAACATAAGCAACATCTACATACACACATATGCTCACAAAAGGGACATAATTTTTAAAAGACACAACATCCAGAAACATTTGGAAATTACACAATAAGAAACAGTTGTTAAAAATCCGTAGAAAGAAGGTGACGTGATAGAAACGTGAGGTTTTACTTTTTAAAAAAAACAAAGGAAGGAAGAGAAAAAAGAAATACTACAAACGTGTGCCTAACGTTCATTTTCTTGCAGTTCTGGAAAGGGGAGGTCCAAAATCAAAATGCTGTGTGTCTGGGTCTTCAGCATCCCCTCTTTGTTTACAGGTGGCGGTCTTCTCATCACATCCCCACGTGTCCCCTCTCTCTTTTCATATGCCCCACATGTCTCTGTGAGCTCACATTCTGTTATGAGAACATGTGTCCAGATGAATTATGGCCCCTCTGACTAATCTTTTTAAAATTAATTATCCCTCTCAACCACAGTCGATAACATAGGCATAGCAGTCCAGGATCAAGTAATAAAGGAGGGATTGTGAACGGTGAAGTGTGCTTGCTGCGCAGGGCATACAATGAACAGGAGAAGCCTACCTGTTTTGAGACCCACACTATGCCACGTCTTTGGTTAGAAGGCAGTGCAACACTTTTTCACTGGGGCAACTGTCCCATCTGATTATTAAGCAAGCTCCCATGCACAACCCCAAGCATGCCATACCAATGAGCACACACTATTTAATGTTTCCCTGTAGTATTTTCCTACACAGCCTTGCCACTAGGAAACACTCACTCAGAGGAAGCACGCACACACACACATACACACACACACACACACACACAAAAACAAAACAAAACAAAAAAAAAAAACCTCCTCAGTCCCCAGCCAGTTTCTCATGTTATTTCCTTGATATTCAGGTTGGCTGTTATTTTCCATCCTTTCACCTAACCAAGTGGCCATTCTGGGCATATTTTAGAGTCAGAGAAATTTGGAGTTGGAGGAAATATTCCTATCATTCCAGCCATCGTTGTACATCAAGTCCACAAGCAGAGGCCTAAGGAATGGACAAGCCCAGTCAGGTTTGCTTAGCTATGGGACCGCTGTACATTCATTTCCTGTTCTTTATACCTCCATGTATGCAGTAAAGACTTTTTAAAATTAATCAAAATTAAAATGTAATATATGCATCTTAGTTTGGTCAGTAGGTTAAGTGACAAAGTTATTAGTTTGGTGGTGTGACCCATACTTAATGAAAAGCTTTGAGGAAACAACAGTTACTTAATTTCACCACGTGACTGATAAAAGATGACTTAGTGCTTTTACTTCATCTTTTATACTTTTCTGTGTTTGAACAATAGTGACAAGTTGTCTGCCTACAAATACTACACAGGTTGTTTGAAAAACTCCCTTTGTCACTCAGAACAATACGGAACGATAGTACCCTGATAACTGGAAACTACACAACGTTCATTTTTTAGAAAACATAGAAGAAGGATGTTCTGCTTTCTCCCTTATCAAAACTGATAAGGTGACTCGGTCGGTGCGAACCCTTTTAAGCACACTTAATAAAGTGGCACGAACTGCCAAGAAATGTAGTGTGCTTTGAGACCGGGGCTGTAAGTTCTCTGCAGACTGCAAGTTGCAAATACCCTCAAGTTGACCCTTTGGGAGCGTCTGTTTTGCTGAGGGCTCCATTCCCTCTTTTAACGGACGGGTTTTGTTTTGCTTTGTTTTCTACCTCACCTGTTCTCTGAGGCAAAGAGTACAGTCAAAGTCCCCTGGAAAGCCATCTGATGAGCAGAACTGTCTCCTGGGTGCCATTTTATGCTAGATGAGCTTCCTCGCTCTGCCTTTAAGCCAGCATGGAACAGCAACTATTTTGGGAACTTGGGACACTGATCTTGTTCGCACTTAAAAATGTGGATGTCAACAAGATCTTTAAGTGGAAGCAATGAACTAAAAACCATAAGGGGAGTTGTGTCTTGGCATAGTCATACACTTTAACCATTGAAACACGAAAACACAAATCTGCAGGTCCAGGATTGTGCAATGTGAAATAAGTCTCTTCTCAGATAAAAGAAATTTTAAATCTAGATACTGTGAATGCAATTCCCTTTTGAAGTGAGAAACAATCCCAGTCTTTTACAGGATTAAGGAGTCTGTAAAAACAAAGTTTGTATTTTAGGAAAATATTCTCAATGCTTCTTAATCCCCCTTTGGTTGTGGACCCTGGTGGCAGTCTAGTGAAGCTTAGGAACTCCTCAGTAGAGCATGAGGTTAAATTCATTTAACAAAACTACCAGATTATAAAGGGAAAAATTGTGATGAGATATGGTACTATGGCAGTCTATGTATATTAACTAATACTTTAGTGTGGCTTGGTGCCTCTGAAGCACACACCAGCATTGTTCTAAATTTGATTCAATAATTTTGAGGTCAGAATGATTCCCAGAACTATAAAGGCTAATATGATAGAAAATGTGTTCACCTTCGAATTCAAAATAAAATAAAATACCATATGAAAAGAAAAACATGTATTCTCTCTGTGCCACTGTCCTTTGCTGGCACCATAATGCACTTGTACTCTACCTTGAATATTTGGGTGTTATACAATGATAGCCTGAATTAGATTAATTAGAATCATTAACATTCCAAATACCAACTGTATATTTCCTCAACCTTTGTACCTGAGCCAGAAAGCTATACGGAAGGCATTAATCAAATCTATAAGGTTTCAATTCAGCTTCTACAGACGCTTTTTTAAATATAAAATTAACAGACCTAATGTGTGACACTCCCTTTCGTGTTACAGATGAGGAAGTTGGGTGACTGTAACTAAGCCATAACCTAAGTCACATGGCCAGAACCAGGAGAGAAGCACACGGTGACTTTCCATTTCATGACCTGTCATGAAAGCAGGAGGGAATGAGGGAGACAGGAGGGAAGGAAGGAAGGAAGGAGAGAAGGAAGGAAGGGAAGGAGAGAAGGCAGGAGAGAAGGAAGGAAGGGAAGGAAATCTTATGAACAGGGCAGTACAGCTAGTCACAGTAAAGCCAGGACCACTATCAAGCCTCTGACCAGAGCATCCACTCCTTTTACATGCTGGACAGCTTGAGCCTCTCAGACTAAGGCTCCAATTAGTTCAGAATTAAGGCTCTTTTGTGTGCAGAGAATGTAGGAAAATGGCTAATAGACTTAAGAAAAGTGTGATTTTATTTTTAGCTTTGAAGAAGTATATGAGTCAATATTTCAATAACATTGTTTTTGTCCGGGGTGGGAAGAACCCATCACTTTCGTTATGATAGCCAGCTGTTCCCTAAGACTCTAGTGACTGAAAAAGAAGCAAGGGAAGTGACTTTTAGATTTTTAAAAATATGTCAGCTTGAAGAAAGCACATCCTGAAAGTAGGACCCTGTGGTCCTTTTATTACTAATTGTCTCAGACATAATATGATTCTGGTTTGGTTTGGATTTGCTTTGGGTACTTCTTGGGATGCATGCCAGAGCTTGCCTAACACATGCTAGGCAAGCAGCCCATCAGTGCAATTAAATTCCAGGACAACTTACACTCACATTCTGAGAGCTGAGTATGGTGACACACAAGGAAACTGAGGCTCCAGGCTGGTCTGCAGAGTGAGTTCCAGCCCAGAATATCTGTCTTAAAATAATGACATTTTTTTTAATGACATATTTTTAAATGTTTCCTCTGAAAACTGGAGTGACACACAAAAGGCTGATGATGGACTGCAAGTGAGACCCGAGGACTTTGCCAGGGAACCAGGAGGAGCAGGGGAGGAGGCAAACAAACACTGAACAACAAGCCAACCTCAGCAGCGGTTCTCCCAATTAGGACATGAAGAAAACAGATTCCAGACTGTTGGCTATTGGAGCAGGTAAAAAGCCATTGAGATCCAATGAAGTGTAGAACCAGGCCTGACAAGGATAGGGAGAGTCATTGAATCTAACAGGGGTTTGAAAAGAACAAAGGCTCCATTCCTGCCTACAGGAAACCAAGCCAAAGTGTGACACACCCTGCCAGTTACTAAATAACTTGCATAAAATGACCTGAGTCCTAAAAGTTCTTGGATTTCTATGTATTTTTATTTGAGATTTTTATGTTTAGGATTTGTTCCTGTTTGGGTTTTTGTCTTATTTAATGCAGTTTCATTTTCAAGGTTTCAATTCTTCCTTCTTCATTCCCCCCTCCCTCCTTACCCTGTCCTTCCCTCCCTTTCTTTCTCCCTCCCTCCCTCTCTCTCTTTCTCTCTCATTCTCTCTCTGCCTTTTGCTCTCTCCTTCTTTCTTTCTTTCTTCCTTTCTCTCTTCCTCCTTTCTTCTTTCCTTCTTTTTGGAACGGGTGAGGTCATGGGTGGGGTTAATAGGATAGGGAGGACAAAAACAAAAACAGAAGACACACACTCCAAAATCAACTATATAGCCCCATTTCACACCTATCATCTAAGCACAGCTAGACACAACACAACCAGGCAGTGGTTGTATTCTAAAAGCCTATCCTCAGAACCTGAAGAGGCATTCCCACTCATGGAGGTGACTTGGCTCCCTTCTCAACCTCCAGGATCCCACCCCCCTGCGCCCTCTTAACTTAGGAGTCCGTATGTGTGACAGTCCCTCACTAACAAGGCTGCCTTCCTTCTCCTGGACAGACCTGGTGCACAGGGCTCAGAATAGAAGACCCTTACCTCCACTTTACTCTGAAGACAAAGACTTTCTTTCCTGAACCATCACGTTTGATCAAATTATCTGATTGGCAAATGTGCTATAGTCTCCAGAAGTCCATGGTCCTTCTAGAAATGTGCTGTAGTTTCCACAAGCCCCTCATCCTTCTAGAAAGGATCCTTTCTCTCCTGCACCTGGATCTGCACTGTCCTCCGGCTTCAGGCACTCGCATCATACTTCACCTTCTCCTCTAGTCTGTCACCATCATTGCATTGACATGGACCTGGTGAAGATCAGGTCCTACCCCGTCCCTAACACAGAGGTCAACTCTCCATGCTCATCCTACTCACCTTTGTCTGCTCTGGAACTACTATCCTTCTCAGACTCCCAGATTACCCTAAACTCCTGATTTCTCATCTAATTTTATAGTTGCTCTTTTGCAGCTTCTTTTACCAATGCTGTTCTCTGCCAGAAGCCAGTGTGAGCCATGCTATACTCATTCTATTCACCTTCTACACATTGCCTCTCATCTCTTATATATTTTTTATTCTTTTTTATTAATTTATTCAAATTGCATCTCTGTTGTTATCCCCTTACTTGTCTCTTCTCGTTTATCCCTGCCTCCCTCTTTCACCCTATTCCCCTTCCCTAGGTCTGTGACAGAAGAGGACCTCCTCACCCACCATATGCTCACAGCCTATCAAGTCTCATCTTGGTAGCCTTCCTATTCTTTATCTGTCATCTCTTATATCTTAAGTTGGCCATTTCATCGTTTGTCATTGACAAGAGAGGCGGGCATCACTACAGACAATGAAAATGAGGAAGTTCTGTTTAAATATTGTAAACTTTCACAAATTTTAAATTTAAATCCCTGGCTGTTTCTAGCTCAGAACATAAATATTAAGTAACAGATTGTAAAGACAATTTAGTGGCTTTAAAGTAATCCTTTTTGTTTGGGTATTTATTCTTTAGTTTTGGTACTAGGGCCTTGCATATGCTCAGCAAATACACTACCACTGAATTATGTCCCAGCCCTATTGTTTTACTACTCACTTTGAGTCATGATCTCACTAAGTTGACCAGGCTAGCCTTGAACTCACTCTGTATTTTAGGTAAGCCTTGAACCTATAATCCGCCTGCACTTATACCCTTGGATTCAAGAAATGTTTTTAAAATATATTTTTTGCTATAACAAATCTTCCTAAAAGCTGGTTGTAAATTCTGAGAATCAAGGGCCTATCAATACTTGGAAGATATTATTTGGATATGTACATTATACTGAAAGTAAAATGCAGTTCCATGAACTATAAAAATGCCAGGTTTTTATTCTTTAATCTGTGTACATGGACTCAGGTGATTTTAAAATCTTCTCCTTCTTTATGACAGATGAATGAAAAGTAGGTAGAAACCTGTTTGAGGGTACGGTGGACACAGTAGTAACTAATGGCTATTGAGATATCATAACTATTGATGAAAGAGTCAATTCAGAATTATTTATATCATTATGTATGTAACCATCTTGATGCATTTTCCTCCAAGTTGATTTTTTATAAATTCTGACATCATTGTTCTAAATTACTTCTCTCAATGTTTTCATAATATTGCACAAAATACCGGCAAAAAATTCACAGAATCAATTGCCTTTTTGTTTCCATAAGTAAACACCGGAACCTAAAAATGTACGACGTATTTTTTCTTCTTCTAGATGATCCCTAGGCAAGCAGAGTCTTCTGCAATTACAGATTCATGAGTCCAACAAAGAAACACCTTTCAACTAGGGGTTAACAATCAGTTTGCTGCTCATGGGCTGCATTCAATTTGCTTATCTTGTCTAAGATATGAGCATAAGGTGTGATGCAAATAGGAAGTGTGCCAATTCACTGACTGAAATTCAGAAGCTATTTGCTGACCTAATGTTTCTAGAGGCAACGTTGCACCCAGTGTGCAGGCCTCAGCTATTACATATTACTTATGACCAAGTCATGCATATGCGTACTGAGAGAAGTTTATAACTGAAGTTTATAAGCCCTGAGAAGAAGAGTCTCTCTTCTTTATTGTAAGCATCTGAATTACTAGGAAAAGTAAAATTTGTTCCGCAAGGGATGAATGCAACTGCTATATATTAACTGTCCGACATAATCGGGGATCGAAAGAATCTTAAGACTCCAAACAGTCTAAGAAATGTCTCTGTTACAACCTGGATGTACATCCTTTGGCTAAATAAAAAGTTATCATGACTCATAAAAATCACTCTTTAATATTTCTATTTTGTAGATTTGATCAAATGTCATATGCTTTGTTGTCTTTAAAGCACTATGTACTTATGTAAAACACTAAGTAGTTCAAAAATCCTGAAATTACAAATCAGAAACTAATTTTCCCTCTGAGGTGCTAGTGCAATGTCCTCTTGGCCAGTGCCCATGTGACAAGGGCAGAACAAATGAGGTGCTGTGGGGCTGGACTTGGGGACAGTGTCCTTTTCTGAGCCTTCCCTTACAATGTTTCTGTTAGCCCCAGTAGGAGGAGGTTGACAAGCACAAATAAAGCACATCAGGAACAGGGAATATGAACAAGTCAGAGGCTTTAATGAAATATGCAAAGTACACCAGGATGGATGCCATGGGCACAGGCTTGGACAGAGCGCTGTTTGATTTTCCTCCAAATTTCCCTTTTCATATCTCTAAGTGTTGACAGTAATGACTGCTCTGCTAAATCACAGTTATCAACAACAGCAAAAGGGAAAAAATGGAATTTTCTGTTCATTTTGTTGTTTGTTTTTACTTTTTCAGTACTGGGGATTGATTCTACAGTTTAGTGACCGCTTGGGCCACAGATGAACTTAATGCGTAGCCCAGGTATGCCTTGAACTTGTTAACCTCCTGCGTCAGTTTCCCAAGTAGCAGGGATTACCTGCCTATGTCACCAGCCTCCGTTATGGATGAAGTTCTTCCACAGCCTTTTTATAACCTGTACAGCACTATGATAATAGGTGATAATAATAGAACTCCAGTTCTATATTTTTCAAACTAGATGGTTGTGAAATAGCTCATAAATACAAACAAAATGGGTAAGAAATTATAAGTTGATCCCTGCAGACATGTGAGTTTTCTATATTTGAGAGGAATGCTGACATTAGACACATAAGGGACACTAGTCTGCTAACTCAAAACCTACTGTTACATTAAATTCGGAGACGTGCCTGCAGACTCCAAAGCCAAGCAAAGGAGTAGAAAACTAAGGAACCGGAAGCAAATCCTTCATAGCCACATGTGCTAGTGAGAAGGAAAAGAAAGCTGAGGGCCCGTGTTTCTATTATCTTTTAATCCCAGCTCACTCACAGGCCTTTGTTGAGTTGCTCTAAAGACATCTGGATTAATTAGGCGATTAAACTGGTAGTACAACTTTTCAAAGCCGCTTATCGTCAGCAGCACTAAGTTATTTACTTTTGTTTTAGGAGAGAAGGAAACTGTGCTTAAAGATCGCTATGAGTGGATTAAGAGTCACAGACAGTAAAACAATAACTGAGGTCTACATATCAAGAGCAGCAAATCCATGCTGCAGTCCCACCCCCAACACCCACATACCCACTGCCATCCCCCACCTGCCCACACACAGGTAATGGTTTCAAAAGATCTGAAGAATATCTTCCCTGCTTGCTGCCTTCCCTAAAAAGAACCCCAAATCATGGTCAGTTCCCCAGCTCTTTGTTACCCCAGTAGTCAACAGATGGGTCCAAGTTCATTATTGACAAACACGAGCATTCTTTAAAACAAACAAAACCTTTCTTATTTGTAACCATCACATAAGCAGCCTTTAGCCTTTGCCCTGCTTTTTCTACATTAAGCAAGCCTGGATATTTCCAGGCTTCTGTAAGAGATGCTACAGAAGTTTGGGGGCATCTTTTCAGAACTCTCTTGCATTTCCTCAATTTGGGTGAACTATGAGTCTATGAGAATACGACTTGCTTTCATGTGCTTGTGCATTGTTACCCATTCTGAAGGAAAAGTTCCATGAAACACTGAAACCAACCCCCTAAAAGATGGGAAGATAGTGTCTATAAGATCTCTGTTTCTACTTCATATTTACATCTGCATCATTAAGATTCTTGACAAAATCTAAAATCTATGAGGATTCCAAAAGATCTTTGATGATGTTGACTATATCTGTTCAGATTTGCTGGGGTAAAAGTTAACCCTGAGAAAATCAAAATGTTAAAGTGACATTGAAAGATATAAAGTTCTAAATAACCATTCGGAACATTTGCCAAACTTGTTTAGGAATGAGATAAAATTGTGAATAAGGTTGCGTTCTTCCTGTAGCAGCCTTCTAAATGACCGGATTCTCTGCTTATTCCATATGAAAACATCCAACGTTATCTTAGGCAACTTGAATACCTCAAGCTAATATAAGTAGTACTCTGTGATATTTTGTTAAATACATTAAGAATCCTTAGTATATTGAATTATTTTTACTCCTATTTTACAGCTAAAAAATAACAATACAGAGATTAAAAGTAACTAGATGGCTTATGATCTCATTGCTGTCTAGAAATGCACTTTTAAGACTGACTCGTTCTGAGCTGTACAAACTAATATAACAGTACAAGATTAATTATTATTATTATTATTTATAATCGATCTAAAATATTCAGTAATTTAAGATTAGTTAATTCAGCATACCCACAGACTGAAGAGCCATAGTCTTTCATTCATAGATATGTTAGCATCACCTACATGGTATCTTGACTCAAGTAGAGACTCAATAGTATATGCTAAAGATATGAATGAATATAGTCACAATTATTTAAAAAAACATTTTAATAGAATGATATAAATCAGGGGAAGTACCATAGAAAACAATACTAAAATCTAACTCTCAAGTTTATAAATCTACAAGCGAGTAGATTATAGATTATAAAAGAAAATATGTCAGAGCATAAAGTAATGAAAGTATATGAGTTCTTTTTCTATGTGCTAATGCATTGCTGGATAAGCAACAAACACTACAAGGGTAAATAAATAATGAAGGTCTTTTAAAAGTAATAAACTCCATAGAAGAGAATAAATATATATTTTCTTATTTTGTTGCAATTTTCTATTATTTACCAAGATTTTGACAGTGGCTTTGTAATTAGCGTTGTAATAAGCAATACCATTGGAACACATGATCAATCTGGGGAATTAAATTTAGGATGTAAGGACAAAAGTGGAGTACACATTTTGGTTAAAGCAAAAGACTCATCAGAAGCTGTAAAAAAAAAAAAAAGACAAGTCTAATATTTCATGACTGATTGTTATTGGGGTTGAGTCTAGAATTTAGGTCACTTGCTTTCTAGGCAAGTGGCTCTATGCATGGCACTAAGGTGATTGGAATTCCTAAATATTAGTGAACGCGTGCCCGTGTGGACACTAGAGTACTGACATCGAGGCAGAACCCCACTCGAGGGTGGGGGTCTTTGCTGCTTAACTTTGATAAATGATCAGAACAGTCCATCCCTTTGACAAAGGTATGAATTTCTTCCTTTCAAGTGTGTATGCATTGGAAGAACATATGCTCATTCTCCTAGAAGGAGTCAGAGTCCTGAAAATGTCTGTGAAGGAGTTGGTGATCAAAAAGACAGAAAACGGGTAAAAGAAATGTCACTTACAGGCATCGCGAGGTAGGGTAGAGGAATGTGGTGATAAATAGACTGGGAAGAAGAGGAACCATGGCAACTTCTGTCTTCCTCTTTTTTTATTCCTGGGACGTGTTTTTTAATATTTAAACAATCAAACAACTGGCTTCAGGACTCTGCTTTCTAAGCAGCAGCAGTAGGAAGGACAAGTGTTAAAAGCAGGCCAATCTACCTCTATGACATGAGCCTCACCAGGGTCTAAGATATATGTCTCATAATTTTATTTTTCCTATTTAAAAATAAATATGAAATGCCATAAAAATGAAATGATGTCTCTTCCCATGAACTATGCTTCCTTTGGAGGAAGTTTGTAAAAAAAAAAAACTTTGAGAACAGGCCAATTAAACTTCTCTATGCATTTCACAATTGTTGCTTAACTTAAAATTTAACTCTTCCTGAGCTTGATGAAAACAAAAACCAACTTCACTGGCAAGATCTCAGTATGTCTGGGATATAATTTCACAATCAATGGGTTTATTTCATTAAATTCCCTATGAATCTCTTTGGCTGCAATTTCAAATGTATCCAAAAAAAAACAGGAGCAAAACAAAATATATCCCCTTTGTCAAATTAGAACCCCAAATATAACAATAGAAGCCACCCCTTCTAAGTGGCATGTTTCTAACACTCTCCACTGGCCTTCACTGAAAGCAGTTTAAACCATCAGCCAACATCAGGTGCGCTTTTTCTTAGCCCAGTTTTGGAAGTGATGGATATATAAGACTGGAATCATTACAAGCTGTAAAAGACTAAAAGAGGTTAAGCCACTGTTAGTTCAAAACCAAATGTCTTTCCCCTTCCTTCTTTTGAACACCAGTTCTAAAATAGTATCCACATTCAAAATTCAAGCCTGCAACTTGATAAAGTATTTTGAAAAAATAAATAAATAAAGTTTTGACTTGTTCTCCTGTCACAAGTTACCGAAAGACTGAGGGACTAGCAATGCTTGTTAGCACACGGTTAGTTTGTCAATATTGTCTGTCACTTATTGCAGCAACACATTCAATACCCGGGAATTCTCTGAGTACGTCACCAATATGACTTTTTTTTAACAATTAAAATGTAAATGAGTCACCAAACTGCCCCTAAAGATCTTCATTGTTAAGCTGCCTGCAACTCAAGTCCAGGAGTCAGGAACCATTGGATGGTATCACGTGGAACACTAAGACGCGCCGCTGCCAACTCACTTCTCTATAAATTCTAAATTTCTCTGCATCCGCTGAAGGAAACAACTTACACCTTTATCACAATCTGCTTTTAGACCCAGGAAAGCAAAACCTCAATCAGAAGAAAACTGCAGCCTGCTTTGTGAAACTTTCCCAAAGGCAGAGGAGTCAAAGAAATGAGGTTTGTCTCGCGTGGCTGCTTTCCCTCCTAGCAAGCTGCCCACGGCTAGCTATGGAGAGTGCGAGTGAGGAAGCAGGCAGGAAGAGTAAATGCATGGCTTACAGTTCCCCGGGTAAAATGAGAATCCTCAGGCTCTTCTGTGCCTCTAGCGTTCTGTCAGTCAGGATCCCCCCCTCACAGTTCCGACTTGAAGAAATTTCTTTTGCCGCTGGTAGGAGGGGCTAAGAAGTGGGCGGGTCGCTCTGCCTCTGTGGATGTTAAGGTGGAATTCAAGCAGGCTCAAGAGCTCCTCTGGAGAAGAGTAAAAGCCTCAGTGTGCATGCTTAGTTTTTACACATAATCAGGCCTTTGAAGTCAGAAAACATGCGACATAGAAAAAGTGTGATCTACCTGGTCCAGTACACGTGTGTGTGTGTGTGTGTGTGTGTGTGTGTGTGTGTGTGTGCGCGCGCGCGCGCGCGCGCCTGCTGCTTGCCCTTAACCAGTCACTACTTCCTCTTTTTTCTAAAACATTGAGAGCAAAGTTGAAAAGATACTGAACTATGTTGAGCATTTTTAAAAGAATTATTATTATGTATAGAGTGCTCTCCCTGCATGTACACCGGCAGGCTAGAAGAGGGCATCAGATCACATCATTAGATGGTTGTGAGCCACCAAATGGATGCTGGGAATTGAACTCACGGCCTCTGGAAAAGCAGTCAGTACTCTTAACTTTTGAGCCATCTTTCCAGCCCCCATATGTTGAACATTTTTAAAGTGTTTTAAGGCTACATTTAAAACAAATGCCAAATATAATAATATGTGCATATATGTGTGTATATATACATACACATAACATACACACACACATAGAAACAACAACAAATCAGGCAGAATCTGAAGTTTGCAAAGCAATTTGAAGCATTTCAGAACTTTTATATGAAGTGAGTATTGCATCTTACAAGTGTAATCCCAGCGGTAATCCCAGCATGTGGGAAGTGGAAACAGGAGAGTCTGTGAGTTCAAGGCCAGCCTAAGTTACATAGTGAAGCCGTATCTCAAAGCAAACAAACATCCTGAGAATCCATGGTTAGGACACGTGTATGCTTCTGCCATATCAGCAGTGGTCACTCTTGCCCCTTCCTCCCTACAACTCTTTCATTCATCTCCTAATTAATATCTTCAATTTTTAAAAAGACATACATTTTCTTTAACTCTTAGGTTGCTTTCTATTGCTGCGATAAAACTTTCTGACCAAAGGCCACTTGCGAAGGAAAAGTTTTATTTGGTATACAGGTCCCACTCACAGCCCATCACCAAGGGTCAGAATAGGGATTCAAAGCAGAAAAATGGAGGCAGAAAATGAAATAGAAAGCAAGAATGCATTCCTGTTCTCATTTCTTTCTTTCTTTCTTTCTTTCTTTATTTATTTATTTATTTAGAAGATAAAGCCTTGTGCAGCCTAAGCTAGACTCAAACTGAACTGAGTAGCAGAAGATGACTTTGAGCTCCTGATTCTCTTGCCTCCTCCATCCTGGGATCAAGCCACCGTGTCTAGCAATTCATGTCATTACATTTTTAAGTGCTGCTTTCTCATTCACAAGAAAATAAAAGGCAAGTCTGACTCTATGTGGTATAAATAGAAAGATTCACACGGTTAGAATAAATATGATGATCCACTGTAGAAAATATGGCTACAGACAAATCATGTCCATGAATGCTGGACCAACCGTTGGATTAGGAATTAGGGCAACCTAATTCCTTCTACCCACTTGCCTCAATAATTTCCCAAGTTCCTTTCTGCTCTCCAAGGTCCCTCTAAATTTGGTGCAGCAAATGTCTGTCCAATTTTAGTGACTCCGTCACAATGGGCACAGTCCCCATTACTCATCTCAGAGAAGGACTTCCAGGCACTGCAGGATTTTGAAATTATTTATGCTTGTTGGAATTTAAATGCACTGACGACAGTGTGTAGTCCAAGCTCATTACCTCTGTGCTGAGGCAACTCTGAGGAGAAAGAATTGTCCCTGGGTAAATTTCCAGGGTTTCTCAAGTAGCTGAGCCATGAAAGATGTCACTAGAAGGTTTTTCTTTAGCCTATAATAATAACGTTCTTATATGTGGGTTTATAATGCTGCAACCTCAGCTCTTTCAAATACATGATCAGGTCTCAGCTTTGAAAAATCTTTCTTCCTTCTTCATTTATACATACTTTTTCATCAATTAAAACATGACAAAACAAGTAATTTGATCTTCACCCAAATTACCCAGATAGTCACATGCCAGAACTTTATTTCATTTCATTTATCATTTGGCTTTAAATTCCACAGTTATCCTGTTTAGTTTTGTGGGGGGAAAATTGAAATCACTCCCAATTAAAAATATACTGAAAACTGCTTTAAAAGAAATGCAGGGTATGGGACAAGCCTTTAATCTTAGCGCAGCAAAGACAGAGGCAGGGGCAGGCAGATCTCAACAAGTTGAAGGTCAGTCCGGTCTGCATAGTCAGTTCCAGGCCATCTAGGGCTACATGATAAGACTCAGTCTGAGAGAAAGAGGAAAGAGAGAGAGGGGGAGTTAGGAAAAACAAAAACAAAACAAAGCTGTCCAGATGGTTCAGTGGGTAAAGGTGCTTGCAATGTAAGCTTACTGACCTGCGTTTGATCTTTGGATCCCACACTGTGGAGGAAGAAGAGAACTGACTCTTGAAGGTTGTTCTCTTACCTCCACAGGTACACATGTACTCACTCAATTATTAATATTATTACTGTTGTTGTTCTTGTTAAACGCAATATAAACACACTTTTAATAATTAATAATAATAATAATAATAAATATAAACAGAAGAATAAAGCTTAGTGAACCTTGAACTTGTTTGGAGGTTCTAGCAGGGCTATTCATATATCCTTGACTGAAGACCAGTTGTCCTCCACTGGGAAAAGTTGGCTTCTTCAACCAAGTATGGTGCTTAAGGAGGGAGTCAAGGGAGGAGGGGGGCACCCACCTAGCCAGCCTGGTGAGCCCTGAATCAACCCTGGTAATCTATGAAGTAGCAGATGTTACAGCCAGATTTCTGTCACATCCATGTACTGAAAGAATCATATGTGCTCCAAATTAGCTAAATGGGGGTCTCAAGAGAGGGCACAGTTGCTAAAGTATTTGCCAAGGTTGCATGAAGATCTGGGTCCCGGTCCCTCACATCCATGTTAATGGCAATGCATTTCTGAAATCCATGGCACCTGCAGTCACAGACATCCCTAGGGCTACCTGACCACCTAATCTAGCTAAACTGCTGAACTCCAAGTTCAGTAGATGACAGAGGAGCCAAAGAAACAAGTCAAGAGCACTTGCTGCTCTCCCAGAGCAGAGCATATCGGAGTCCATGTTGGAGTTCCAGAACTCATGTTGAGCAGCAAACAACTGCCTATATTCCAGCTCCTGTGAATCTGTTTTTTTGTTTTTTGTTTTGTTTTGTTTTTGTTGTTGTTTTTTTGTTTTTTGAGACAGGGTTTCTCTGTGTAGCCTTGGCTATCCTGGACTAACTTTGCAGACCAGGCCAGCCTTGAACTCATAGTGATCCACCTGCCTCTGCCTCCCTGAGTGCTGGGATTAAAGGCGTGTGCCACCCCCGCCCTGCCACTCCTACGACTCTCATAGCTTCTCCTATCATGTATTTTAACATATAGGTGATAAAAATAATAAAAATAGTTTAAATATATATATAAGGTGGAAAGTGATCAAGGAAGACAGTAGGTGTTGACTTTTGGCCTTCAGGCACACACCTGTAACACACATGAACATATATACACACAAACATTAACATATACACATTTATAATCATGTACACGCATACCCACAAACACATACACACATGCATACACAAATTAGGGAAATAAGCCAACTGTTTTTTTCTATAGAAGAAAAGCATTGATAGCACAACCAACTTAAATAGTTCTTCATGCACTGCTGTGTTGACTAAAACTTATGAATCAAATGGTCCAGGGTAAAGGGTACTCAGATGGTTGAGGAAACATTATTTCTGAGTGGATCCCTTGGCTGTTACATTTACATAAACAGACAATCCTCCTTAATCCATGGAGACAAAGAAGTAAAGCAAAATAGCATCCCCGGAGGTACTGGAAAGAAAGCAAACAGGATAGACAAACGCCATGTTTTCATGGACCTACATCTTGACTTATGGGAAGGCAGAGCTCAGGATGGGCTTCTGAAGCTTTGTGTCCCATGAAAGCCTCTCTAAGGATGTAACATTTTGGCTGAGGTTTGAAGATGAAACTATGTATGAGAGGAATGTTCCAGTCAAAAAGACCAGAGAGTATGCACATAGAAACCTAAACTGGCCCATGAAATATGAAAGATACACATGAGAGGTACAGCATAGAGGCTTGGAACAGCAAGAACTGGACTGAACAAATAGAAAATAGGGGCTAAATTAAATCAGATATTGAAAAGGGACCCTGAAGCTGGAATTTGGTGGGTCAACAGAAACCGCAAAAGCAGAGGTCAGAACTGAGCGCAGTACAAAGGCATTTCTACCACACAGCAGAGCTATGAGGAGAGTAGGAGGAGGCATTTTTAGAAATGCATGCTGACGGTGAGGTTTTTAAATTGACATACATCTAGATTTGTACCTACAATGAGATGGTCTATGTAATTTAGAATATTCCCCTCTGTGTTTGAAGGCTGTTGATGGGTGACATCTGGATCTTTGAGCTTTTGCAGGGACTGCCATAGCTAACTTCTTGGCAGCAGAGAAGAAGGCAATAGAAGCAGTGATGCTAAAGGGGGGAACAGTGAGCAAGCACTGTTAAGAGGCTGAGTGGGAGGAGGCTGGCCATCAGTGTGGAGCAGGCAGGTAATAAATTAGACTGACATTAACTGCAGTTTCATAGTGTAGAAGTTAGTTTATATAAGACCCACAATTCAGACTCAACTTAGAATTAAAGACTTAATGTCTTGCACACACATGGTACAGACTTACACAATAGGTATGATTTAAGGTTTTGTTTGTTTGTTTTTGATTTGCTGAGACAGGCTCCCATAGTGCAGACTGACCTTGAAACCCCTGACCTCCCACCTCTACTTTGCAAGTCTTGAAATTACAGACATGCACCCCCACACCCTGCTCAAGAATTACGATTTTTTTATTTTCAAGATGCTAATTACATTGAAAAATTATGCATGCCCAAACAAGTGAAGAGTTTAATCTTTGTCAGAATCAATTTTGTCATCTGAAAATTATGAGAAAAAAAAAAAAAAAAAAACAAAAGGGGAATATTTGGCATTACAAACTATGTTGGGTTTTTTTTTTTTAATACCTCTAAGACTATAATTACTACCATTCAGTTTATAGCACAAAACAAAACAAACAACAATTGCCAAAGAAATTTTAAAAGTTTACACAGAAAATGTTATTGTTTGGACTTTATGATATTTAGGCTATATATATCAAAACACACAATCCAGAGGCAAGGCCAGGGTTCATCTTGCAGGGACTCAGAGACCTCTCCTTCTGTTCTTTTAGAATATAGAAGCAGCAACTTGAAAGATGACAGCACAGCACAAGAAGGCACTAAATGTCCTAGCATATCCACTTCATTGTAGGAAGGTAATAAACATATCACAAGATTTTATTATCATCTGGCACAAAAAACATGAATGAGGCCTAGAGTTCAATCTCTAATATTTGGCAGAAGGGATCCCAGGGTTTGTGCTCCTTATGAACAAGGCACTTAGTGTTCATTCTGTCATGCACTCTACACTAATGCAGGTAGCCATGCTGAACTGGGTCCCTTACAGGAAGCCAAGGGATCTTCTAAGTAAAAATTTGGAGACTTGAACTCAGAGCAAGCCTACTCAACAGACCTGACTTCAAGGGCAGGCTTCAAAGAAGAAAGCAGTATGCTTCTTTTTTTGTTAAAGAGCAGCTGTCCTTATCATTCAAGGAAGCAATGGGTGTCCAACTATGGTGATATTTTGTTTTCCTGACTATTATTTTATTACTGGAACACTTTTGAGAGCCTTTACAAATAGCATGACACTTAAGGCAAGAGAAATGGCTCAGTGGTTAAGAGCTCTTCCAGGGGATTTCGGTTCAGTTCCCAGCATCCCCACAGTGGCACACGACTGCCCTGTAACTCCAGTTCCAGGAGATCTAGCGCCCCTACGTGGGTGCACCCATCCCTGGGTCCAGTCCACCACAGAGGGCAACTAAGATACACAAAGTTTCCAGAATTTAAATTTCCCATGAACTCATGCAAACACACACAAAAATAAAATAAATCTAAAACTAAAATTCAAAAAATAATATTGTCATTGATGTAATGAGAAATTGATAAAGTGAACATAGGGTTATTTCATTAATTCTGTCATTAGAATAAATTCCCCAAAACTCAAGCATATCCAGAGCCAGGTCCATAGTTACAGTAAGTACTCTGTAAATGCTGGATTCCTTATTAGCTCATTACTATATATTTCTAGATGTATGGTATTTATTCTGAGTAGAGGTTGAGCTCCCATCCCTGGGTCCGGGCCAGCATGGAGGGCTACTAAGCCACATAAAGTTTCCAGAATTTAAATCTGCTGTGTATTGATGAGGGATCAGGCACAAATCAAGAACAGATAAATGACAAGTGGCTTAAATGTTCTATACAGTCACGATCACCTGGGTGGACCTGAAGCCACTTTGCAGAGCCTACGATCCTTTTGCTCAGGAAGATCATGGATGCTTAGATGTGGACGCTGCAACAGGTGGCATCATCCTTCTCCAGCTGCCTGAGTAGGCTGGGCCTTGGGCAGTGAGGGCTGAGTGGATTTCAGCAAACGGAGCTTAATAATACAATTTAGTGATGCACCAATGAAACCAATATTTCTATGAACAATCTCGAGGGTTTTTTTTTTTAAAGAAATGTATGACCTTAAGAAGGTACATTCACTGAAAAGTTGGTTAGAAAACTACCCAAATACTTCCTGCTTTCTTCTCTTATCACCAACAAATGACAAGGACAATAATCATTTCCCTAAGTCATATCAAGCTTTGTCCCACCTCTTTGTCAATACAGTAATTCAAGGGGCTATGAACATAGCTTAGCACACTACGATAGGTGTGTGTGTGTGTGTGTGTGTGTGTGTGTGTGTGTGTGTGTGTGTGTGTTACTTTCTGCATAATAAAACAAAGCCCTTCAGACTCTTCATATTCATTTAGTTGCCCAGCTTCAGATCAGAAGCTCAGCATCCTGTATCATCCCTTGGACTATCTCAAAAATCTACTCTGCCACCCGGAGTGGGCTGGGCCCTCCCACATCAACTATCAAGAAAATTTCCAACAGATTTAGATGCAGTCCGCTCTGATCTGGGCAATCCGCCCATTGAGGTTCTCTCTTCCCAAGCGACTGTAAATTGTATGAAGTTGACAATAAAAGCCAACTAGCACAACCCTCCACTATTTTGTAGTTTGGATATTTTGAATCAACAACTGAAATCAATTAATTGAAAATGGAACATAATGATGGCCAAAGCCCAGGGACCCTCTCTGCAGGGGAGACACAGTGTGCTTTCCTTTTCTGCTTCCTGTTGTGCAGCTGAGTAGCATTCTATAATTTTGCTTGCACATTCTGTGTTAAAGATAAGGTACTGGGCTTCAATTCTTATCACAATCAACATAATCTGATATTGTTGTTTCTTCTATTGTGGTTTTTTTTTTTTTTTTTTTTTTTTTTTAATACATTTTTGAGATTCTACAACGTGACAGAACTGGGTGGCTGAAGAAAGCGGGGCTCTCCAGTCCTTTCTGAAAAGCATATTGCAGTAAAATGATTGCAACTGGGAGGGATGGATGGAAGGAATAGTTTAACAAAGGACTGTTGTGGAGGAAGCCACAGCACACAGCAGACCAGCCCCATGCTACAGAGATGGTAGTGGACAGGGAGAATGATAAAATAAGTCGTTGTGTTGTACGAATCTGATGGACCAAGAAACGGCCTCAGCAAGCACAGGCCCTGGGATCCTAAACAGGCAGCTCATACAGACCTGGGGAGGAGGTCTAAAGAATCCGTATATAAACAGACTTAGCATTCATACAATGATCATCTTGGAGGCCATCATCTTGAAATCAAAAGAGATAAAGAAAGGGATACGCAGTAAAAAGAAAGAAACAGCTTTGGTTTACAAAATCTTGCACAGTTAGAAGAAAGTAACTTTTGAAATCACCTTAAGAAAACACTCTCATCTAGGTACCTATTTAAGACACCAAAGCAGACCTGGCCACTTGGTTCTCCTGGCATCCTTCAGTCCCTACCTGTTACAGGGCCCTCCTGGCAGACATACCATCTCCCCCATGCTAAACTCTCCAGCCCAAGGGGGCTGGACTGCTCTTCCCTACCTAACCCAACCATCTTTTGTAATCTGCTCTCTTTGTACCTTTGGACCTCCTGGCTGCTACATCCGGTTCCCCTCTCTCCTCTCTCCCTCTCCCCCTCTCCCCACATGCCCCAGCTCAGAGGTGTGTACACACTGGACTCTCCCAGAGGTCCCTGACTTACACACTGGACTCTCCCAGAGGTCCCTGACTCTGGCAATGCTCTCCCACATATCTATAATAAACCTTCTTGCCAACCACACCTAGTAGCAGTTAAGTCCTTCCCTTTACTTTTTATTTCCCACTCCCCCCGGACCCCCCCCCCCACATACACATTTATTACTTCTTCCTCAAATTAAATGCTGTGGTGGGAAATTTAATTATCAATATGATTGGGTTCAGAAGTGCCTAAGGCATCAGTGGAAAAAACACCTGGTACGTTCATGACAACATTTCCTAGGAGGAAACACTGGCAATGGAAGGCCCTCCGTGAGTCGGAGCAGCACTGTCCCACAGGCTATAGTCTCTGCTGGAACCGGCTTAACCTGCTTGAACTCCATAGCCTCTCCTTTGAGACCTATTCTAGTTCCTAGCATAACTACAGCTCCTCTGTTAACACCTGCTACTGCTTTTAACACATCAGAAACCATTTTGCCTCCAAATCTCTACTTTGATCATAAGGTGAAATTAAGTTCAAGGTCTTAGGCCCCATGTGTCTGAGACAAGGATACAAAGTTCAATACTTGTTGCTTAGAATAAAACAATAGTTGATACATACATGTTCTGCTTGAATTAAGGATAAACATATGCTCTATTAGAGTTAAGACTGCAACACCCTTCTATGTTCCTTTCTCTTGGAACCGTGGGGTACTGGAAAGTCCCCAAGCCTATATCCTAGCCAGTCAGCTTACAATGTTTTGTCTAGCTATCTAGATACAACACACAAGATTATGGTCCTGACTGGTCAGTTTTGTTCAGTGTTCAATAAGCTTTCATCAGTCTGAGTCTGGTGTTCAAGTGGTTAGTGTTCAGCTATTCCTGAACCCATAACTGTCCTGGCCTGAACCAAAAGAGGAAAATGAGAAAATCACCAGAGTGCTGGCATCTCCATTTCTCTGCTTCCTTATCACTGATGTCACATGTCACCAGCACAGACACATTGCCGCCCCACACTATGATGGTATGTATCTTCTCAAACTGTAGGCCAAAATAAACCTACCTTCCTTAAGGTGATTTGTTGAAAGATTATTAATATTTAATATTGATTTATAATTTAGTACAATCAGCAGTTACTACTTAGCCAAGAATATACCCAAATAACCCTACAGAGAGACTAAGATATATTTAATTAGCCTAGAGCACAACGCTGAGCAAAAATTACTCCATTCTAAACCTCCAAGCTAGTATAGCTTCCTCCCATTTATATTTTCCACATTACACTTGTTTTTTACTCATCTCCTGGGTCTGGCTCATTTCTTCTGGCTTTTCCCAGGTCCTCTCTACATGCATCCCTTCTATTCTGTCTGCTCATTCTCTTCCTTTCAGTGGGCCAGGATGTCCCATCTTATTCTCTGTATTGCTCAGCATTGGCTAGTTAGCTTTTAATGGCAATACAGAGAACAAATGGTGGACATGTTTACACAAATTTGAGACAGAAGACACTTAGAATAAACATCACAATGCAGTGTCCAGATTGAAACCAGATAGTGGGGTAGGGAAATCAGCATTTGAATGACCAAGGGTAAACTGCACACAGTCCACAAGAACATTATGCCAACACTGCTTGATAATTATTTGGTTGCACCAAGTGTGTATACGGGTGGTGGTGGGGGGGGGTCTGTTGCCATCGTGAATTCTTCAACATACTTAAGATCACAGGCTCATAATCCTGGAGTCTTTGAATGAATTTTCTCTTTGTTAACCCATCTCTATTGAAACTTGAGCTTTTCCTGCAACCCTTCTCCTTTTTTCTATTGATGGCCACCACTTTACTCCAATGACTCCACAGCTGAAGAGCTGTCCATTGTTATTACAAAAGGCCAAGGAAACATGTTTTTAATGGCTTTAATTATTATTTAGTTGAAATTTATCGCTGTTTTGCCTGCATGTGTGGCTGTGCACC
This sequence comes from Acomys russatus, assembly GCF_903995435.1. NCBI lineage: Eukaryota > Metazoa > Chordata > Mammalia > Rodentia > Muridae > Acomys > Acomys russatus. The sequence goes on from NC_067142.1 coordinate 46,783,539, forward strand.
ACTAGCACACTGGATGCCTAAGAAGGCCAGAAGAAGGTGTCAGATCCCCTGAGAGTAGAGTTACAGATGGCTGTAAGCAGCTGTGGGGATGCTGAGAAGTGAATCTGTGACCTCTGAAAGAGTATGCAGTGCTCTTAAACTCCAAGTCACCTCTGCAGCCCAAGAGAAACAATTGAAAAGAAAGAGAGTTTAGTTTTCAGTCCACAGTCAGCTGGCTTCATTGTCTCTGAGCCTGTAGAACTTCATGGTGAAAGGGTGTGGTAGAGCAGAGCACTCAGCCTATGCTAGCCAGGAAACCGAGAGCGGGTGGGAGAGACAGAGACAGAGATAGAGAAACAGTGACAGAGAATGAGAGAGATGGGGGGAGGATAATAATGTTGTCCTAACAATGCTTTCAGATTGAGTCCATCGATGAAGATAGAGCCCTCATGTTTCGCTCACCTCTTCATAACATGGGACCTAGCTGGAGACCAAGCTTTCAGCACTTTAAAAGCCTTGTGGAAGGAGCCTTCATTCTAAAGCTAACAGAGGTCACATTCAACTCCTAAGTGGTAAGTTAACCTTTTCAGAGTGGCAACATTAGTAAGGAAAGATCATCTCAAGTGAGAATGTCCATGATAGATCTGCAATCTCAATACTTGGGAAGTGGAGGCAAGAAATTAGGAGTTCAAGGCCAGCCTCAGCAGCAAGTCTGTGAACAGCTTGCACTCTATGAGACCTTATTTCAAAAGGAAATAAATATGAAGCCATGTAATTGAGGATTGATAATTTAAGATAAGTTAAGACTTTGATGGGTAAAGATTCCTAAACTCAGTTGAGGAGAGAAGCATATAGTTTACTGATAGAATTCTTTCCCAGAATGCACTAGGGTCTGAGTTTGATCCCTATGACTCAAAAACAAAAATAGAAAAAAAACAACAAAAAACAAAAACAAAAAATAGGCAAAGCAGAATAAAACACATTCAACAAAGAGAAGAAACAGGTAATGACAGATAGTTGACAATTATATTATTACAAGGACCTAAACCAGAAAGCATGCCCTTAGTTCCAAAGGGACATCTGGTCACCTAACCCATAGCAAGTTCTACCAAATCCAGTTTTACTCACCTTCTGTGCGACTGAGTTCTCACAGCTATGCCTACACACTGTCTCTTTACCTCAGAGGCTGTTTAGACTCCTGGGGTCCTTCCTTACACACTCATTACACACCCTGTCTGCTTAGACCCCTGTGTTTTGCCTGCTTGGCTCCTTCTTAGCTACAGTTGTCTCTAGTGTTTTGAATTTTCCCTGTCTCCTGGCAATTGTTCCACCAGACTATGATCACATTCCTAAGTGTATGACTTCAAATCTGAACTCGTCTGTCAACTCAGAAAGGTCCCATTATTCTCTTTCCCTTAGCCTGAAATTAAGGAAAGAAAGAAAGAAAAGAAAAGAAAAGAAAAGAAAAGAAAACAACATATAGCTGAGCTTGGTGATACTGATACACTTAACTCTTGAGAGACAAGGCAATTGGGGCCAACCTGTCTTAATAAACAAACCCTCCCTCCCTCTCTCCCTCTCCCTCTCCCTCTTCCTCTCCCTCCCTCTCTCTCTCTCTCTCTCTCTCTCTCTCTCTCTCTCTCTCTTTCACTCTCTCTCCCCCCTTCTCTCTCTCCCTCTCTCTATCTGTGTGTGTGCGTGTGTGTGCATGCATGTGTGCGCGCATATCTGTCTTACTGTCTCTCTTTATTCACTTTTGTCTTTTTCATTCTTTTTATATCTTGTGTGTTTGTGACTTCACTTACTGAGGCTTAAGCATTATGTGTTTAGGGTATTCTTTGTTTTGCTCCCCAGTGCACAGGACATTCTGTGACATGTATAAGTGACAAATAGACAGGGGGTTAAAGAAGAAACAGGCAGGTATCTCTATTTTCCCAGTTGACTTCTGATGGCAGATCCCTGTTCCCTGCCTTCCCAGTCTCAGTAGATTCCTGTTTTTACCAAGCTCTAATGTTAAATCTCAAAACCTGCCCATGGCCCTACTACACCCACACATAAGTCACCCATTATTTTCTACACACTAACCCTTAACTCACCCTGTATTTCAGCTAGGATCCAATTGTCAGCCTTCAGCCAAGCATACAATTTGCCCTTGTGCCTTTGCATAGGTCATTGCTTGGAACTGGCACTTTCCAGTCTTCTCTACCTACCTTCCCCATGATAGCCCCGGATAACCACGCTCTTATCCAAGCAGCATCAGTTTGTAACTTTTAGACTATTGATTTTCATTATTTTATTTTATAGCCACACATTTATTCTCACTAACTACATTGTGTATGTTTTTTAAGCAAGAGATTACTTCTGTTTTATCTCCTACCATAGTATCATCGTTACATCTCAGAGGACAAATAGTAAATGTTTTGAAATGCCATTGCTTCCTAACTATGGTACAGTCACTACGCAAAAGGTATATCACTTTCCATGCTAGCTTATTTTAGTCTTATTTCTAAACTCACACATTCTCATTAGATCAGAATGTAACGATCCTTGAGCCTCTGGGACGGCTCATACCTCTATTCCTATCACTAATGAGCTGAGGAAAGAAGATTGCTGTGAGTTCAAAGGTAGCCTGGTTTACACAGTAAGACTCTCTCCCCAAAAATATAAATAACAGACATAATTCTATCTATAGTATGTGCTTGTTTAAGTCAGAATTTTATTGGAATTTTAATGGGATTCCTTATAACTCCACCAACAGTACTTATTAGGCTCAGCATGGTTTTGTGGCAGTACCTCATATCTCTGCTTTGAGTCAAGACGAGTTTAAATGTAAGGATGACATCATACGTAATTTTCAGTAGGTTATTTTGTGTAAGCGGCAAGCTGTCTTCCCAGAACTGAGTCGACCCTATTTTCTAATATAGTTTTATTTTTCTAGTTTAATCATACTTAATTCTCTTCTGCTTTGGCTCATTCTTTCCCTTCATAATTGCAACCTTATTCTCAAGTGAAAAGCTGCAAATAGTTTGTCTTGGAATCATTGTTAAATTCTTGTGGTCCTCAAGATTTCAGTAGTATGACTGTTTTCTTCTCTGTGAGACAACTCTCCTTGTTGAAAACATTAGTCTACTCACTTTCTTTTTTTAAAGTGAAAATTACTTGTGGGTTACCACAGCCCTCCTAGTTTTACTTTTTATGAAAATTCATTTTTATATTCAATATGAATAGTATTCCATTGTGTAAATGTACCACAGTTTCTTTATTCATTCTTCATTTGAAGGGCATCTAGGTTGTTTCCAGATTCTGGCTATTATGAATAAAGCTGCTGTGAATACAGTTGAGCAAATGTCCTTGGTGTATTGTAGAGTATCTTTCCGGTATATGCCCAGGAGGGGTATAGCTGGGTCTTGAGATAAAACTACTCCCAATTTTCTGAGAAAGTGCCAGATTGATTTCCAAAGTAGTTGTATAGGCTTGCACTCCCACCAGTAATGAAGGAGCGTCCCCCTTTCTCCACATCCTCTCCAGCATATGCTGTCACTTGAATTTTTTTTTTTAATCATAGTCATCTGATAGGTGTAAAGTGGAATCTCAGAGTCATTTTGATTTTTATTCCCCTGATGACGAAGGATGCTGCGCATTTCTTTAAGTGTCAGGGATTCGACATTCCTCTGTTAAGAATTCTCTGTACCCCATTTTTAAATTAGATTATTTGGTCTGGTGGTATTTAATTTTTTGATTTCTTTATATATTTAGGATATTAGCCCCTTGTCATATGCAGGGTTGGTGAAGATCTTTTCCCATTCCGTAAGCTGTAATTTTGTTCTGTTGACAGTGTCTTATTCAAGTCTTTATATATACTGTTTATCCAGGGATATTAAAAATAATGGCCTCAGCATGTCCCTCCAATATCTCATAAACTACTGGGGTTATAAAAATACTTTCACATATAAAACTTTGAGACTTTAGCACTAATGATATTATTAATAACAAATACTCTTATACAAGGTGGTAGTAATTTTTATCTTTATTTGACTGTGCTAAGAAATGCTAGCTGGTTAACACTATCTTTGGATAAATCTGCAAAGGTACCTCAAGAGATGGTCATTATCTGGATCAAGATATTGGATGAAGAAGATGCATCCTTACCAAGATGATGCCCAATAGAAGAAAATGGCAAGGGAAGTGTGAATATAATGAGCTTTCTATTCCAGAGGTGGGCCATACCTTCTCCACCTTAAGGCATCAGAGCACCTGGCTCTCAAACCTTTGGCTTGAGGTACATTTCACCCCAGCAAGAGTTACTCTACAGGATACCCTGGTGATCAAACTTTTGCTCATGGACTATATTGTCCCACCAGCTTTCCTATTTCTCTGATTTGGAGATGACAATTTGTGAAACTTCCGGATTTCAACATCACAGAATAAATTATCATATTAAATCACTTAGTATTAGCTTGTCTGTCTGTCTGTCTGTCTGTCTGTCTGTCTGTCTGTCTATCTGTCTATCTATCTATCTATCTATCTATCTATGATCTATTGTATTGGTTTTATTCCTCTGTAGAACCATGTCAGATACACAACGTTTTACTGTTCTCATATTTGCACCCACAATGATTTTGGGATAATGGACACACGCTTCTGACATACTCATTGATACATGAGATCTGTAGCTATAAAAACATGGCATGATTTAAATTCCCTTAGCCATGAATGGAGTTTGAAGTTGGTTTTCTCATTCCAAGGTTTATTGTTTACCACACTGTCTAGCAATAATAAAAGTAAGTAATGAAAAAAAAGTCACACACTAATCTGCCCATGATACCTTAGCATTAGGACAGCAGGTCAGAGTCAATAGCACCCACATGCTGTGCAGCTGTCCCTAACTCTCATTCTAAAGGTCTGATGCCCTCTTCTGGCCTCTAAGGGCACCAGGAATGCATAGGTGCACAGATATCCATATACATATGCATGGACTAAATGTTCATACACATAAAATCATAAAAATTAATATAAAATTGTGTTAAGTGACAATCTATAATAAAATCTTCACACCTATGGGACTGTGAATAGAGAAAAATCTTCATGGTTCTTAGTATTAGCCCTCTCAGTTCACAAAGTAGCCATTCCTTTTCTAGCAAAAATTATACCTTTTTTGGCTTAAAATCCTTATACAATGCTTCTTCACTACTTTTTAAATTGTTGTATAATTGAAATCACTAACATTAGTGGGCTTTCAAGAATTAAAGAAAGAATATATGGAAGAAGTTCACATACTGTATTCATTAGAGAAAAACCTAGAGCTATCTCAAATTACAAAGCAAGGACCATTCAGAACTACCCAGACAGGAGTGCCTGGGAGGGGTACCCAACAGTGGACACCACAAAACAAAAGTTTAGTCTGAGTGTTGACATTGGTGTATGTCAGCCACTATGAATCAAGAAGCCTAACCAATGAGCAGTTTCCGTAAAGCACAGGCTGTGTCATCTCAATGCTTACTAAACATTTATCCCTATCTATATCTGTAAAATGCGTTGCATAAAATCGTACCAAGTAACTTAGAATGTGGAGCTGACAACACAATGGAATTCCAAGAAAGCACAATCATGGCTTGAAGTGTTTAAATTGTATTCAAATTGCAAGAGAGTTCGAGGAAGCTGACAATGAAAAATAAGAATGGCCAAGATTGCAGTCCTTCTAAACTTGCTAATAATTATTAATTTGTATTGTGAACAGGAGTAAAGCAACATGTCTCACCAACCACCACAGTGACAAATGGGAAAAGTACAGAGACTTGACCTGTACGTAGGTCAGTGAGCCGAGCATCAGTAGGCGGTGTCACCTCACCAGCCCTCCTTATCCAGTAGCAATTCTAATTGCAGAACGCTTAAGCAGGCCAAGTGTTCAGGTGGCACTCACCCATAGCCTCCGTTCCTCCCATTTAATGCTGTATTTTCAATTTCTTTGCAAACAGTCTGTGGGAAACAAGTGAATCGCTATTGAGATCTGTTTCAATTTTTCCCGCATCTTTCGCGGACATGTTTATTTATCATTGTCAAGATAACTAACACTTTAAGGATGATTGAGTCACATTTCTCATGTTCCTCAAAAGAAATAGAATCAGGAGGAACTGCCATGTGGTAAGGAGCAGCGTGCTCTTGTAGGAACACAAGGTTGAGCTCTGAACAAACAGACTAGGTTTTCATCTTTGGAATTCAAGTGATGTAGTAAGAGAGCTCATACTTCACGGTTGCCTAACATGTGGGAAGCTGCTTATGGCTCACATGATCATAGACTGTGGTACCAGGATGCTCAGATGCCTGAGGACGACATGGGGAGAGGGGAAGTGAAGGATACAAAAGGAAAAGAAGAATTTAAAGTATTTGGCTGGGCATGTATAAAAAGAAAACTTTCTTAACTTCAAAATTGAAAGTGGAGAAAAAGACAACGAAAAAGAAGAAGGAAGAGGAGGAGGAAGAGGAAGAGGAGGAGAAATCTCTTTCCTCTTTTTCATAGTAATAAAAGCCAGAAACTAACTGGTGCTGCCTTGCCTGGGGGCATATACGTTGATTCTACAGCCACTCCCCCACCCTCTCTCCAGAAGCTTACAATTCAACATTAACACCCTGTGTGCTGAAATGGAAGCAGCTAAACTGCTATTACATATTATAATACATTCTATGCCTTTCGCAGTAGTGGGTAAAAATAGTTGTACCACTCCTGGCCCTACTTGATCTCTGGTCCAGCTCTAAGGGTGAAAGCAATTTTCACAGGTTAGTTACTGTTACTCTTTTGTTTGCTTGTTTGTTTTCCTCCTGATACAGGCTTTCTCTCCGTAGCCTTGGCGGTCCTGGACTTGGTTGATAAACCAAGCTAACCTCAAACTCACAGATATCCACCTGCCTCTGCCTCCCAGAGTTCTGGGATTACAAGCGTGTGCCACTGCCCCTGCCTATTGTTCCTCTTAAAGTCATCTTGACAATCAAATTGTAGGAACATATTAAGATAATTTATCAATTTTGAATAGTGATCGTTTTCTGCAAAAGACTGGCAACTATACTAAACAAAGGTCTCTTTAACCTAACTTTGTACCCGATGATTTGTGTACACACACAAAGGTAACATAAGCAGTATATATTTGCTATCTATTCACCATACATAACACAACCAAGACAGGAACAGCATGAAGTGTAGAGTGGAAATTTAATTATTTCAATGACAAGTCAATATTTTATAGATTAACAAAGCAGCTCATTAAGTGATCGAGTGATATTCATATTTTAGGAATGGAAGTATTTCAAAGTACTTGTGTGGAATTGAAAAATCTCACTCTTGGGCTAGAGGGATGGCTCAGTGGTTAAGAGCACTGGCTGCTCTTCCAGAGGACCTGGGTTTAAGTCCCATCACTAACATGCAACTCAAAACCATCCCTTACTCCCATTCCAGGAAATCATACGCCATTTTCTGGCCTCTGTGGCCACCAGGTATGCATGAGGTACACAGACATGCACCTAGGCACAACACCCCATACACAAAAAAAAAAAAAAAAAAAAAAAAAAAAAAAAAACCTTTAAATGTCACTCTTGTCCCAGCACTTGAGCTGTGAACACAGGGGTTCAAGGTTGTCCTTAGCTATATACTGAGTTTTAGTCCAGCCTGCACTACATAAGATCCTGTCTTAAAACAGCAAAAGCCAAAATAGGCAAATAAAAATAAATAAGGAATTTACTGTTAAATGTTGTGTGCTGTAAATACAAGGATTTAAAAATATTAAATGAAGTTGTGTGTGAAAAACCTTGAATGCCCTTGAAATAATGGCAGTATTAATCACCCTGCCCTGCCTTGGAAAAGAAGTTTCCAGATCATTTACATGCACAGCATAGTTCATTAGGTTTTGGAATACTCTGCCCAGTTCTTTCAAGGCTTCTGGGTGGTTAAAGAGTAACACCAGGACTGGTCTCTGGCCCTAGGGGAGCAGCTTGATATCCTGTTTGGGGATCCTAGACTTACACACATAGAACCGTGACACATCACTCAGGATATTTGCCCACTGTAACCCCTTGTTCTGAATGTGGTCTCCAAAGTGCTTTCATCAACGCTTGAGTTTATGGGGTAATTTGAAGAAAAAGGAAGGGGGCTTTGTTTCTTTATTTTCGGGTATATCTGATGATGTACCTACCAGTGAGTTCCAAGACTCTCCTTCATGCTGTGATTTAAAAAGTGCTATATCAGAGAAGCACACAGAAGCCAATTATGCTTCTCTGGAAAGTAATGACAATCAACTAGAAGCCAAACTAGCTGTTTGTCTTTGAATGTCTTTGACCTTCCTTTATCACCATGTCCCCCCTTTAGCAGCAACTTTTCATCAGTCTTGTTTCCTTTTCTCAGTGTTCCATTTGAGAGCGAGAGACAGAGAGAGAGAGAGACAGACAGACAGACAGACAGACAGACAGACAAACAGGCAGACAGAGACAGAGAGACACAGAGAGAGAGAGAGAGAGAGACAGAGAGAGAGACAGAGAGAGAGAGAGAGCTGAAAATAAGCATATATGGAGTGGCATTCGTTCATAGTATGTTAGTTATTGTTCTATTATGAAAAGACACCATGATCAAGAAAAAAAAATAGAAGAAAGCATTTACTTGATAACTTGCTTACAGTTTCACATGGCAGAAATTGTGGTGACAGGCAGGCAGGCATGGAACTGGGGCAATAGGTAAAAGCTTACATCTATCAGCAAGTTTCAAAAAGAAAGAGAGAAAGGTACTGGGTGTGGCAGGGGCTTGTGAAACCCCAACCCCCCCCCCAGAGACACACCTCCTCCAACAGACCACACCTACCCCAACAAGGCCACACCTTCTGATCCTTCCCAAACAGTTCTATTAAGCAGGGAGTAACCATTCAAAAACACAAGAGTCAATTTGCATCCAAGACACCATACATAGAAACCTCTATTTCTATAAGCAACCAATTTAACATGCAGATGGTCCTTTGAAAATAAATTGTAAGCAGAAAGCAGCATATAAAGGAAGTAGCATGAGAGAAAAAAAAGTGATGACACAAAGCATTCCTGGGCTAATGTTTTTATTTCATCTGTCTGCCCTTTTAATTGCTTCTGCCCCTAAAACTTGAGAGAGCAGCACACACCAAAAGCACACCAGCCCTGACCTCATTATATTAACTCTGTGTTAGTTTGTTTGTAGGTTTACTTAGGGTCGTTTGTTCAGAGATAGAGCCTCACTGTAGACAGGCTGGCTCAGAACAAATTACACTGTCTGCTTTCTGGAGCATCAAAGCCTACATGAGACACAGTGATGTGCCCAGATATGTGGTGGGGGAGTAGAAGAAAGGAGAACGGAGGAGTCTAATACAAGTAAGGAAGTCAAATCTACCGATTCACAACTGCATGTGGAAGGCAAGCAGAAGAGACTGGTCTGTCTGGGTAAGACAGATGAGTCTCCAGGTAAGCTCCTGCATACTGCAGCAGCTATGTTACTGTACGGACTTACAGACTTCATTAAGTCTCAGAACACACTTGGATAAAGCGATTGAATGGGCAAATGGACAGATAGGTCAAGATGGAGAGGATGAGCAAGAAAAAAAGGACACTTTTTGAGGAGAAGAACAGCAGTGACCATTTCTAATTTTTAGGAAGTAAATACTGTTTTATAAAATTCTCTATAAATCCAGTTGTGTTCTACATCAATAATCCCAGCACTCAGAAGGCTTAGACAAAGGATTTCTATGAGTTCGGAGTAAGACTGGCTACAGAGTAAGACCCTATCTCTAGATAATTGACCCTAAATAAACCTACAAACATATTAACACATAAAATTGCATTTCTGGACTGATACAAAACCCTAAAGACATTGATTGATTCCATTTCTTGTCAGACACCTTAATGATTACTACTGTAGCATTCAAGTGCTTTATCTGCTGGGATCCAATATGCCATAAGCTCTACCTCCTTTCCAAATTGGCAAACAAGAAACAATACACTTTTGTATCCCTAGCTGAATGTGAGTGAAAAGAAACACTTTTACTGACCTATGTAATTCTTAAACAGTTTCTAAAGAGCCTTGGAGAATACTGGCCATGCCATGGCACAAAGGTCGAGGTCCTAAGATAACATGAAGAAGTTGGTTTTCTTCTTCCACTGTGTTACTTCTGAGGAATGAACTCAGGTTAGTAGGCTTGGTGGTGAGTGCTTTTACCCAGGGAGTCTTCTTGATGACCCTTCAGGACCTTTATGAAAGTGGAAAGGAATTAGGTGATCCCATAATCATTTAGCTCAATAATTACTAATAACAGTTGAGGTAATTTTTGTATTTAATAGTAATATAACTAATGACTCCAGACTAGCACTTCTTTGTTTCCTTTACTTCGTATTCTATTGTATGTATGTTTTAAAGCATGAACATGCTTCTCATGCCATTGATGCAGATGCCAAAATATACATCTCATTAGCTTAAATTTTGTTCCATCATTATCAAAGCAGTTGGGAAAAAAGAGATAGTAGGAAGAGCTTTGATTATCTGACTGATTCTCCCTCACAATGAACATCCTAATCGAATTTCCCTGTGTTTTGAAAATGGAAGCTGTGTCTCACCCCTCCAAGTAGTTGGTAAGGTCATACTTAGACAAATGTTTACATAGAAATTAGATGTGCTGTGTGCTTGTTTGATATTTTGTGTTTGGTTTTTGATACGAGATCCTTACCTTGCTTAGGCAGGCTTTGAAAATACTGTGCAGTTAAGAGTGACCTTCCAATCCTTCTGCTTCTACCTACAAAGTGCTGGGATTACAGGACAGTACCACCATGTCTCTCTTTGTTTTTTATCTATTAAGACTGAGGGTTCTGGAGCAATGAAATGGCAAAATGTTTAAAGAACACTTGTGAGGTGAGAGAGATGGCCCTGGGATTAAGAGCAAGCGTTAGCTGAAGAAGAGTAGGTTCATTTGCCAGCATCTATTTAGTGGATTTTCTGTAACTCCAGTTCCAGAGGATCATATGCCCTTGTATTAGTTAAGGTTTTATTACTGTGAATAAACACCATAACCACAGCAACTCTTTTATTAAAGAAAACGTTTAATTGGCTTGCAGTTCAGAGGTTTAGTTTATTATTGTCATGGCAGGAAGCTTGGTGGCATGCAGGCAGCCACTGTGCTGGAGGAGGAGCTGGGAGTTTAACATCTTGATCTGCAGGCAGAAGGAAGAGACAGAGAGCACTGGGCCTGGCTTGAGTATCTGAGACCTCAACGCCCTGTCCACAATGACACACTTCTTCCAACAAGGCCACACCTCCTAAGAGTGTCACTTCCTAGTGGCCTATGGGGGTCATTTTCATTCAAACGACCACAGCCCTCTTTGAATGTCTGTGGACATAAGCTATGTACATGTTGGGCATATATACATCGATGAAAAACAGTCACACATATGAAATCAAATAAGTAAATCCTAAGAGAAAAAATTGCTTGGAAACACTCTGTATGAGAAATAGAAAGTCTTTTTCTGAGGACTACTAGTTGCCAACTTGTGTCCAGAGCCCAGGCTTTTCACTGCTGTTCTTCGCTTATGATACCTTTCTTTCCTCTTCCTCTCTAAAAGTGCTTCCTCCTATTTTTTCCAGTTATAACCTTGTTCTGGGAAATTATTTGGTCCCTGTAGTTACACCAACCAAAGTGCATTTGAATAATCAAGCTTGTATTACTTAACCATTCCTAGAATCACTTGTGCCAAGAAATATAAGTTTTGTGGAGTATGGTGACACACAGCTGTAGTCCCAGATCTTGGGAGGAAAAGGTAGGAATATCTGGAGTGCAGGTTTCATCTTCAACTACATAGGAAGCTCAAAGTTAGCCTAGACTATATGAGATAGCTTCCAAAAGCTAGTAGTTGTAGTGTAAAGCAATGAAATAACAAAGGTGATTCCAGGAATTATTTGGTGAGAAAGTTTGGAGTGTAAGTAGAGGCAGTGCCAGAGTGGAGGAAATAGTGTGGTAATTCACGATGGACTGGATGGGGCAGAGACATCCTAACTTACGTCAACAGACTCTAGAGATCTCTTGGCTCTCTTACAGCTTATGAATTAGGGTGATTTATGAAGTCTAAAATAAAGAATCCTTTTAATCACCTAATATTAAAATTCCACAGGAGTCTATATTAGTGTCTGTTGCCTAAATCAAAGTTTGGCTTCTGAGACTATGCCTCTAAGTTCGCTGCAGTCAGACATAGTCAAACGTTCCATTGGAGAGGTAAATGTTATCATCTGAAATGAGTTATGATTTCCTACTCACATTCCCACGAATAATCACTTGAAAGAGGCCATTTCTTTCCCCAGGAGCTCTTTAAGCCAACAAAGATAAATGAGACTCGTAAATATTTACAGATGTTTGGAAACCAGGAAGCCAGCTGGGAACCAACTTGCCATGAGCATAACAGTAATGCCACCAGTGAGGGTTTTGAGTGACACAAACTATATTAGCTTGGTTCACGTCATTGAGAAATTCAAATCACTCAAGGGTCTGTGACCTATTTGCGATTACAAAATTTCACTAGCATGTCACAATCTTTTCCACCCAATCTAAAGTTTATAATACAATAAAAAACAGTGTAGTAAAACAAAATACATAGAAATACACATGAACACACCCAAACTCATGAGCAAAATCTCCAAAGTACAACATAAAATATTCTTTTCAAAAGAGAAAGAATTAGTACATTTGCAAAAAACAAACAAACAAAACCAAAGGGATTATTTACTGCCCTGATCAGAATGATGTAGAAAAGAGTGACATGTTTGATCTAGTTTTGTGTGTTAAAAAGAGCTATGTTTTATTTTAGAATATTTAATTTGCTCTTTAACTCTCACTGATAATTCTGATATATATATATATATTCCCTCCACTGGAAGTCTTCTGTTGACGTTTGTTTGTGATTTTTCTTTGGATTGTTTATTTATTTTTTTAGACAGTTTCTCATAGCCCAGTCTACTCTCAAACAGGTTATATAGCTACTGATGCTCAAAATTATGGTCCTCTTGCTTCTTCTGGCATGCTGGGATTATAAGAGTGTCCCATTAGACCTACCTCTGTGTATGGTTCCATGAGAACCTATATCTGGGTGTCTTTCTCCATTTACAGAATAGAGATGCCTCGATCTTCCCCATTCAGTTCTGTATCCCAGCCAAGGAATCTGCACATAACTTGAACTTTAGTAATTCAATTTTTTGGGATTTTCACTTTTACACGAAAGCCACCAGTAAATTTTTTATATCAGTCTGAAGGCTGAACAGACAGATAAAAGGGACCCTCTGTAGAACATTGTTTTCAGATGTGTCTCTGGGGTGTCCTAGTTTCATTTCTGTTGCTGTGCTAAAAATACCCTGACAAAAAGCAACTTAGGGGAGGAAGGGCTAACTGTCCAGTCTAGGTAACAGTCCATGGCTGTAAAGGAGCTAGCGCTGCAGGCACTTGCCATAGCCGGTCACATCCCATCCACAGTCAAGAACAGACAGAGATGAGTGCATCCACGTTGCCTGCTTCCTTGCTCACTTTTTAAATGTTTTTGCTTTGTCTTCTTCTTTCTTGGCCAATTCAGGGCCCAGTTTCAGTACCAGCAACAATGGGTTTCATTTCCCTACATCAGTTAACAGCCAAGGCAATCCCTCAAAGACATGCCCACAGGCCAAGCCAGTGTAGACAATCCTTCACAGAGAGCCTTTTCCCAGCTGAGTCTAGGTTGGGCCAAGTTGATGGTTAACACTAGATGACACAGAATGCGTTTTGTTCTATTACCTGTTTACCTATTTCTTTTGTGTGTTTGTGTGTATGTGTGTATGTCGACTTGAGCCGCTGCATGTATGAGAAGATCTCATCTCATCATTATCTATCTCTATCCATGTTTATACCTATCCATCCATGTACCCATGCTTCTATGAATTTCTAGTCATTCTACAGTTTCTGAAGAATTAAAAACCACATGACGAAGAGAATAGCTGAATCTGAATAGTCTCATTAAAGTGTCTCCCTGTACAAACTGTTTGACGTGTAAGGCTGGCTGTGCATCTTTTCCACTAGGGACAGATCTCCTTTGATCTTATAAATTCCTAAGCTTGGTTGTCTGCTGTTTTTTGAATTCTGAAAATGGTATATACCTTTTCAAGGAATTTATTCATATTTAATTTGTCCAGAGTCAGGTTCTATTCTATGTCCCCAAGAACCTGGTTGTCATCATAAGGGCCCCATGCTCCAAAATACACTGAAAGGAAACAAACAACAAAAATGAACATTTAGAGAAGTGTGTGAGAGAATCCAAAACATGCTTATTGGATTTCTAGCCCTGTAGAATGTAAAGGGACAAGGGGCTGGGTAGAGGTGTGAACACCTGTAACCCTAGCACTTACAAAGCTTAGGCAGGAGGGTAACTATGAGTTCAAAGCCAACTCAGGCTACAAAATGACTTGAGTTTTAAGTCAGTCTGGGCTAAAGAATGAGACTCTGTCTCAAAAATAAAAACAAACAAACAAATAATAACTTGATTGAGAGAAAGTGACTTAGCTCAGTGACTAAGACTGCATACTGTTCTTACAGCGAAGCTGAGTTCAGTTCCCAATGCCACATCAGGTGGCTCACACAGTCCCCTGTAATTCCAGCACCAGAGCATGCAATGCTCTCTGCAAGCCTCCAAGGGCACCAGTACTCAGATAGACCAGCGGTTCTCAACCTTCCTGTGCTGAAACCCCTTCGTATAGCTTCTCATGTTGTGGTGACCCCACCAACCATAAAATTGTTTTTGTTGCTACTTCAAAACTGTAATGAATTGTACTGTTAATGAATTTGCTACTGTTATGAATTGTAATGTAAATGTTCGATATGCAGGATATGTGATATGCAAACCCCAAAGGAGTGCCAAGCCACAGGTTGAGACCCACAGATACAGACACATACACACTATAAAACAATCTGTTAACTCCTCCAGAACTGAAACTAAATAACCATTTAAAAGCTAGGCAGATTTTTAAAAAGAGAAAATGCTTCCTACTCATGGGACATTTTCCTGAAGACAACAGATGAATCATTAGTGATATTACAAAGAACTCTAAAGCATCACATGAGAGTGCCAAAGGCACCTGAGAAGTGATGTCGTTTGGGAAAGCAGAAAGATGCAAGTTTAGTGGGAGATTAGGTAGAAATAAATAGTTTACCTTGACATGCTGACTGTATCTAGAATATATCTCAGGAATTGTGCATATTTCATAATAGCTGCTTATCGCTCCCATCGAGCATTTTCATCTGGTTGTAAGGGCCATTAATCTCTTCATTAATGCACTAAAGTATTTCAAAGAATCTCTGAAAGCAGAACCTGTCTGTGTTCTCATGGAAAGAGGGGGTGGGAGGTCGTGAAACTTTCATTGGAGATTCTAGCTACTGATTTTTACACTTCTTCCTCAACTGTAGGTAACTCTGCCCAAGCTGCATTTGGTCTAGTGACTCCTGCAGGTGATAAAATATGGGAAAATAACTGAAGAGGGGACTCCACTGAGGCCACTATAAAGAAGTCTTCAAACATGTTGGAGTGAGACGCTTGTGTTGAAGTTGCTTTGGGGTCACCCATGTTCCTGTGAGCAACCCCTCACCTGTGTTTTATAAGCCAAGTAAACTCACTGGTAAGCCAAGTTGGCTACTTGTCGAATGGTCCTTTGTTCTATCATTGGAGGTCTAGTTGTGGTGAGTAGACATTTGTTTGCATCTCCACAGGAAAAGTTCACACAATGATCACAAAGTAAAATTATCATCGCTATCATTTGAGGGTCAAAGCTATAAATGATGATGATCTGCTTATTTGTAGATCATATGTCTATACAAAAGACTTGTATCCATAATAAAGAGATCTACAAATTCCATAACAGCCAAGAACCTGAATTTATAAATGGGTAAAAAAGTTTGAATAGACATCTTTCCAAAAAATGTATACAATTATATAATAACATAATAATAGAATACTTAGTGGTCATTCGTAACGGTGAATGTGATTGTGAGATACCACAGCACACTCAATACAATGACTCCAGTCAAAACGACAGGCAACAGCAAATGTCTGCACACATGGGTAGTAATTGATTCCTTCACACACTGTTTTGGGTATGGAAAAAGGATACAGTTGCTTTGGAATGCAGTTCTGTAGATCTTCAAAATGTTACACAGCTGCCATGTGACTTAGCTATTTCCTTCATGAACTTTTTAAAAAGGTAGAAAAACATATTCCCAAAGACTTTCACACAAGAGTTCCCAGGCCCATTATTTGTAACAAAAAAGAAAGCAATCCAAATGCTTATCAAGTGGTAATGGGTAAATAGACAGTAACAAGACAATATAATCCTTCATAATACAATGCCTTGGCAATCAAAAACCAAAGTATTTATGCATGCTACAATATGAATGAATCTTAGAAGTATTATGTTGAGTGAAAGAAGACTTAGATTGGGTGTGATTGCATTTATTAAAAATATCTACAATAGGTGAATTTATAAAAACCCAAATTAGGTTAGTCATTATTAGAAGCTAGAGAGAGGAAAACAATGAATAGGTATGCATTTCTTTCACTTAATTTTTTATTTAATTGAAATGTGAATAAATTATTTTCCCCTCTTTATCCTCCCTCCCACTTTTCCCACAATCCCCTCAATTCAAATACTTCTCATTCTTTTAAATTATTGTTACACATATTTACAAATAAACACAAAAATGAACTTACTGTATCCATTTAGTGTTGTTTGACTATGCTGGCCACTTGGGATTGGATAACCATCTAGGGGAGCCTACCTCTGAGGAAGACTAATCATTCTTCTCTAAATTGTTTTTACGAGCCTGTAGCTCTTCGTGTGAGCATGGGACTCCATGAGATTTCCCTCATCTGTGTTGGGATGTCAACTGATACTGTCATTGTTCTGGTCTTTTTTAAGCAACCATACTGCTGAGATTTCATGCACGTAGCTTTGCTGTCACATCCAAAAGATACCATCTTGCAGTAGAGTTTCTGCATCACCGGATTTTACAATCTTTCCACCTCATTTCCCAAGATGTGAGCCTTAGATGTAGAGATTGTGTTGTGGATGTATCATTTGGAGTTGGGCAAGTTGTATAGGTTTTCCTTTATGGGTGCTTAAAATGTGTTAAAGTTAGGTTGTAATAGTGGATACATACTTCTGAGAATACAATAAAACCACCAAAGTGTATACCTTAGAGGAATGGATTTTGCATTACAAGAATTATATCTATAAACATGTTATACAAGTAAATATAAAGATCAGCACATGCTATTATTCATAGCATAGTGGAGTGGTCTGGAATGGGGAGGAAATTAAAACAAGCAAGGCTTCCTGGGGAGAGATGATGTCAAACTGTGAGCACTGTCTTTTCCTAGTCTTAATCTGTCAGTACCAGAGTGTAAGTTTTATGGGGCTTTGGTTGCCCAGATACGTGCATATTAAAACGTAAGCATCACGTTTGGTTTTGAGTGGAAGTCATGCCCCTAGGACACTCAAGCACTCAAGCATACAATTCCCAAGAGATTAAGCTTCAAGCCACTCCAAACTCACTGCCAGATCCCTCCTAAAGGTCATGAGTGCAATTCAGCTCCACCTGGGTTGACTTGATGACGTATACTTAGTTTCCTCTTCAGACTCAAAAGGACAAGAATTGCCAGAAGTCAAGAATCCCTAAAACAATGTTCTCTTCTCACAGAAAGCTGAGAATATGCTAGAACCCATGCATTCTCTTGCTTTTTGTTTTTATGTAACCAAAATAGTCCAGCTCTCCAGATGTTTGCTCACGTACTCAAAACGGAAGCATCAAGCCACACAGTAGCATCCTGGAACGCCTCAGGAAAACTGGAAATTCTCTACACTTTGCTGTCACATTCAAGATTCTTTAGTAAAAAAATAAAATTGTTTTTTTACTCAGTGTGTCCATCCAGAAGTCATAACAACATGTATGAAAATTCCTCACCTCATTAAAAAATATATTCACATAAAGTGAAAGATGCTTAGACTGTAAATTAGAATTCATATACACTGATCTCAGTTTCTATGGCCTACAGGTTAGTTATTAGTATTATTCAGCCACTCTCAAGTAAATGAACAAATAACATCGAAACCATAGTGAAAACACAATTGAACATGAAAATGGGATTTGTCTGTAGTCTAGGAAACCAGAAGCTAACCAGTCATTTCTTTTTGTGTGCCACTGAGTCAAAGAGAAAGTGACATAAGTGAATTGTTAAAAAAAAAAAAAAAAAAAAAAAACATTCTTCACCACAGATTACACATTAGTCTGTGACCTTAAAACGTCTGGCAGAAGAACTATCACATCAAAGAGGACTTTGACTATAAAACAACAGTAATCTATGGAGTCGGAAGAAATGTATCTTAGCAATAAAGACTCAATGACCTGTCCCTGGATACCATTGGGAAATTATATTTTGCAGTGTCATGGAAGATTGCTGAGTCAGAACTGAGGTTAGTGTATAATGACAGACCAGCAGAGTCAGAAAACAGTGTGCATGAAGGAGTGATCCCCGTGTCTCCCATGAGTCACTGGGCCAGACTCTAAATCCACCTCCACTGTGGAGTCATTCATCCACAGCACCCCATTAATCTTCTCCCGGGGAGGAGGAGAGGAAAACCTGAAGTCTAGGTGTGTGACACACAACTATAATTCCATCATCTCTGAAACATGGGATAGCCACAGCCCCAGGAAAGTCTGCTTTGCCCTTTTCTGTTCAATGTCTTCCTGCCCTGGCTCTGATTTTTACCACTATAACAAGTTGTTTTCTAGTATATCTGTCTAGGCTCACATATGTATTTTGCCATCAGAATAATATTATTTGGTATGATGCTACTGTATTATCAAAACTATCCATAGCTTATTTCTTCCAATGGCTTAGCAGCCATCATTATATTTTTATTTATCTAGTCTTTCACTGGGGACACTGTAGGCTATTTCTACAATTGAGATCTTCTAGATAA
This sequence comes from Acomys russatus, assembly GCF_903995435.1. Lineage (NCBI taxonomy): Eukaryota > Metazoa > Chordata > Mammalia > Rodentia > Muridae > Acomys > Acomys russatus. The sequence continues at coordinate 46,802,545 of NC_067142.1, forward strand.
GGTTACTTTTAATATTCTTATCCAAACTTTTGTGAACACATACTTAAGTTTTCTTGAATAAGAATGGATTTTCTGTGGGAAAGATTTGTTTAAAATTTTCAGAACTCTCAACTTTTAAAATTGATTGAAAGGTTAAGTAGGGAGATCTAGTCTCAAACAAAATAAACAAGGTAGCCATGGGGGCCCATGCTCATAATCCAAACACTTGGAAGATAGAGACAAGAGGATTACTGAGTTCAAGGCTAGCCTGAGCTACAGAGTAAAAAACAAAAAAACAAAACAAAACAAAACAAGCAAACAAATTAAAAAGACAAAAAAAGATTGAACTATTTTACATTCCCACCAAAAACAAATGAATTTCATTTCCTTTACATATTTGTTAGCATGTAACTTTTAAATTTTTGATTTCATTTTTCTACTTACTTGTTTATTTGTTTAGAAGGAGACTCCTGTATCCAAGTTAATCCTAAATGCATTATGTAGCTGGGGCTAGCCTTAAATTACTAATTCTTCCAGCCCCTGACTCCAGAAAGCTGGGACTACAGGGTTGCATGTACGACAGTGCACCTGGTTTACCTGGTACTAAAATAAGGGCAAGTATTCCAGTGACTGAGTGTCACGCTCAGCCCTGCCCTTTTATTCCAGCCTTTGTGGTGGAAGTGAAATAATTTCACATAACTGGCTTAATATGTGCTTTCTAAAGACTAAGGGAAGAAGCGAGTTTTTATGTGTTCATTATCCAAGTGTGGATCTTTCATTGTGTAGCTTGTGCTGGAGCCTTTGGTCCACATCTCTGCTGTGCTGGTTTTCTTTATCAGTGAAATGTAGAAATTGGGAGAGGCCAAAACACAGGCATCCAAGAATGAATGAGTTGGCGGAGCATGTAGAAATTCTTTATATAGTCTCAATCCTAGCCCTTTAAAAAATATATGTTGAAAGTATTTCCTTTCAGATGTTCTTGGGGGGAGGCTTATACATCTCTTCTCTTTGAACTGTCTCCTCCTTAAGCCAAAGTTTTCAATACTCAGCTTCCCATTCTTCAATGGTTGGCTTTACTTGTTTCATGTAAAAGAGATATTTTCCTAGCAAACAATTGCAATTCTTTTCCTCTCTTTCTCTGTCCTGGGAGTTCCATAGTTTGGCATTGTGCTTGTGATCATGGTTCATCTTAAGTCAGCATTTGTGACTTAAAGTAGAGGCCAAAATTCCTTTTCACATATGGATATGTGCTGTTTACAGATCACCTTCTTTTAAAAAAAAAAATTCACTTACAAAATTGTTTCTTTTAAGTCTCTTGAATCAATTCCATATCCATTTTACAATTATCTTGTCAATTTCTTCTTTTAGAAGGTTTGCTTGAAATGAGTCTCTCGTAGTTAGAATTGGAGAGAACGTGTACATGGATTTGGAGAACATGTAGGCCATGGAACATCTTGACATACTGAGTCTCTGTACTTATTAAATCCTACATTAATCTCTTCAATATTTTATTATTTTAGTGCAGTAATGCTATGCAACTCTTATTAAAGTTATTCCAAATATTTGGGAAGTTGATGTGGATGCTAATTTTAGTTTTGAAATGTATGGGTATAATTAATTTGCACATTGACTTTAATGCTAAAACACTGCCCAATTCACTGATTCGTGGCCGGGTGTGGTGATGCATGCCTGGAATCCCGCTATTTAACTATGAGTTAGAAGACACTGCAGACTATGTAGTGTGACACTGCTGCCACAAACATGACACTATGTAAGGACTCTCTTGGGACGGAAGCAGCTTTGCAAGGTATAGTACATCTGTGGGAATTTATATGAAACAGGAAGCCAAACTTGAATGGAGAACCTTCTGGTAGATGTAGGTCTCACAACCCTCCTGGGAAGGTGGGCAAAGCTGGTGTTTGTAATAAACTTTAGAGTAAGAGAAACAGTTTTTAAATTTGCTGCGAAGGACATGAGAAGTGACTATGTGTGAATGCTGTGTGAATGAGATGGTAAAGCTGACTCTCCACTTTGCTTAAATTGGGAGATGCAATCTGAAAGGGCTGTTTATTGACAAAAGAAGAGGGAGATCCTGAGGGCATGGGCAGTGAGATGATCTTGCCAAAACCAGAAAGTTGTCAGGAAAAGATAACATTTGGCTCCCCCAATTCTCTTTCAAAGCAGGATGTAACAGGATTAGTCCACTGTGTTTGCAGGTAAGCCAACTACAGGACCAGTTCCAACTTTCTTAATGTTTACTTTTCCCTCCTGAGGACAGCAACAAGTTCTCTCAAAAGACATAGGCTCCTTACAGGAATTAGAAAGCCAGACTAGTCCTGTTTGCTTACCAAAATGGTTGCTTCATTCCACCTGCCCTTTGTAATCAAACTCAAGATTCTTAGTGTAAAAAGCTAACATGGGGAAAACCCCACCTTTGTGAGTTCTTTCCAGCAAATGGCCTCTGGAAATGAAATAGTCATGTTTTCTCTCAGACCACCCTAAAATAGAAAGGGCGCCAATTCCTGCATGGCCTCACATGTAATTCCCCTTAGATTTACACCCAAGGACAGCTACTGAACATGAGAACCTTTTTAGTAGTTAGCTGATTTTTGTTTAATTTTGTTTCAAGATGCTGTAAAGAGAACTCAGAAGCTTGTAGTGACAGGCAACCAGAAAGGAAGAAAACGCATCAAGAGTTTGGTGCTGGGTGTAATGTAGTGACTCTACAGTTTATATATTTATGATGAACCTGAGCCTAAAGGGATAAAGGTATTTAGATGAACCAAAACTGCTCTAAGTAGCAAAGGATGACCTTGATCTCCTTTATCCCCTGCCTCCACCTCCTGAGTGCTGGGATGACAGACCTATGCCACCATGCCTATTTTATACAGGGCCGAGGATCTAACCCAGTGTTTCCTGCATGCTAGGCAAGCATTCTGCCAACTAAGTGATAGCCCCAGGTATCACAGAAGCATGAAGCAGAAGCCACAGGTGTCTCACTGGGATCCACATGGCTACCCCAGTACCAGCCTGGCTGCAATACTTACTTTCCAACGAGTGAAAAATAGGTGTGGCTTCTAGAGTGTAGAGTCCTGGAATCATGAAGCCAGCCCTGGAGATCCTCAGAGGTGGTGAGGTAGGGGTAATGGTAAAGTAGGAGAAATATTGTCTTTCGGAAGATAAACAAAAAAAGAACATAATTCTTAAGGTTGACAGAGGCTTTCAATGTGATGTAGAGCTATCCACAGCCTTCTCTGGACCTCAGATTCCTCATCAACAAAGAAGGGGCTTTACTGAGTAACCTCAAAGATTCCTCTCTAGCTCCAAGTGCAAGGCCTCAGCACAGCGTTAAATAAAGTCTCACCTTGTTTCTGAGATTTCTCAAAAGAGAGGACTTATTCATTGCACCCAGAAAACAGGACAGGAAGATAGAAGGAGGTCCTTGATTAGTTGAGAGTTCTGGCTGAAAGAAGTTTTACTTAGGTCATCAGTAAGAAGCAACCAACAATCAACTCTGGTCACCTGTCTGATCGGGAGCTACATTTGTTAGCACAGCATGAGCTCTCCTTCCACAGAGGAAGGTACGTGGCCTAGAGTCTGTGTGTTTTTGTGCCAACTTTCTATTAAGAGGATAATATTAACAATGCCGTACAGGTAATAGGGCAGTTGTGAGTGATATGCTCAATCTCCTGTATTAAGCCCAGCAAGAAGCTTTAAAGAAGCCCATAGCTTCTTTAAGATGAGCATGCACTCAGGTATTGATTGATCGGAGACTGCTGTACCCTCAAAGGACAATGCCTCATCTTTTCCTTACCACTCCCGTAACAATGGTCACTCTTGCTCATACACTAGGTCTTCAGTGTACTACTAGCCACCCTCTGCTTAAGGCAGCGTTTCCCAGATACATTGCCTGGGGCCAGCCTCGTGATGCACTGCAAGGATGAGGCAAGAAGATATTATCAAAGGATCTGGGAGGTGCTTCCTTCCTGCACAGCCAGCTGAAGTTGGGACCTCTGCTCTAAAGCTTGGCTTAGCTGCAGCTGGGGTCCTATGTATTAGATCCATCAGGTTCACAGCACGTTCAGCTGTTTGCATGTAGAAACTCACACGATGAACACACAGAACAGAAAAAAGCCTACCAAATACCTACTCTATTGTTTCTGTGTGTGTTTATTTCTTTTGAAACAGGGTCTCGCATATTCCAGGTTGGCCTTGAACAGTCTGTGTAGTCAACGCTGGCTTTGAACTTCTTACCTAATGCCTCTTCTACCTCTCAAGTGCTGGGATCATAGGTATGCACCACCACAAGCAGTTATTTTGGTTTTTGGTTAAATAGATGATAAAAGAAGAAGTGGCAGCTGGGGCAGGAGAGTGGGGGGCAGAAAAAGAAAATGATGGGGAAAGAGATAAAGTAGTTATAGCTCATCAGGGTGGTTCATGGGAGGTGTGTATGGAAGAATTTGGAGGGACAGAAGGGAAAGGAGAAACTCTGTGATTAAATCACAATCTCAAAAATAAACAACAATACAAAGGAAGAAAGTATAGCTCAATGGAAGCCATCCTGAAAGATGGCAGGTGAAGTATTGTGGAGACCTGTCAGTGGGATGCAACAGTCTTTGAGTGAGAACCGCAGTTCTTGCCAGTGAGACAGGCAGATGCAGTTCACTTACGTCGGCAGAAAATGATGCTAACGTCAAAGGTAAAAATCAGAGACGGTGGTTCGGAGAAAAGCAGTAAGACAATGGCTTACAGACAGCTTCAGTAATGGGTGAGAGGCTGTCTGCCACTATCATATCTGAAAGAGATCATCAGCAACCAAGTGCTGGCTCAGCACAAGAGCCTGAGGGGCTCTGATCATTGGTCAGGTTCCTACAAAAGAATCAGATCACACACAGAGGGAATCTGGAAAGCCGAAGAACACGCTCAGACTGTGTCTGGGGCTCCTACTCTGCATAGCCAGACATGAAGGGAGGGAATAAAGTCCACATAACTGTCAAGGAGAATGGGCCATTCCTGCAGCCCTGGCCTCAGGCCCATGGAAAGAGTCTCTGGAGAGATAAAGATTGACCACAAACAAGCAACTGTAGCAGAGGGAGGAGACAACAATCATCATGGGGCTAAGCAGTGACAGGAAGGCCTCTGGCAGGAAGGCCTCTGGCCAGACTCTCTCTTTGGAAATCGTGACTCCCACTATGTTGCCCCGACTGCTGCAGAACTTTCTGCGTAGACCGGGCTGGCCTTTCTCCTTCATCCATGAGGATTCCTGGGTTCAAACTCAGGTTCTCAGCCTTGGTGACAAGTGCCCTTTCTGACTGAACCACGTCACTAGCCTCAAGGATGGATATTTTAAATAGTTAAAATTATACTAGTTTGAAGTTTGGAAAATAGGTCTAGACTAGATATATAGATTTGTGATAAGAAATGGTTTTTTTCTGGATTGACCACACAAAGAAACAAGACCATGGCTGGAGAAATGGTTCAGTTGGTAAATGTCTATGTATCCTGATGGCTACCACAGGGATCCTGTGGTTTCCCTCACACCCAGTTAATGCCTTTTAAATTTGGATGGTCTGATAATCTGTAGCTTTTGCCACTGCCCAAAAGACAGCTTGTCCTGCAGTCCCTGGTCCCTTTAAACATGCTATTCTCTCAGCAACTGTCTAAATCCCTGTTCCCAACTAGACTAGACAGTAAGTATGTGTGTGGCTCGTTTTATCTCATCAAGGTCAGGGTGAGTCAAGAAGTATAGACACCATTAGCAGTACCCGTTACTCACACGGAGATAGAGGACATACCCTAAATATGCCAATGAAAAGCCATCATTATATGACACGTCAGCAGAAAGATAGGCATGAAGTAAAAAAATAAAGAAAAATTAAAGAAATGCAGAAAACAGGGATGTGGCTGAGAAAAGTAAGGGGCTAGAACAGGAGGTAGGCTCAGGGGATTTCTTTTTTTTTTTTTTTTTTTTCCCTTTCTTTCTCCCCCCCAACCCCCACCCCGGGGGCTTTCTTGATAATCTAATCATTTAAATGTGTTGGCAATTAAGTGGAATAAAGTTTAAAAAGGGAGAAACATATTGGAAGTGAGGGTAAGGTAAAGATGCTTTAAAATTAAGCAAATGAGCCAAGAGTGGTGGTGGTGGCGCATGCCTGTAATCCAACTACCTGACTACCTCGGAGGCTGTGAAGCAAGAAGATGCTCATAAGTTTGAGGTCATCCTAAGCTACAGGGTGAGACACTATCAAACGAAGCAAACCACAACACACACACACACACACACACACACACACACACACACACACCACAGAGTGAGTGAGTGAGAGAGAGGAGAAAAGGATGAATATATTGGTAGAACTTCAAAATGTCTAGCCAATACATATTTCTTTCAAATAAAGCAAGCCAAGTTATTAGTATTATAACATTCTAAGTTACTTTCTTAAAAATCAGGTGACTCAATATCTTACCTAATAGATTTTCCTAAAGTTCTCTTAAATTATTTTTTGTTCTGTCAGTTTATTTATATTATGAATATAATAGGTCAATTCATAATATAATTTTGACTTCTTTGTTAGCAGAATGTCCCTGTGTTGAGGAAGTTATTTTGCAATTCTAAATTCCTGTACACTTTTCATGTCTGATATATTCCTGACATGTAAAAGCTTTCTTTAAAACAGGTTGAAATTCAAAATTTCTCTGATAAATCATCTGGGAGGAGAAAGAGAGGTTAATTCATGTTTGTATGTTATTTGTTATCAGTCCCAAAGATGAAACAATGTACTCATTGTTAAGTAATCTGATTTTATCTTGGGAAAGCACTTTGAAATTAGTGGGCCCATTATTTCCAAGAATTGAAATGCCAAGATGTGAAGTTAGCACTCAGTTATTCACAGTTAGAAACAGACTTGAGTCAAAAATCCCAAAGCACAAAGTGGCCGTGCTCTTTAAGAGTGATTTGTGTTTGGAAAATGTAATGGTATTTACATTCGTATGTGACAGATTCAGAAGCTTAAGGACATTTAAGTTTTTTTTTTTCCTGAATAACAAACAAATACACAAAGAAGCCATCTTGTAACCAAAACCAGTTTTGCCCAGAGCCCAGACCTTATTTCAGGAAGGCAATGAGCTTGCCTGCTGCTTGTAGATAACTGGATTAACTAAGAAAGGACTTAGTTGTTTGGCACCTAAAACGTATTTGTTTGCTGGATGTGGTGGTACAGGCTTTTAACCTCAGCACTCAGGAGGCAGAGCCCACCCAGCCTGGTCTACATAGCAAGTTCTAGAACGGCCGGAGCAGCACTGTAAAACCCTGCCTACAAAAAAGAAAAGAAAAGAAAAAAGCATTAAACTGCAACTACACAATTAAGCTTAGAAATTCATAACACTGTTTTAAAAATTAGGTGTGTTGAAAGTCAATTTCATAGTAACATTGGTTATTCTCGCTGTTTGGGACAGGATCTCCCCATGTATCTCAAGCTGGCTTAAAAATCCTCCTTAACCTCAGAACCTTCCTCCTCTATACTGAAAATTCTGAGACTACAGAAGTACAGCACCACATTCAGGTTCTGGGGGATTCTTATCCTCCAATGAATCATGCATGTTTTATCTTTGTTTAGGGTAGCTACTGGAGGAGTGACTGTCATCACAGTGTGTGTGTGTGTATGTGTGTGTGTGTGGTGTGTGTGGTGTGTGTGTGGTGTGTGTGTGGTGTGTATGTGTGTGGTGTGTGTGTGGTGTGTGTGTGTGGTGTGTGTGTGGTGTGTGTGTGGTGTGTGTGGTGTATGTGTGTGGTGTGTGTGTGGTGTGTGTGTGTGTGGTGTGTGTGTGTGTGGTGTGTGTGTGGTGTGTGTGGTGTGTGTGTGGTGTGTGTGTGGTGTGTGTGGTGTGTGTGTGTGTGGTGTGTGTGGTGTGTGTGTGGTGTGTGTGGTGTGTGTGTGGTGTGTGTGGTGTGTGTGTGTGGTGTGTGTGTGGTGTGTGTGTGTGGTGTGTGTGTGGTGTGTGTGTGCGGTGTGTGTGTGGTGTGTTTGTGTGTGTGGTGTGTGTGTGTGTGTGTGTGTGTGTGGTATGTGTGTGTGGTGTGTGTGTGGTGTGTGTGGTGTATGTGTGTGGTGTGTGTGTGGTGTGTGTGTGTGGTGTATGTGTGTGGTGTGTGTGTGGTGTGTGTGTGTGGTGTGTGTGTGGTATGTGTGTGCGGTGTGTGTGTGGTGTGTTTGTGTGTGTGGTGTGTGTGTGTGTGTGTGTGTGTGTGGTGTGTGTGTGTGGTGTGTGTGTGGTGTGTGTGGTGTGTGTGTGGTGTGTGTGTGGTGTGTGTGTGTGGTGTGTGTGTGTGTGGTGTGTGTGGTTTGTGTGTGTGGTGTGTGTGGTGTGTGTGTGGTGTGTGTGTGGTGTGTGTGTGGTGTGTGTGTGGTGTATGTGTGTGGTGTGTGTGTGGTGTATGTGTGTGGTGTGTGTGTGGTGTGTGTGTGTTTGTGGTGTATGTGTGGTATGTGTGTGCGGTGTGTGTGTGGTGTGTTTGTGTGTGGTGTGTGTGTGGTGTGTGTGGGTGATGTGTGTGTGGTATGTGTGTGCGGTGTGTGTGTGGTGTGTTTGTGTGTGTGTGGTATGTGTGGGGGTTACAATTAAGAGCATTTGCTACAATCATCAGATATTACCATGTGCAATGTGTTGTAGCAGAGTCACGGCCTGCTTAAATCCAGATTCTTTCCTCTGTAGTGGATCAGTGAGTGATAGGGCCACTCGCCTAATTGCCTCCAGATGCACACAAGTACAGTTTGTGACAATGTGTCATGTGTGTTTTGCATCACCATCTACATTCTATGAATTGAAAAATAAAAGCCAGTTCTTAGAAGGCACTGTTCCAAAGTAAATGAGGTAGGTGGTGTGTCTACTCTATGGAATGAAAACTGGTTAGTGAGGAGAAATGAAGGCAGGCTGGGAAAGGTTATAACGTCTTGTTAACACCTCCTTCCCAGCATGGGGGTGTCTACTTGTTGAGTTTAGACTGAAAACAGACATGACATGAAAAGAACTGCTTCTCTTTAAGAATGTCTATAGGAAGAGTGAGAGACTGGATCCACAGAAGGTTAGGCACTGGCAAGGGACACTGGCTAATGTGTCAAATGGTTCAGGAGAGTGGTACTTACTGACTGAAGCAAGAAGAGAGTAGCGAATGAGAGCCAGTTCCTAAGGAAACCACAGGACTTTGGAATTAAACAACTAGACAGGTGAGGTTTCCAGGTTTTAAGTCGGGTAGACAGGCAGTGAAAGTAATTGCTGATGTTTACTGAGCAATGTTGTGGTTTGGTTGGTAGGTAGGAGCTGAGATGACCTTCGTCTGATCTTTTGCCTCTGTCTTTGAGGTCCTGGGATTAGACCTGTGATGCTACCCTCTCAAGAACTGTTTGGGGAACTGTATCTAAGTCTGCATCTGCTTCACTAATCTTTCAGTTCAGTTGGCTTTTTGTCTTTTGAGACAGGTTCTTCATGTTATTCTAAACCTCACTGTGTAGCCTCATACTCACAGCAACATGCATGAATCTGCCTCTCTATTACTAGTGTTCCTAGAATAAGCTATGGTACCCACCCCACCTGCTTTCTATTTAATTTAACAATACTAGAAAACTCCTATGAGATTGATGGTGCATCAAACCCATTTAGAGATAGAGAAAAAAAAGCCCCAAATTGTTGCTAAGAGGCAGGACTCTGAATGTGAGCCCACAATGGCCTATTCTCATCATTACTATGACACGTCTCCCTGGGTCCCCAAGTCCATATTATCAGAATCAAACAACTGTGAATGGAAAATATGTAGAGAGAAAAAAATGTGACTTTTGAATAAAAAAATGTTTGTAATAAATTTACATTGCAATGGGTTTTTATAAGTAATCTGGAGATGATTTAGTGTATGCAGATTATATGCAAATATCATACAACTTCATAAAAGGAACTTGAGCATCCCAGGATTTGTCAAATTCCTGGCAAAGCCCAATTCCTCCCAGATTCTGGAGGATAACTGTTCTAGTCTCTGAAACTGGCCACTGGAATTAGGGAACAGAAAGTGAAGCTGGCTTTAGGGTAAAGTTGACATTGCTATTGGCTGGATTATGTGCACCCACAATGTAATATTCCCAAGTCCCGTCTCTAATGTCTATCTATTCATGAAGTTAGACACATCACAAAGAACATTTAAAGTTAAGTGCAATATTGGAGACTGGACCCTAATATATTAGGATTTACAAATATTAGGTGTTTGTTTAAAAAAAAGAAATAGGCATAGGAAGAAATTGGGTAGCATTTAATACCACTAATGTCAGAAGAGACATGTATTTATTGATTTAATTGCAAGTACGTAGTGTAAGCACTAAGGATAAAATATAGAGGGGCAAGTATAAGCGATGAAGGCTTGCTCAGACATGGAGCCATGATAGCAGTTAGATCACTGAAAGCACGAGCCTTAATGGAAAGATACATAAAAATGAATGTAGGAAAGTGCAGCATTTGCAGTTTTGTTCGTTATTCTTAATTCAAAGAAAATTAAGCAATCTCAATGCTAAAGGAAAGAACAAAGATAGAATGTGACTTTGAGTACTGAAAGGCAAGGTGGCATTACCAACAAGCAAAAACTTTAAAAAAAAAAAAAACCTCTATTATTATTTTATGTGTGTATGGATGAAGGTATGTGTGCAACAACATTCACACAGAGGTCAGAGGCCATCTTTGTGGTGTCAATTCTCTCCTTCAACCTTCCCATGGGTCCCAGATATCAAAGTCTGGTCATCAGGCTTCTGAAGCAAGTGTTTTTACCTGCTGAGCCATCTTGGCTGACCCCAAGGCAAAGTTTTTGAGAAAATGGGTGAATAGTAATGAAGAAAGCTTGGGCAGAGTGACTAGGAAGAGGAAGGACAATTTATTTAAAAAGAAAAAAAAGGAAGGAAGGAAGACAGGGAGGGAAGGAGGAAAAGAGAGAGCGAAGAAGAAACAGAGGAGGTGGAGGAGTAAGAGGAAGAGAAGAAGAAGAAGAAGAAGAAGAAGAAGAAGAAGAAGAAGAAGAAGAAGAAGAAGAAGAAGAAGAAGAAGAAACAGAGGAGTTGGAAGAGAAGGAGGTGGAGGAGGGTCTTAATCTTAATCTCTAGAGACAGTCTGAGGACTCTTGGTTTGGTGAGTGTCACCAGAGAGCAGAAAGGCCTGTCCAGGCTGCTAACAGATATGCTCTGATGGCAACAAGCTTCAAAGTACGGCCGTTTGAAATTAGAAATGAGGTATTTTCACAAAAGAAATAAGAAACTGAAAGAGTATATGAACAGGCCAAGTTCTTCTAACATGTAATAAAAATGTCATCTGAAGTTCTCGCACCCTCATCCTGGTCTAGTTTCAACATGAAGAAAAAAAAATCAACCAATGTTTTCATTTTTGTTTTGTTTTTTGTTTGTTTATTTGTTTGTTTTGTCCCATACACAGGAGGAAGTAGCTACAAAGTTCAAAATCAGGACACACACATACACACACACACACACACACACACACACACACACACACACACACCTCTGTCCATGGTAAAACTCATAGTCACAAGACAGCAAATTTTTGAAGCTACTACTTTATATGTATATGTCACTTAATGTCACTTAAAGATTCCAATTTAAGTAGAGGAGCTCGGATAATATATGGAGGGAAAATTGATTTTATTAAGTTTATCAAATCAAAATTGTGAACACAGCCTGGTGAATTGTTCTCCCACACTTTTCATTACATTTCTTTACTTTGTGTGGAGGTCAGAGGACACTCTGTGTGAGTCAGTTCTTTCTTTCTAGCATGTGGGTCCCGAGGAGTAAACTTGAGTCTTGGCGCTTGGCAGCACGTACTTGTACCCACTGAGCCATCCCACTGGCTCTCTTCCACTATGGGTGAGACGTGGAAAAGTTCACTGTGACTGGTCTTTTCTATTTCTGAAGCCACCCAGTTCTACACTCACATTTTCCTGCCCTCTGTCCAGGATATGTACTATTCCTATCTCAGAGCTGTATTTCCTGCATCACAGTTGAGTGATATTATCTCTAGAATTTTCCAAGGGTCATCATTCTTTTATATATCTGCAATTTAAATCTTCTGAGCTTCTCATCATGAGAAATTCTACTATCTTCTCAGAAGCTATCAAAGCACTTCCATATTCATATGATGCTCTTTAATTATATTCACCCCGCTCTTGCTCTTCCTTAGCCTCCTTCCCTGTCCCCCTTCTACATCCTGAATAGTCCCATCTTACTCCTCTACTTTTTTTGTTTGATTTCCCTCCCTCAATGGATTCACATATGGGAGAAGCATATTTATTTTTGTGGGACTAGTGTGTTTTGCTTAACATGATGATCTTCAACTTCAGCCATTTGTGAGCAGCATGTTATTTTTGCTTATGGCTGAGTGAAAATCCATTCTGATAAATATAATTTACACACGTGCATAGATCTGTTTCCATCTATCATACATCTATGTATCTATCTATAGATCTATATATCTAGCTCATACATATGCATATATGTATATATGCATATATACATTGATGCATACCTAGCTTTATTTCATAGTTGGCCTATTTGAATATTGCCATGTTTAACATTACTATGCAGATATTCCTATAAAAAGCTAATTGATAAATCTATCGTGTGAAAATTGTACCTTTCACTACTTGAAGACCATAAACCCATGGAACTTTCTTTAAAGTATATCATACTTTAAGGCATAAATGATATAATATTAAAAGCTAAGATTGTATTTTATCAGATCACAGTAGAATAAAACTAGACAGCAACAGCAAGAGGAACTACAGGAAACAATCATACACATAAGATTGAAGAATATGCTTTGATCATCAAAAAGACTGATAGGCACAATTTTTAAGATCTTCAGAGTCAACCAGGTATGGTGGCTAATACCTATAATTCTAGCACAAAAGAGACCAGTGATGGGAAGCTGCTGTCATTATAAGGCCAACATAGGCTATGCCTTAGTTTGCTTTTTTGGTTGTTACAATAAAGCTGCCATGACCAAAAGCAACTTAGGGAAGAATTTATTTTGGCTTATGGTTCCAAAGGGGTAAGAGTCAATTATGATGGGGAAAAGGCATGGCAGCAGGACCAGGAAGCTGAGAACATGAAGCACAGAGAGGAAGTGGCCAGGAAGTAGGTCATGGTTACATATTCTCAAAGCTCACTCTTGGTGGCATACTTTCTCCAGCAAGGCCACGCCTCCGAAACCTCCCCAGACAGTGATACTAAGTGCTGACCAAGTGTTCGAACACCTGTGCCTATGAGTGAAATTTTTTAGTATTCCCTTGTCTTCAATGTCTTGTGTTCACATCATAAGTTGTAATGCGTTTAGTTCAACTCTAAGGGCCCCCATAGTCTTTAATGATCTCAGCAGCGTTCAAAAGTCCAAAGTATCATTTGAGATGCAATGCAATCTGTTGGTTATAGACACCTATAAAATTAAAAAGCAAATTTCACATTGTCAGTATATAAAGGCATAGAATATATATTGCTACTGCAAAATATAAGAATGGGGACACAGTGAGGAAACACTAGTCCAAAGCAAGACCAGAACCACCAGGAGAAACACCAAATCCGGTAGCTCCGTGCCCTATTCCAAAGCACTTAGATGGCTTTACCCTCCAGCTTTGCTACCTGCAAAGCAGTATGTATACTGCTTTTGTAGAGAACCTAGATTTGTTGCTCAGCACCCACATTTAGTGGCCCAAAACTTTTTGTAACTCCAGTTCCAAAGTATCCAATGCCCTCTTCTGGCATTCAAGAGAGCTCATATTCACAATGCTACACACAAACACATACATACACATAATCACAATTTTTATATTAAAGAAGCCAAGCAAGGTGGTGTACACCTGCACTACTAGCACTTAAGGGACAGGAGGATTAAATTATCCTCAGCTATGTATTGAGTTTGCAGCCAACACAATCTACATGAAAATCTTAATTGACATTATTTTTAAAAAGCAAATCACAAAATTAGTACAAGGAAAGGTTAATACAACAAGAAACAACATACAATAGAGTCAACTTTATTTATTTTGTCTTGAAAATTCCTTTGTTTAAAAAATTTGTCCACTGCCTTTTAGCTTCACCTCGGGCAACTTCTTAGGACAATGACAGACAGCAGCTAGATTCTTTGCCAAAATATCATAGGAATGAACTCGAATCCAATTGCTGTTGAGTCCTTCCTTCCCACTGAAGAGTCTAAAGCCAGGCCTGCACTGTCTGCTTTGTTGATAGTGCTACCTAGTGTCCTCCAGTCTCCTACTATAACAACTCTTAAAGCTCTACAACAACAACAACAACAACAGCAACACAGCAAAAACAAATCCAGCTGGAACTAATGAATGGAAACTAAAAGAACAATATAAAGAATAAATAAAATGAAGAGTTGATCTTTAAATACAATTTAATACATTGTTTGAAAACTTCAAATATGAATGTGTTGTATTTTCATCAAATTCACCCCCATTTTCTTCCCTCTAACTCCTCCCATACTCACTTCACCACCATTTCGCCCTACCAACTTTATGCACTCTTTTGTTTTTAATGCAATGAGTCTACTTAATGATACCAGTATATGTATGGATATAGGGCCATTCACTGGAGCATAGCAACGTAACCGGGACCTGTAAACCTAAAGAAAACTGGTGCTCCCTTCCCTGGAAGCGATCCACAGAAAATAACTTCTCAACTAGGGGTGTGATTTTGTGTGTTCCTCCTCCATCCATGCTGGAATCTTGACTGATGTGAATTTCTGTACCTCTAGACCTACCAAATTGAAGCAATAACTCTGAACAAGCCAACATTGTGGCACATGCCTTTAGTCCAGGACCCAGGAGAAAAAAGGAGGCATATCTATGTGAATTCAAGGCCAGCTTGATCTATATAACACATTCCAGTTCAGACAGGCCTATATAGTAAGACTCTGAGCAGAAAAGAAAGAAACAAAAATCTGGGCAGATTTACTACTTAATCCTAACAAACTTTGAAAGTCCTTAAACTTGTCTGTTAATAGGAAATAAATGTTTGTTTCCAAACTCATTCTGAAAAGCCAGTATTACCCAGATACTAAAATTAAAGACAAAACAAAAGGAAAGAAAGAAAATGTAAGATGTTCTCTCTTAAATGAAGACCATCTTTCCTAAACTTTATTCAAAGTCCATGTGAATCCACTGTCCTTCATAAAATCTCCAGACATTCCAAATTGCAGAAAATTTGCCTTTCTAACATGTGAAATACAGAGAAATGCTAGGTATCACATAAGATGTAGCCACTATACCAGATGCTGGTTGTACATTGTTGAGTAAGTCAGCTGCTTTAAGCAAGTGAAAAAGCCCATAATATTAAAATATCTATTTCATATATTAGTTTTGCACAACTTTCATGTTGAAAGAAAAACAGTGCTTTTATTCTGAATTCCTCACACAGTTCAATATGTCAATCTTCGCTGTAGTCTTTGAGACCTTACAGATGACAGAACTGTGGTTCCATTGGATGAAACAACATGAGTAAAGTTCATGCGACAGCAACAACCGGAAACATCTTCAGTGATTGAGAACCAAGCTTTGCCTCTTTTCTGAACACCCCTTTGTAGGTAAACTATAACGGCAAATGTTTATGAAGTATTTATTATAAGCCAGGCCCACAATTAAGTACTTCACACAGGTATTTGTTTAGCTTTTTAATCCCACTGCAAGCTGAACCCCATCATTACCCTGACTTCATGAAGAGCTGAATAGTGAAGAGATAAGTAATTTGTGTCCTAAAGCAAGCAAATGGCCCCACCAGAACCTGAAACTATCATCTCCTTACTGCAGAAAACAAGATCTTAGTGCTTTATCTCACCATTGTCTAAGTGGAGCCTGTCTGTTGTCCCTCTCCATCATTATGAGGTCTCAAACCTACAAACTTCATGACCATATTTCAAACAAGGGAAGTTCATTGGGCCTTGTAATGAGGAGTGTGCGGCCCAAGGGTACACACTTGTGAGTTACTAACAAGGATAAAAATATATTTTAGGGAAAGATATGGATCAGAACTTGCTGAAATGATATCTGTGACCAAATCTATTAGTCAAAGAGCCTCGTAAGGCTAAGGACAGGTTAAGAAGGGACCAGACTCAGTGATTAAATCTATGCTTGCGTGCAAAATACTCTGGATTCAACCCCAAGCGTAGAAAAGATAGGGAAAGGTTTAGAGGAAATGGTTTGTTTTTAATGGATGACACCTCAAAAAGACACAACAAACAAACAAATGAGTAGGTTTACTTTTAATGCAGATTGGTTTTGAGAAATCAGTATCAGATAATCTGGAAAATTATTTAAGCAGTTGGACACTGTGATACATGCTTATAATCTTAGGACTGGGAGACTGAGGCAGGAGGATTTCCTCAAGCGCAAGGGCTACTTGGCCTACACAGTGAGTTCCAATTCAACTTGGAGTATAGCAATACATGTCTTAACAAACAAAGAAAAGAAAATGGTATTATTAGAAAGATTTTATTTTTCTGAGGTATTGTTATATGGAGCAGTTGACTGAGAGATCTGGAAAATTTAGAGCAGCAGTAAAAGTCAGACATGGTAGCATATGCTTATAAATTACAGCTCTTGGGAGATAGAGGAAAAAGAATCAGGAATTTGAGACCAGCCTGAGATAAATAAGATTCTTTTCTCTCTCTCTCTCTCTCTCTCTCTCTCTCTCTCTCTCTCTCTCTCTCTCTCTCTCTCTCTCTCTCTCTCTCTCACACACACACACACACACACACACAAAATGTCTTTGAGTGTCTATCTTTCCAGCTCACTTCACTAGCCAACTGCAATCTGAAGATTAAATTATTGTTTTGTTATTCTTTCTTAAAGAACTGCCTCCTATTTATATTATTTAAAATATTATAAATTAGAAGAGCAATAAAACTATACTGTAATATTCCAAAGTCTACTGAAGGTCTCAAACTAGCTCAAGAAATATCTGTTTGCCACCTGGTGTCCTCCAGGACGTGACTTCAAGACTTGTGCAGGTAATGCATCTGTGGGCATGCCAACCCTTACTTACATAAGGTTGAGAGAGCATCATGGATCCTGTGCACATTCCCTTGCATACTTGAAGTCATTTCTTGCATTAGCAATATAAATGCTAGGGAAAAAGTTGCTGAACTTTTTTTTTTTTAGGGACTAAAATAAAAAATGGTCATGTTTGACACACAAGTGATGTTTTCTCATCAACTGTTAAGTTTTGGGTTGGCTTGATTTTGCTTTGGAAGACGGTCTTGCTCTATAGCCTAGGCTGGTCTTGAACTCATGCCAACCCTTCTGCCTTACCTTCCCCAGTGCTGAGGTGAAGACATCAAGTACTTTTGATCTGCATTTTCTTGAATCTGAGGGCATGGAAACTTCTAATAAGGAGACAAAGTGTACTGAAACATCCAGAAGACAGTACAAGTGCTTGAACAGCTTGTGGTCAGGTTCCTAAGGCTGAGTGAAAGGAATCCCTTGTACCCATTGGATCCAAGGAAGCAGTGAGAGGGGCCTCTATAGGGGCATCTTGCTTTATTTAGAGTCAGTGCCCTGAGGACATCTTCCCTGATGGACTCTGACAACCTAATCCAGGGAGACCGGATGGTACTTGGAACAGACCTACTTGTATGTCAGCTTTTCCTCACATTTGTGCCAGAAGCTATACACCTCTTCATTCAAGCATGAGAGCCAGTGGGCCAGAGAGGCACAGAATTTGCTCTAGGAACCCTAGAGTTAACCCTAAAATTCCAGGCTTCAAAATGACTCCTAGTGTCTACCACCAAGTTTCTGCTTGCAGTGTTTGAGATGTGGATGGCGATTTATTGGGAATTCTACCTTTGGCAAAAGCCACTAACCTTCAGAGGGCAAGGCATGCGCTGTGCAAGCCTACATCCATTATAGAGCATAAATCCAGGAAACAGGGCTACTGAGGTATTTACAGAAGACCTCTCATGTTAAGTTAGGGAAATCTTCCATGCAGAAGTTATCACATGTTGTTGACTCAGGTTTGTCAATAGTGATGTAGACTTACTTACAAACTTCCTTGTTTCTTTTTTTTTTTTTACAGCTGAATCATATTCCATAGTGGATATGTGCCACAATTCATTATCTATCTGTTGGTTGGAAGACACATAGTTTGCTTTCATTTCCTAGCTATTGTGAGTAGAACAACAATGAGCAAGGCTCAGCAAGTATGTTCCCGATGATCTGAGTTCTTTTCATAAGCCCCGCCCCCTGACTCTCCCCAGCTCCCTGTAGCATCATGCCAAAGCCTTCACTCTGAGAGCCTTTGGGAGACATTCAAGGTCTAGAAAGTAGCAGAGCTTACATTCTTAAGAGTGGGGTTAGGCTAGGCAAGGTGGTCCACACCTTTAATCTCAACCCTCAGGAAGCAGAGCAGGGGGATCGCTGTGAGTTCGAGGCCAGCCTGGTCTACAAAGGGAGTTCCAGAACAGCCAGGGCTACACAGAGAAACCCTGACTTGAAAAACAAAGAAAGCAAAAACAAACAAGAAAGAAGGAAAGAAAGACAGAAAGGGAGGGAGGGAGGGAGGGAGGAAGAGAAAACAAGAATTGGAAGATGGACAAGGACAAAGGTCTTAGCAAGATAAACCAGAAAAACATGCACTAAAACAGATGGCAGGCAATAGGCACCCTGAAGGGATGAGCAGGAGGGTTGCAAATTTTTGGTGGAGGCAGGCTCTCACTTTGTATCCTAGCTCACCTGGTACTCAGGATGTACTGTGGGTGATCTTCAACTAGCAATAATCTTTCTGTCTAAGCACTGAGAATGCTGGGATTGCAGCTGTGCCTCCCTAAGCCTGGCTGAGCTCCTGAGGCTAGTTCTCTTCAGCTTCTGTCATCAAGGGAACACAGGAATCCCCAAGCAAGCCCTAACTCTGGCAGGCATGGGTAACAGTGAATAATTCTCTTTCTAACAGATATTATGGTGATTTAAATATGGTGGTTGGAGATAATTACTATGTGCTCCCACTCATGTGTGGAATCTGAAAATGCTCTCATAGAAGTTGAGTACAAAGATGAATGACTATGACTTTTGGAGGCTGGAGGGATAAATGGCTCAGTGGTTAAGAGCATGCATTGATCTTGCAGAGGACCTGGGCTTAATTCCCACAACCCATATCAGCAGACTCATACCACTTCCAGGGGAATCTGACACCTCTGTGAACATCTACACTCATATGCACATAGCTTCACACAGACAAACACACACAGAATTTAAATGATAAAAGTAAGATTTTTTAAAGAGTCTATGAGTTTTATTTAGGGCAGTCCTGTCTAAAAACATATATATATATATATATATATATCCCACTATATATATATATATATATATATATATATATATATATATATATATATATATATATATATATATATATATCCCACTATTTGACCCATTCTCACCTCTCCCTATCCTTATCTCTATGTGTATTTGTGTGTGCTTATGTCTATGAGGTGTGTGTGTGTGTGTGTGTGTGTGTGTGTGTGTGTGAAAGAGGGAGAGAGAGAGAGAGAGAGAAAGAGAAGAGAGATGGAGGGGATTCCTATCTGTACTGAGGCCTAAGTGAAAGAGACTCGTGCCACTTTGCTGAGAGTAAAGGCATGGCATAAGGACAGGCTGAGGTCTGGGAGCTAAGAAAGAGGTCGTGAGCCTGAGTGGGTGTGATGATGTGCATCCACCATATAGGCAGGCGCTGAGGTCCAGGAGAGTAAGAACAACAAGGCATGTAGGAGGTAAGATGCCAGAGCACTCCTGGATAACTGGGTGAGGCAGGGAGAAGGGGACTGATATCCTAGAAACTGAAGCAAAATTATTATTGCTATTCTCCATGCTTTGAGACAGGATCTAATGCTGTAACACTAGCAGGCCCGAAACTTGCTGCCTAGACTAACCTCAGCCTCAGGTGTTACATTACTCATTGCAAGTATGGTCCACCAAGCCCAGATAAAATGAAATTTTATTTTCTAAAGGTTTAACTTTTATTACTATTATTTTACAATATTTTTTGAGACAGAGTCTCACTATATATTTCTGTCTAACCTGGAACTCACTTTGCAGTCCAGGCTGGTCTCAAATTCACAGATGCCTTTTCCTCCTACGGGCTGATATTAAAAATGAGTGGCACTACGCCTGACTATGTTATTATTTTTAACTATGTATATGTGAGAGTATGTGTACCTATGTGTTGCAGGATATTTAATCCCATTATGCACCATTTGAGATTGTGAACTATAAAAACCTGTTTCTTGTGCTGTGTGAACACACACCTTTAATCCAACAATGTCCTGTTTACTGTAAATAGGTGATTAGGGTGTGGCTCAGTCCTAAAACACACCTTTAATTCAAGAGCTTTCTGTACACAGGATTCTCCTCTTCCAGAGGAGAAAGGAATTAGAAGTCATGGCATAAACAGAAAGGAAGGGCATTGAGTTGAAGGCGCTTTTGGCTTTTGTCTCTCACAGAAAGTCCCCCTTTTCCATTCTACAACCACTCTCTCTTCCTTTCTTCCTCCTTTTCTTTCTATGTCTTTTATTTATTTCCCAATAGATTGATTATTAATTGATTGGGAGTTTTTGTTTTTATTTTGAAATGGGGTCTCACTCTGTTATCCCTAACTGTCCTGGAACTCAAGAACTCATGATGTAGCCCAGGCTGACCACCACTCACAGAGATCCTCCTGCCTCAGTTTCTTAGTGCCAGAATTGCAAGTATATGTTACTATGCCAACCTCTGTAACACAACCCCTGTCCATTGACACCTGCAGCCTGCAACAGTCACTGAGATGCTACCTGTCTGAGTTTGACTGAAAGATTTGCATCTTACGGGGTGTGTTTCTTGCATGACTGCCCCACGAGGAATGGCAGAGGCCAACAAAGCTACAGTTTGTCAAGGTGGTGAGGTCTTATACATATGGTTTGTAAACTGAGGCATGGGAGTGGGGATGAGTCACTGCAGCCATAAAATTGGTAAGCCCCTGGAAGGAAAGATAATGTGGGCATACTGCTGAGGCCTCAAACCTTTGTTCTGTATTGCCACTCACAGTTTAGACTTCCCCTCCTATCAGATTCTCCCCCAATGGAAACAGCCCAGAGGAAGATATCCCTGTTTGTCCATTCATTATGGAAAAGAAAGCTTTGTATGTTTGTATTTGAAAACACTGTTATAGTTTCTAAGCCATGGTTCTAAAATCCTGTGGAATTCCAATGTAGAGTGACAGCCTGCCCCGCTCTATCCTCTCTTCTGTTCAGATTGCTCTTGGATAGCAGATGTCAGCTGGTGCCCTCCCTTGTCCTCCAATCCAGGCTACACAGAGTTCTGCCATTGGTAGATGTAGAAGGGTAACAGGGAGCTACATTTCCCCTCCCTGTAAGATGTTTTTCAGAAGTCCACATAGATATCCAAGGGTACCAACCAGAATAAAAAGTATCAAAAACTAGGAAAAGGTTGAAACTGGTCACCTCAGTGAAATTCTCTTACTAAGACTTGAAGTCTGGGCTTTGTTTCCTCTGTCAACATTTATGCCAGTTTGTCGTCCCCAGGGCAGTAGGTTTTTCTATGGCTATGGTAGATGGCTGGCTGAACTCATGGGGCTTACTTCTAGGCACAGGTATCTTAAAATTGATTAGAAAGCAAGGAGGAAGTAAAGCATACCTCTCAACAATCTATCTTATTTATACATTTATTCAGTCTGTGTGTGTATGGATATGCATGCACCCCACAACCTGCGTGTGGAAGTCAGCAGACAACTGACATCTTGCTGGCCCTCAATGCTTTATTTAGGTAACTGATTTACTAATTCTCACTCTCTTGTTTCTGTTTGTTGAATAATTTTGCAGTTTTACAAGATAATACAAGACATTTTTAAATCTTAAGGTCTATTTTCAAGCAGTTCATAGAATGGGTCCAGGTATATTAACCTCACAGCCAGAGGACAACTGTGGTAGTTTTGCTATGCCAGATGTTGACCAGATCTTAAGATCTCAAAAAGAACCAGAAAAAACTCGAAACCCCTGTAAAAACAAGAGGAATCTTTAATGTTACAGCTCAAGCTGGGTCACACCTACAGTATCTGGAGGTGACCCCAGGCATTGGCCTGGGAACTTTTTATAGGTTCTTTACCTCCCAATGTCCCCTAAGCAGGGAGGATCCTATTAACATAAGAGGGTCTAATGCCCATGGGTTAACTCTCTTTGTTCACTGGTTTGCTCAGGGAAGTGTCTTCTTAGTAACCCCATCTCTGGAGGGAGGGGAGGGGCAGGTCAGTTGCTATCAGATAACACTATCTCTGATGGCTTTTTTTTTTTTTTCCTAGCAGCTGTGAGCTTGAATCTCTTTACTTTCAAATCAACATTTCCTGCCTTTTAAGTCTGTTTCTTCAAAGAACTTGGTGACTCTTAGATAAGTGCCAAGGCCATTTGTGGTGGTCTGTTAGGGAACAGTATCTTGTTAGCTCACGCACTCCCTGGTTACTTGCTGGGACCGACTAACTGCCTGTCTCTTATACCGGGGTTTAGCCACTTTTTGAAAATCATTTAGGCCTCTCATTCTTTCAGTTTGAATGAAAATGGCTCCCATAGGCCCATAGAGAGTGTCATCATTAGGAGGTGTAGCCCGATTAGAGTAGCTTGGCCTTGTTGGAGGAAGTGTGTCTCCTTGCCTGCATCCGGCTGGTTGCAGAACTCCCAGCTCCTTCTCCAGCCGCTTACCCACTGCCATGATAATGATGAACTAAACCTCTGACAATATAACTGAAGCCCCATTAAATGTTTTCCTTTCTAAGCGTAGCCGTAGTCATGGCGTTTCTTCCCAGTAATAGAAACCCTAACTGCGACAACAGCATAAGTATTAAACTTTCGCATGCAAACAGACTAAGGTCCAAATCCCTCCCCCAGCATTTCTGAGAGAAGGCCTCACTTTCCAACCTTGATTGGCCTAGAACTCGTTATGTAGACCATTTGACCCAAAACTTGCAGAGAAGCCTGTTACTTCCTTTAAGAATTTGTACACAGCTGTCTAGCACACACACACCCTATTTTAAAGAGAATTGTAAGGAACTATACTGTATATTAAATTTCAGGGAACATTGAAATTTATTGTAGAGTTAGCTACTCTTATCAATGCAGATGATCTGGTCCAGCAAGAACAACCCAAAGATAAGATCATGATTTAGGATAGGGTTTATAAGAGTAAATGGAGCTATAAGAATTTTTAGCTCAGCATGGCATTATACACTGGCAACCCCAGCACACAGGTAACTGAGGAAAGAATATTGCTAAATGCTTGAGTCTATCCTGGAATATATATTAAGCCCAAAGTCATACTGGGATCTATAATGAAGCCCCATGTCAACAAAAGGAAGAGAGAAGAATGTTCATATCTGAGTAAATGAGATGGTCAAGACCAAAGCAAAAAGAGATTCATGTAAACATCTCATGCTTCAAAATCTTCCTCTTGGTTTGTGATTTGAAGTGATAATTATGCTACTTAAAGATACTGTAAGGCAGATGATCAATTCTTCCTTGTGGAGGAAGAGTGATATAGCATTCTTGAAACTGTAAGCATAACTTCAGATCTAGGAGGCACAAGAGGAAAGTAAGGACCATCACTGGGAAGGTTTTTGTTATAGTTTGAAACAGGTCTTGCTATGTGGATGTGGCTGGCCTGGAATTCACTGGCCTTGAACTTTCCACCATCTTCCTACCTCTCCCTTCTCAATGCTGGGACTGCAGGCTTATGCCACCATAGTTGGGTGTAGGGGTGCTTTTTTTAAAGTAAAAATTATAAGTAATTTCTTCTAGTAGATAGAAATTTAAGTATCTTATTGATAATCATATAAATAACATGAACAGGACTGGGGCACAGCTTAGTTAGCAGAATGCTTGCCTACCATGCACAAAGCCTTGTGTTTGAGTCTTAGTATTGTACAAGCTGAGCATAATCTCAGTCCTCATTAAGTAAAGGCAGAAGGATCAGAAGTTCAAGTCATTATGTACATTTATATTGCTGTGATAAAACACCATGACAAAGATACCTTATAGAAGGAACAGTTTATTATTTGGGCTTACAGTTCCAGATGGATAGAGTCCATGATGAGAGAACACTGACATGGCAACAGAACCGGGAAGCTAAGAGATCACATCCTCAACCACAAGCAAGAAGCAGAGAAAGTAAAATACAAATGCTGAGTAGCTTTGAAATGGTGAACCTCCCATCCAGTGATATACTTTCTTCAGCAGGGCTATACTTTCTGAACATACCCAAAGAGTACCACCACCAATTAGGTACTGTGATGGCAAATCTTGGTTGTCAGTTTGAATACAAATGGAATTAACTGAAACCCAAATGACTGGGGACACCTGTGGGGAATTTCTTTTCTTAATTAAATCATTTGAAGTGGGAAGACCCACTTCTAGTAGATCTTTGAGGTGGGAAGATAAAACTTCAGCGAGGATCTTTTGAGGTGGGAAGATCCAAGTTTATTCCAGGCTACACATTCGGCAGGCAGCCTATATAGGAAAGATGAAAGAAGGAACTGTTCTTAAAGTGTTCTTTAAAATATGCAAATTTTCAGGCTGGGAAGAGAGCACTTGGCTGTTCTTCCAGAGGACCAGGGTTCAATTCCCAGCACCCATATGGCAGCTCACAAATGTCTGTAACTCCACTTCCAGGGAATCTAACACCCTCATACAAACATGTATGCAAACAGAACACCAATGCACATAAAACAAAAATAAATTATGTTAAAAAGAAAGAATAGTGAATGAAGACAGATGTGAAGATAAGTAAGTACTGTTACATGGGATCTGGACATATTGTGTAATTGAGTTGTTTACCAAACTTGTAAGCACTGGAAACTGAGTTAGAAAAGTTCTGGCTTTGCAAAGATAAAGCCAAACCCAGCCCTACTTTAAAACTAAGTAACAAACATCAACAACAAAACCTCTGAACTACAAGTTTGTTTCATCAAGTTGATTACTGTGGCTGAGAGAAGGTCTCCATCCACAAGGCCCATAAGTAAGGAGATAATATGAGCAACACTGGGTAGGAGCATTTCATCATAGGACTGAGTGAGAGCAAATAGATTAGGTTTGTCTTCTGGAAGGACTTACAAGAGTATGGCATGGTGTGTAAATACATCAAGTTGATCAACAACTGCAGAAGTCTTGGGGTATTTAAAGGTATACCACATGAAAGCTGGGACAGAATCTCTGCAGGGGCTAAGTGAAGCTGGGAATAAACAGACAGTACACTTAAATAGGAGAATGTACACATATTGGCTAATGCACACCAAAGCAACCCACTAAACCAGCATAAGAAGGAAAAGGCTGGATTATGGAGAACTGTGAAGGGCAATACTGTTCTGCCTTAGTTGCTGCAACAAAATACTAGGATGAAAAAGCAGTAGGGAAGGAAAGGGTTTATTTAGCTTACACTTCTATATTGCTGTTCATCACCAAAGAAAGTCAGGACAGGGTCTCAAACAGGGCAAAAACTTGAGGCAGATGCCGATCAGAGGCCATGGAGGGGTGCTGCTAACTGGCTTGCTTCCTAGGGCTTGCTCAGCTTGCTTTCTCATAGAACCCAGGACCACCAGCTCAGGGATGGTAACACCCACAATGGGCTGGGGTCCTCCCCCACCAATTACTAATTAAGAAAATGTCTTACACTTAGACCTTATGGGGGCATTTTTTCTCAAACAAGGTCCCCTCCTTTCAGATGACTCTAGCTTATGCCAAGCTAACATAAGACTAGCCATCACAACACCATCCTTAGGGAAAACTAATGGATCCAGAAGCTGCACCTTTTCTTGGAAGCCACAATCTCCATCAAGACAGAGTAATAATAAGGATAGTCCTCTGCTTTTCCCAACTCTGATCTTAGTGTGACTAAGGGGACTCCAGAGGGAGCATCTTCTGTTCCTATAGGAGAAGCAGGATGAGGTTACAGAAGCCTTGAGTTCACAGGATTGTCTAAGGCCTCTGCAGGTGCCATATACTTGTCTTCTCAGCCACAGTGTCAGAAAGAAGACTGGGAAAATAAACAGTGTCTAAGAAGACAGAGCCAGGGAAGGAAATACAAGGCTCTTGGTCCAAATGAATAAAATCAAATGTGAATTAAGAGATTCCCAGTCTTAGGGCCAAAAGGCCCCACACTATCATCTCGCAGCACGATTTCCTAGCTTAGTGAATTTTCATTCATTCCTCCGTGGAGTGTAAGTTGATCCATCACTGAAGGAAAGAGCAAAACTGGTATGTGTTCTTGAGGCTACCTGACTCTGGTCAGGAGTTAGAGGCTCTCCAAACTGGTAGCTAAGCAACCTTATCTTTCTCAGGCCAGGTATCCTGGCTATCCCTAATTAGCTGTTCACTTTCTGTGGTACTTTCAGTAACCACTGAGCTAATTTCTGAGGAATGGAAGCTCAGGCCTGCTCCAGGCTAATTAGAAACGGAGTCAGCTAGACTTATTTAACCAGGCCTCTTCAGTAATCACTTAGAAGGCAGCAGTAGGTAGATCTATGAGTTCAAAGCCAGCTTGGGCTACATAATAGGCCCAGGATATCTTATATTACAGAGTGAGACCAGGTCTTAAAAACAAACAAAAAACTAAAAAGAACCTCAATTAAAATATAATAAACTGCTGAGCATGGTGCTAAATGTCTACAATCCTAAAATTTTGAAAAAAGCCTTAGTAGGGTTGTGAGTTCGAGGCCAATCTGGGATATACAGTGAGACTTTGCCTTAATTACATAAATACTTAAATAAGTATTTTCCCTGGCCTTTGATTTTTGTTTTTACATTTTTCTCTCAGCATTTTAAACATGGTACTATTTGTAAATTATTTAACTTTTTATCATTCTAAATATATAATTATACTTTGGGGGGTGTGGTTCAAAAATAGGATTTCCCTGTGTATCCCCGGCTCTTGAACTCAGAGATCAGCCTGTTTCTGAATCCCAAGTGCTGGGGTTGAAGGCATGAGCCACAACGCCCAGCATATTATTCTCTCTTATATACTGACATTTATAGGACCACCATATATAAACCTTCATAAGTGAATTGTTTCCTAGTAACTCTTATAATTTTCTCAGATTTATACCAATGTCATTGTGTATCTTGAACTAGCAAAACAGTTTAAACCAACAAGCTAGTATTTATCTAATGTTTATGAATTCACATGTTATACAAGATGGTATTTTTTTCTTAATTCCATGTTGTCAGGGTTGGAGAATGACTGTTGAGGGTTGGCCTTGTGCAGTGTGTTTTCAGATGCTGATTTCTGTGCCCCGAGATCAGGTTGCAGTCCAGACATGGGCATTGTTACGATTATTGAAGAATACTGTATCAATGTTGTATAAAGAATGCTCTCCAATTATCTCTGGTTAATAAGTATCTGAACAGGCAATGACTAGACAGAGGACATAGGAAGGCTAGATTTATGATCCCAAGAGGGGTGGGGAAACGATAGGAGGATGTTGGCGAGGAAGGAGCCATGAGGAATTCACCATGAGAACAAGGAGATACAGCAGAAGGCCAAGGCAAGACTAGATGGGAGGGAAATAGGCACATAGCTGGGAAGTAGCTAGACTGACAAAACAGGGTTGGACTAGATGAATATCTGCCCAGTTATAGTGCTTAAAGCTTATTGAACAAATCTAACAGGTCTCTGTGTCAATTATTGAGGAGCTAAGGCTCATATTAGAAAAAGCCATGGTTACACAGAGAAACCCTATCATGAAAAGCCACCACCACCACCACCACCAACAACAACAACAACAACAACAAACCCAAACTTGTTCATGAAATAGTGTGAGTATTGTCCCAGCCAGTTACAAGTATACATCACTATTCTTTTTGGTTGTGCCTATGCAACTTGTAGTCCTAGCACTCAGGAAAGCTGAAGGACTGCCATGGATTTGAAGCAATGAATTTGTAGCTAGCTTAGGCTACAGCAGGAGACTTAGTTCCTTCTTCTTTTGTCCTTGAAAAAATACTCTAACAAGAGCAATGTGTGGGAGAATGCTTTATTTTAGCTCATAGTTTAACATGTATCATCCCATCACAGAGACAAACTTCGGGCTGCTGGAGCTTTAAGCAGGTAGTGACTGTACAACCACAGTCAGGAAACAGAAAGGAAAGAATAAAAGCTTTCTCTCCCCAATTACACAGTCCAAGATCCCTGCCTGGGTAAGGAACGGGAACCCATCTTAGCCACATCAACTAAAGCACTCAAGAGAATCCTCACAGACATGCCAAAAGGCCAAACACAACTAGATTCTATCGAGTTGGCAATTTAACACTAACTACCACCAGGACCCTCTCAAAAAATAATTAAAGGAAGGAAGGCTTGAAGGAAGGAAGAATGATAATAATAAATTAAAAAATACTCAAGTACCATTTCAATTTTACTGGCTTCAAACTTGCAGCAATCCTATCTCCAGCTTTCGAGTGTTGGGATTAGAGGAGTGTACCATGGTGCCTGGCTCCAGTTTTGTTTTTTGAGCTTGTTTTGCTGCGTACTACAGGCTGGACCCAGACCTAATGCCCTCCCCACCTCAGCTTCCCCAGTTCTGACATTACCTGGGGTTTTCAGCATGCTCCCAATACTAGTTATACACATGCTTTAGATTACAGATGAGACTACAACAAAATTAGCGTCATGCCACAGTGACATGCTTGTTAACGGGGCACTATCTTCCTCGAGTGTCGAGGATGCAGAATTTTCCTTGACTGTGAACAAAAGAGGTTAGGATGTTCACTTCCAGAGACAATGCATTTCCTGTTCCTGTATAAATACTGGATGTATTTGGCCCACAGGAGGCACTGGCAGAGCTACAAATGACACAAGGGCAGTTTACTCTCAGAGGTCTTCCCTGACAAACTGCCTCAAGCTGACTGCATTCCTTCAATGAAAGTCATAGTCCTTTTAAGCAGCCTCCTGTACACAGTCCCTTTCTGTGGGTACCCATAATGCCATTCACCCTTTACTACTTCATTCAAGCCTGCAAGTGAAGTCTTGCCACAACACTGTGCTCTCCGTTTTAGCTTTTCTGAAGCATTTCCCACAGGTTTAGAAGGAGTCCTTCTGTTTTTTTTTTTTTCCCCCTCTTTCTTTTTTTTTTTTTTTTGTTTGTTTATTCTTCTTTTATTTTCTTTCTTTTTTTATTAATTTATTCATATTACATCTCAATTGTTAGCCCTTCCTCTGTTTCCTCCCGTTCCTCCCTTCCTCCCACTTCCCCCTTCTCCCCTCCCCTATGTCTGTGATTGAGGGAGACCTCCTCCCCCTATATATGCTCTTAGAATATCAAGTCTCTTCTTGGTAACTTGCTATCCTTCCTCTGAGTGCCACCAGGCCTCACCTTTCCCTAGAACCCAGCTGGCATGAGGCTGTGTTCTTATGTCCTCAGTAACAATTCCTGCACAAAGTCAGCTTGCAGATGTCAGGATGTGTGTTTTGGGAGTGTATAGTGTGGAGGGGGGGGGGGAAGTAGGGGAGCCCTTCTCAATATAACTGATTCTGCAGCCGATAGTCAGCTATTTGTTTCCTGAATGGGTTGGAAATTCTGAGCCTAAAAGATGGGATCTGACAGACGGGCTGATCAGGTAAGTAGATTCTGTTCCTTCAGAAGCAATTTTGAGACTACACATGTTTTGGAGGGGTGCCCATTTCTTCTACTTTCCAGAAGTTAAGTTTTAGCAAGGTGTGGTAACATTCACCTTATTTTTTTCTTTTTGGTTTTTGGAGACAGGGTTTCTCTATGTGCAGCCTAACTGTCCTGGAACTCTTCTTTGTAGACCAGGCTGTCCTTGAACTCACAGAGATCTGCCTATCTCTGCCTCCTGAGTCCTGGGATTAAAGGTATGCATCCCCACATCCAGCTAGCACTCACCTTTAATCCTAGCATTCAGGAGGACCACTGGGGCAGGAGTGGAAAAAGCACTGGCAGAGGGTATGTCATCTCCAGGGTCTGTTGGCTCTGAGTCTCCATGTTCAGGGCTCTATTTCCTTCCTGAGATAGAAGAGTAGAAAGTTCCCCTCTTTTCTTCCATGTCCTCATTTCTCAGGGCACCTCTACATAAGTCCACATGACCCTTACCTGTTCCCTGCCTCTGTTGGAGTCATTTCATCATAATGCAGACCACTGATATAACAGAGGACTGCTCTCACTTTTGGATACTTTTAAACTAGTAATGTCAGTGCTCACGTTCAATGCTTACTTTGTCTGGATCTCACTTCAGAAAATGCCTGTAGACACCATTCCAGCTCTAAATACCCATTATTTACATAGCTGGGCCTGGAGGAATTACAAACTACTGCTGACACCTCAGGATTAAAAATTCCATGGTGACACAATGTTTGCCACAACTACCACGCAAATATATTGCCTTTCAGGGTTCAAGACAGGGTCTCATTCTGTAATCCACAGCTTGAACTCTCAATACACCTGCCTTCCTCTGTGGAACAAATGGGCTACAAGCATACACCAATCCCATACCCAACAGTTTGTTTCCTTTGAATCTCCCAAAGCTTTTCCATTTTCCCCAATCTCTTTCTTCTATGGTGCCTTCCTTGTATTCTTTGATCTGATTGATCCATTATTTCCTCCTTTCTGCAGTAATGCATGAAACACTCAGCTCAGTGATGGAAGTCTGCTGTCTTTTCAATTTAAATTTGTTATCTTTGAAGTCAGCTTTGACCCAAAGCTATATAGACACTGCAGAAAGTGATAGCATAATGTCTAGGAAGGTAAGGGTGGCCTAACTGACAGTAAGATTCAAGTGTGTTGCAAACAAGAAGAGAAAGGACAAGATCGTAGTGGACATTTTTCCCACTAATTTAGTTACTCTTTAAGGACTAAATTAAAAATAGCCCCCAGATTAAAAATAACTCCATCCTCCTTTATTTAATTAAACCAGCATTTGCACAAATGTCACAGCTGGAATAGCAGCACTATGGACCTCAATGCTTCATGGAAAATATAAATAAAGATCCAGGTCTTCTGCCTGATCATACTGGAGATAAAGTATGTTTAACTGTGAGCAGATGGCTCTCATGGACACAGTTATGAACAAAGATTTCCATTGGTTGACATGGAAATTTCTTAGATGTGAGGCCAAGGCTGAGCTATCAGGAAAGCCAAGGTAGCACATGTTACTGCAAATCTCTAAAATAGAAGCTCACATGCTAATGGCTCCTTGCTGAGGCCTTTTAGAGAAACATCCATTGTAACTGCTAAAGGAAAAGAATTCTTTGAGAGCCATCAGAAGTCATACTGGGGGTTAACCACCCTTCTCATTCGTGTCTTATGAGGTATAAATTGAGAAGTGAACTTTGTTTCAATCAATTTTGTCAGCCAGAACATTTTATGAATTCACTGGGATTTTTGCTCTATAGTTCACATTTGTAAGTTATTACATTTGATAAAACTTTGATTAATGAATAAATGTTTTGAGGAACCTAGTTTGTGTTAGGAATTTATGACACAGCCTAAGTATAAGGAACAACTAACTCAGCTTTCGGGGACACCTGGGAAGTGATTGGTCTATACTTAATTAGCTGTAATGCATTGTGAGTGTGCAGGAACAAGGGATGAACAAATGGTATGAAATAGTTGCTAATGTTATGCCAAAAAAATTACCTTCTATCTAAAAATGCTTTTTTTCTCAGTTTTTAAAAGTACATTAAACAAGACACAGTGTCATACATCTGTAATCCTAGCACTTTGGAAGACTGAAACAGGAGGATTATAAATTGGAAAACAGCAGGAGATATATAGGGAAACCCTGTGTCAAAATAATTAAGTAAATTGATGAATAAATAAACAAATAACATTAAAACATCTTATTGAGTTCCTAAGCACAGTGCCTACAAAGCCTAGTGAATAAATCACTTTTCAGTAACCCCCACAAACCTGTCTTCATTTTGTTGTCAGGGAATACTTCTAAAAGTTCCCTTTTACTGGACCACAGAGAACCTTCAAGAAGAGTCATTTCATGCAATATTTCCAAGATGCTCTACTTGGGATTAACAAAATGTCTTTTAGTTCTTATTCCAAAAATAGGAATCTCTGGATATGAGAGCCAAACATCAATACATTCGTTTTCTTTCTCTTTTTCTCTCCCACCATTCTTTCTCTTTTTTCCTTCATTCCCTCTCTTCTCTTCTTTTCCCTTCCCTTCCATTCCCTCTCCTCTCCTATCTTTCTCCTAGTACTTTCTTTTTCTTTCTTTCTTTCTTTCTTTCTTTCTTTCTTTCTTTCTTTCTTTCTTTCTTTCTTTTCCAACAAGGTTATACTATGCAGCCCTGGTACATATATACATATGGATGAGGGAAAGTGTTAGCAACCTGCTTGGAATTCACACTTTGTCTAGTTGTGGGTCTCTGTATTCGTTCTACTGCTGGTGGAGACTTCTCTGATGATGGCTGAAGAAGACACTGATATATGGATATAGCAGAATGTCATTAGAAGTCATTACACTGCGATATTTCTTTAACAGAACAATAGTTTTTGTTTTCTTCTATATCCATGGCCTATCTAATCTCAGGTTCCTGCCCACCTGAGCAATGCCTGGCATGGATTGTATTTCATAGAGTGGGCCTTAAATCCAATCAGGTAGTGGTTGGTTACTCCTACAATTTTTGTGCTACTGCTGCACCAGTGTAGGCAGGATACCATTGTAGATTAAACGTTTCATAGCTGCATTGCTGT
Source organism: Acomys russatus (assembly GCF_903995435.1). NCBI lineage: Eukaryota > Metazoa > Chordata > Mammalia > Rodentia > Muridae > Acomys > Acomys russatus. The sequence continues at coordinate 46,835,313 of NC_067142.1, forward strand.
TCCAAGCACTCACACGCTAGCTAGCAACCCTCTGTATTTCCAGTCAAAGAGGATCTGATACCTTCTTCTGGACTCTGAGAGGCCACTGTATACATAGCATAGATATACATGAAGGCAAAACACCAAATACATAAATAAAAATAAGTAAATCTTTAAAAACAAAAAAAACCACATAGAATAACATAATCAAATTCACTTTTAAAGACTGGCATGCATGCTGACAAAAGTAATATTCTTTACCAGAAGTGTGTAAGTGTGTGTGTGTGTGTGTGTGTGTATGTGTGTGTGTGTGTGTGTGTGTGTGTGTGTAATTTGTTGTTGTTTTGCTGTGTATGTGCTGGTACTGGGCCTTTCTTTAAACCTCAGCATCAGTGCTGGTTGTATCTCAACAGTGGAAGTCCTTACCTACTCTGTGCAATAGCCTGGGTTGGATTCCTAGCATCCCTAGCACCATGAGAAAACAGATCTCCACAGTGCTGTTGGTTCTGTGATGCTTTCAACAAACAGAACACACACAACAAAGCAATCTGTCTGTCCTTCCCTGTGCCCGCTGTACCCTCAGCTGATCCTCCAGCCACATTCAGTTAGCTTAGCTAGACACAGCCATTCTAACCAGTCTTCCTCCAGATTATCTGCTGCTAGGCATCTTTGTTTACCTTGCTAACCTCCAGGCAAACAAGGGCTTTACCTTCCCACCCAGGAAATGACCTTGCTTTTTGAGCAATGTGATCTACATGGCCCAACTTTCTAGATTTCCCTTCTACACAACACACACACACACACACACACACACACACACACACACACACACACACACACACACACCAAATAGGCCAGGCAAAAGTATCACCTCTACAGAGATGAGGTGTAGTAAATTAAAGAGACTTGATTAGTTTGGACTGATGAATGGCCAGTATTCAACACTTGAAAGGAAAACAACACACACACATTTAACAGTCAAAACTTTAACTTTTCTGAAACCCTTTTCATATAAAACCACAGAATGGCACCTTTTGTAAGCCTTATAGAGTCTCAGATTTCATCAGGACTAAGAACTTTCTTTTTTAATGATAATTTCTGTTGCAATTTTTAGGAATATAAATTGTGATGTTCCCCAGCCTTGCCTCAAACTCCCGTACTATAGGGATCCTCCTGTTTCAGTTTTCCAAGTGCAGAGACTTCTTGCGTGCAGAACCACACTGGGCTAGAAACTAATTTTTCAGGAAAAGTTTACTGAGGAATTTCTTTTTATAGTAAGGATATGTGTTGTGTATCTATAAATGCTGTTCATAAATTTAGTTTAATCCTGATAAGTACAAATTCGTGTAAGTGGTCAATGAACATCTGGTTGGGAGACAAAAATCTGCCAAGTGCCAAATATTTGAAAACCCCTCAAGCCCACATAGACATAAACAGATACACACAAATACAGTCACAGGCAAAAGACTGGTTTATATTCTGAAGTACAAACGGAGGAAAGTAAAACGCTCACTTTGGGCTTTTACACTTGCATGGAAATACTAATTTGATTGCTCCACACTAGTTAAATGTTTAGAATCTGATGTCTTTAGGAACCCACAGTTCCATATACCAAAGCAAACAGCAAAAACAGAGGTTTCTACTGAGTCATTTGTTTCTATTTGCTTAAAAATTAAGAATGGATGTTTCTGGCCATGATTGAACTAGTTTGTCTATCTTTATTTGTTGGTATTGTGCTTATGTTGGTATAATGGTAAAAATAAGCAGAATGGGCTATAAAAGCCAATTTGTTTATAGTTCTTTTGCATGTACTACTTAATATTAATTAGGAAGATATATGACAGATGTTTCTCATTCCCTAAAAGATTTATTTCAGTGTGTGTGTGTGTGTGTGTGTCTGTCTGTCTGTCTGTCTGTCTGTCTGTCTGTCTTTCATAGTGTTCAGGTACTCTCAGGGGCCAGAAGAAGCCGTCAAACTCCAATGGAGCTGAAGTAACAGATGGTTGTGAGCACCTTAATGTAGGTGTGGGGCATGAAATGGGCATGTCTGGAAAAGAAATACTTTCAACCACTGAGTCATCTGTCCACCCCTAGGTGCTCTGTGTGGTGGTTTTTAATAAGAATGGCCCTAGTAGACTCCCACAGTTAAATGCTTAGAGAGCGACACTATTTAAAGGGACTTGGGGTATGGCATTGTTGGAGGAAGTATGTCACTGGAGATAAGCTTTGGGGTTTCAAAAGCCCAAGCCAGTCCTAGTTTCTCTCTCTCTTCTTTCTGCCTTCAGAGCCAGATGTGGAATTCTCAGCTATCATGTCTGACTGACTGTGTGCTGCCATGCTCCCCTTCATGAAGATAATAAAATAAACCCCAGAAAATGTGAGCCAGCCCCAATTTTTTTTTTTCCGAGATGGGATTTCTTTGTGTATCCTTGGCTGTCCTGGACTCACTTTGTAGACCAGGCTGGTCTCGAACTCACAGAGACCCACATGCCTCTGCCTCCTGAGTGCTGGGATTAAAGGCATGTGCCATTCCAACAGGCAAATGCTTTTCTTTATAAGAGTTGCTGTTGTCATAGTGTCTCTTCACAGCAATAGAACAATGACTAAGACACTTTGCATTTTTTAAATTATCTAATAAAAATCATTTTAACAACACACTGTAGGATTTACATTATTTCCTTCCTTTGAAAGAGATGAGTTAAAGAAAACTCAAGGCTTAATGACTTTTTCAAGTGTCTTCCAAACTCAATGACAACTGATATTTGCGTCTATTATGGATGTGCTGTTTTATGACAGGAAGTGAGGGTAACAATTTTAGTTTCCCTGCTTTAACAGGCACAGAAGACTTTCACTTTATCATTAAAACCTAACCGCTTCAGGTGACAGCCAATACCCTCACTTCTAAAATACCTTGAGAGAAGCAAGGTGTTTTGCCAAGATTTCCAGGATATCTTGAACTGTTTGAAAAGCACTGGCCACCTTAGCTTCCTCGCAATGTGGTAATAGTTGTGGCTACTCCTAAATTCAAGTTGATATGATCTCAGCTGCTGAGAACAGAGCCGGCTCACACTTTCTGCCAACTAGTCTCTTCAGTCTCAAGAAATGGCGTGAGGTTGGCAATATTTCTTCCCTAGCGTCATGGTTCCTTGTAGGAAGTTAATAAACTTCCTACAAGGGAAGTAGAAGTGGAAAGTTTTATTTATTAAACCTTTTATCACTCTACTTGGTTACCATGGACCTAGTTCCCTGAAGCATGTAGTCCCTAGGTGTTTAGCAGTTCATGAATATAAATAGCAGCAAGTCAGTAATTTTCAAAACCATAATTGTTCTCTCCTGAACGCTCATCTAATGGAAAGAAAAATTAAAAAGAACTGACGTAGAAAAAAAAAACTTATTAACTAAGGCCAAAATTGAGTGTTAAAGCCTCACTAATTTGTACACTCCTAGAATATTATACATTTATTCAGCTAATCTATTGATAGCCGGTATATTTTATCTGAATTATTTTTTTTTTACTTTGTTTCAGTTAAAATATATTATTTTAAGTATACAAATTCTTGTATACAAGTGTATACCACAAGGCAGGGTGGGACATGCCTGTCATCTTAGCACTTGGGGACATAAAAGTAGGGGAATCTGGAATCCATGGTTACTTTATCAGATAAACTACCTTAGGCATTAGGTGTCACTAAGTGCTCTCCCCTGCTCCCCCTTTTCCCTTCCCCTTTTGGTCAGTTGCGGTTTCTTTTTTCCATGTTTGCAATGGCCATGACCAGTGTGTGAAAAATACTAGTCAAGTATTTTATTATGTTCTTCATTCTGGCTTCCTCAGTCTCCCTTTTCCCTCGTTAAATAGGGGTCCTGGGTATGAGAAAAATATCCTGGAGGCAAAATGCCACTTGTCCTCCTGTGTGATCAGAAATATGTGACCAGTGAAACTAACACTACTTGCAAGCTTCTGCCACCCTCAAGTAACCTTTCGTCTCTTCCCATACTCTTGAAAAAGCTACCCAGAAAAGCTTGCTTAATTTTCCTGTAGCAATGATAAGCAGTAGAAATCAAGTTACCAAACTTGTCTCAAGTTAGGAAGTTATGTCTCAAGATCGTTTCCTCTAATCAGAAAGGCCATATCTTATTTGCAGCCAGCTGTATAGAGAAAAATTTGACTTTAGAGAACAACAAAACAAAGGGTGTAGGCAGGTTCGATGTTAAAATTTGTTTGTTTTGAGTTGGGTCTCAGGTAGCCCAGGATGGCCTATAACTCACAGGAATGCTCCTGCCATAGCCTCTTGAGCGTTGGGATTATGTTTGTAAGCCACCATGTCTTGCTAAGCCCAAGATTTTGTAGATGCTTTTAATGTAGTATATTCATAATGTGATTGTGAGCATAATGTAGGCATAACACACAGAAGGCTGAAGAGGGCTTTGGCGGGCGTTGTAATTTCAGGGCCAATCTGAGACACATATAGAAAGTTCCAGGTAAGCCTTGTCAACAAAATAAAGAAGTAAAACAGGATACAAAATGAAATTAGGAAGATATTTTGGAATGGCACAAAGGAAACAGTAAGAAATAGATGTTGTAAAGTAAAAATATCTAATAGCTTACTTTTAATCTTAGTGGGTATAAGAAAACTATTACTTGATAATATTTCATACTATAGAGTCAGATCTCCTGGAACCAGAGTTACAGATGGTTGTAAGGCTCCCTGTGTATTCTGGGAAACAACATCCAGCGCCCCTGAAAGAGCAGCAAGTCCTATCAACCACTGAGCAATCTCTCCGGCCCCCTTTCACGTCTTACTGGTAACTGCAATCACATTTTGGAAGATTTAATAACTATAGATCTTTACTTTGTACATTACTTGAGCATGTATTCACTAATTCCTCATCTATTCAATTCATATTGGCTGGACATGCAGGCATTTTTGCAGATATACAGAACTGAGCTATGCAAATCTCCATGTAAAGGAAAATTACAAGCTATCCAATTGATAAAGACTCATTGGGGTGGGCATAGCTGACTAATGACAACTTGTCATTAATTTGCTTAGCTAGCTTCTGGGCTGTTCTTTGCCCTCAGGAAACTGGCACACCTAGATATTCCACTAGGAAGGCATTCACTTTAGATTGTTCTAACAAGCTGCTCTGAACCGGAAGTAACCAAATGAGGCAAAAACACGAGTTTTGTCATCAATGAATGAATCACAGATAGTTGCTAGACCTGGCTACTCCCTGATGTGATCCACCCTTTGTGGAGTGTGTGTGTGTGTGTGTGTGTGTGTGTGTGTGTGTGTGTGTGTGTGTATTTGAGTGTGTGTATATGTATCTGTGAGTGTGTGTATATGTGTGTGTGTATGAGTGTGAGTGTGTGTGTGTGTATGTGAGTGTGTGTGTATGTGTATATGTGAGTGTGTGTGTGTGTGTGTGTGTGTGTGTGTGTGTGTGTGTGTGTGTGAGAGAGAGAGACCAGGAAAGGTTGAACTTCTGGCATAATTGATATACAATTCAATTAAGTCCTCTTTGGTAAATATCATCCCTACTCTGTTACTTTTTGCCAGATACTGCACAAGAGACAATAGCAATTACACCCAATTTATCCTTGAGGCATATATAATTTAAGGTCTGATAAGTAAAAAAAAAATTTGTTTCACAACATGAGGACGAGTACCAAATGATAGATTTGCTGTCATGCATCTTGAGAACTTCTTATGCCCAGCACTGTGCAATCAGGACGACAGTCAGGAGGAGGCAAACTCTAGCTCAGCCCTTAAAGTCAGCTGAACTTAAGCAGCATAGGTCACCACTGCCTTACCCAGTGCTAGGTCAAATGATGGTGCTTGATGGCCATCCTTCCTGAGCTGTCTTAAGCCCTCCCACTGGTGCTGGTAATCACATTTCCCTGACTTTCTCTCCATGTATGCCACCCAGTCTCATTTGTTAGAGTGTGGAGCAGTGATGTACCTAGGGGCCCAATCTTTGAATTGTTTCTCTTTTCTTTCAACTCTCATCCTTCATTTTGCATCCAGTTTTGTAATCTTCTAACTGATCCATATGTTGTTCTACAAATTATATTTCTAGCCCAATCTTCTTCATATAACCAGACCCATCCACTAAAGAGCATATTCATATTCCCTACTTCAAGAACTAATAGACACTGAAAACTCATATACTCAGAAGTAAACTTCTGGCCAGGTATCATGGTCCATCATGCAATCCTAGCATTTGGGAGATGGAAGCAGGAGAATCATGTGTTCAAGGACGTACTTGCCTATGTAGGGCCACTGTTGCTTGGTAATGAAGCTATGAAACTTGATATACAGAGGAGTTCATCAAACAATGGCATAGCTATGAACTCCCTATGAATCAAGAAATAGACAATATTCTTCATCTGTGGTTCAGCCCACCATAGATGTCAATCTTGGAAAGCCAGAACTTGAACATCCGACTTCAGAGGAATGCCATAAATAAGTCACTGCCCCACAATCTCTCCTTTTGATAAGTAAGATGACTCTGAGTTTTAGACATCAGTTCCTCATTCAACTCATTCAAAGATCAAGAGCAGTCTTCAAACAGTATTCTCCCTGAGACTTACCTGGGTCATAATCCTCTCCTGAATTGGTCTTTGTTACTGAGGGATGAATCAATGACATTCACATGACCAGCCAGTTCCTTTATTTTAACTTGGAAAGAGTGAGCTTTCACTTCTGCTGGGGAGTGGGATAAATTCCCTTGAGTATGGTGTCCATTGGTATTTGAAAAGAATGAGTCTGGATTTTTTTTTAAAGGCAGACCTTGCTTAGGTTATGCTAGTGTGTGAAAACTAAATATCCACCTCTCTGAGTTTCTTAAAGATACTCTTTTGTCATGAAGCCCAAGCTTGGCCTCAAACTTATTATGTAGAGCAGGCTGGCTTCTAACTCATGGCCATCTTTTCTGTCTTAGCCTCCTAAGTGTTAGTATTGCAGGTAAGAACCTCACACAACTGAGGTAATGTTGCTACTTTGGACCTAGAGAAGGTTTCTGTAGGATAGATCACCCAGGTACAGCACACTGTTGTGAATCACCTTGGAGTGTTTTCCTGAGTAATCACTGACCCCAAGTCACATAATGCCTAGGGAGAAACAAGTCTCTAAGCAACCAGAAAAGGTAGAAGTGGGCGGTGGTGAAAGTGTAAACTTGAAGCTTCTGTCTATTTCAGACAAGTTACGGTCCATAAAAAGCCATTGGAAAATTCACCAAAGCAGGCCCTACCACATCCTGAATGAAAACTTCAGTCAAGGGGTAGAGTTGACACTTACTGTTGTAGTCAGTGTCCGGTGCACCCCTTCCAGTTCTGGAATCAGCAGGACTCCTAGAATCCACTCTCATCTTTTCATTTGCTCGTGCATCACTGATTCAACAAACACTTACTGAATGCCAATTTCATCCCGGGAGCCAAGGATTCAGATTGATGTGGGCATCTTTGTTCAAGTACTTCCCGGTTCTGGCATGACACTTTATCCTCCAGTGTGAATGATTTTAATTGGATGGCATCTATCTAATTAATCATTGCCCCTCAGAGCCTCATTCCTCTGAGTTTGTGTAATTAATTAAAGCCTCCGACTGTTCTGTTCTTTTCACCCTTACATAGTCAGGCACAGGGGCACACACCTGTAATCCTGGCACACAGAGGCAGAGGCCCTGCAAGGTGAAGGCCAGCCAAGACTACACAGTGAGCTCATGTTGGAAGAGGATAAAGAGAGAGAGAGAAGGAACCTGGGTAGGCTGGGAACAGGCAGATCTGGGCCCAGAGGTTCTGCTCAAACTATGGTACCAACCAAAGACAATACATGCAGTAAACATTGAACCCCTACCCAGATATAGCCAATAGACAGGACATTCTCCACAGTTGAGTGGAGAGTGGGGTCTGACTTTCGCACAAACTCTGGTGCCCCATATTTTACCATGTCCCCTTGATGGGGAGGCCTGATGGCACTCAGAGGAAGGATAGCAGGCTACCAAGAAGAGACTTGATACCCTATGAGCATATACAGGGGGAGGAGGTCCCCTTCAGTCACAGTCATAGGGCAGAGGAATAGGGTGAAAGTGGGAGGAAGGGAGGAATGGGAGGATACAAGGGATGGGATAACAATTGAAATGTAATATGAATGAATTAATAAAAAATTAATAGAAAAAAGAGGGAGAGAAGGATGAGGGGGAAGAAGGAAAGAAAGGCAGACACAGGGGCATACACCGATGGAGGCTGAACTCATGAGCCACTTCAGGTGCGTAACAAACATCTTGTAAATAAGACTCCTAATCAACAGAGGTGAAATATGCAAAAGAACCATTAAATGAATGATCTTAGGCAAATTCAAAGGTTGAAAAAATATTTCACATTACTTTAGTAGACTGGCCTACTTCTAGATTTTTTTTCTTAAATATAAAGAAGGTATTGTGTAAAATGATTAATACAAGTAAAAAATATATATTTAACATCTTGTTTTGGACTGTATGTTAATATGATGGCTGATCTTGGTTCTCTACTTGGTTACATCTGTAGCCAACCTAAAACTCAAGTGGCTGGGCATGGCTCTCAGGAATTTCTCTTGATTGGATCATTTGAGGTTGGAAGACTCATTGGAAACCTTCTAGTGGCAGCCCACATAAAAGGGCACAGACAAGGAAGCTTTCCTTTTTTGTCTGCCTGCATTCACTCTCCCCTGGCAGCTCATCTATCCTCCTGGCAGCTCATCTACCCTGCAGCTGAAGCATTCCTTCACTGGTATTAGATGCTACTTCTTCAAGATTCCAGTGGAGACTGGAGACCAACCAGGACTCTGGCAGCTTTTAAGATGCACATGCATGCACGTGCACACGCACGCGCGCGCGCACGCACACAAGCATGCACGCACACAGTTCTGTTCATTTAAAATACTCTGACTTCCACGATTATCTTGAGTATTTTTATACTTCTGAAATTTAAACAAGCACTCATAGTTCCATGGTTAATTAGCTATAAGTTGATCAGTTGATGGACGGTCATGTTCCTCTTCCTTGCATTCTTATCAACTCACCTCACAGTGCAATCATCTTGTCATCACCTTCTTAGTTCATTATCCTCATTCATTTGTTTAAATACTAGAGATGCTTTGTTTTCAATAAGCCTATACTCAACAGAGGATTTTGTCCCTAAAAAATACATATGTCATATGCATAGAGTAAGCTGAGATTTCTGTTAAGTGTAACAGGGAACAGAGAAAAGGATGAGAAAAATAGTATCTCGCAGGGCCTGGAACTGAATTTTAGCAGAGATGGATGAAAGAACAATATAGGCCAGGGACAAGAATATTGTGAAAAGATTAAGCATTTCATGTTGGCACAAATATGATAGAGAGATCTGGAAGACAAGCTTGGGCCAGGAATTAATTATCTGAACATTAGATAATCGCATTTTGAATCTAAGCAGTAGATAAAGAATAATAAATAACTGAGGGGGAAAACTCATTCCAAATTCAATCAAAGAAATCGAGACACACCTGGGAATTAAAGAAGTACAGACTCTTAGTCCACTACTGCCTTTATATACCATGTAGACCAGAAATAGAGGAACTGTCACAAATCATTCAAAATGTGCCATGTTAGGTGTGGCTGGGAGGGGCTTCCAAAAGTTTCCTCAGCTTGCCAGAAATACATTCATACTCCAGTTATTAAATCAATTCTGTACCTGCATGACAAGACTCGTCTTTATGACTCAGTCTATGTGTCATGGTAACCTTTGGCATGACCGATGCTACAGTGCAAATAATTTAATATTTCCACTAGTATGGGTTACCCTACACAATAATAATCCATGCTATGGTCTATCATGCAGGCAGAGGAAATGATTTAAACCTATACTTGTTGACTGAGACTAATTTCTATGTGGCGAAAGAGGCAATCAATACTAAGAACCAGTTATTGAGTGCCTAGAACCTGTCAGTGTTTCCATGTGCTAAAACAATCAATCCTCAGCCAAACCCTGCTGCTATCATCCCACTCCTTTTTTGTATTTCCTTTTTAAGCAGTGGGAAGCACAAAGAATCCCCTGTAGCTATGGCTTATGGAGTTAATTTTCTCTTCTCGTCGCTTTAGATTGGGTCTTTTGAAAAAGAGTCTCCTGTAGTTTCACACTGGTCTTCAGTGTATTATGCAACCCAAGACTGTCCTTGAGCTCTTGATCCTTCTACTTCCAGCTCCCAAACGCTAGGATAGCAGGCTGTGCGACCACACCCAGCACTCCACGACCAGGTTTATGTTTATCCAGTCTAGGTCCCCAAATGCCACCATAACAGCATTAAATAGCAGGCACTCAAATGTTTACATCCAAAGCAGCATGTATTTTTAATTAGTTGAAGGTAAAATGTCTGGTTTCATTGTTGGTATTTGGCTTCTATCTAGAATTCTTTTAGGATAAAGAAGGAGAACTGTGACATAGGACAAAGAGGGGTGGAGGGTATTTCTCTCCCTCGCCCATGCCACCACACAGACGATGAGTGACAGGGCCAGCTCTCCCATGCTGACACCCTCTGGGCCACTCTGGGCTCACCTGCAACTCCCAAAACCAGAGGGTGCTCCACTGTGCTTCCTGAGTGAAGTTCGGGGCACTCTCCTGAGTACTGCAGCTGGCAGCTGGCGAGGCACTGGGCCAGTTCTCCTGCTCTTCTACCTTTGGGACCAGCACTCCCGGAAATGCCCAGGCAAGGGGTGGAGCCAGTTCTGTGCAGCCCTCAGAGATCACCATGGCCCCAGGCAAGAGCCCAAACCAGGGACAACTGCCTGGCCTTTGGTGGTAACAAAGCAAAAAAGAAGTATTTGACTCCATGACGCAGGGCAACAACAGGATATCCCAGAGGAGTCCCAGTGAGGATCTATTATTGATAATGGGTCAGAAGCCAGAGGCCTCGAACCAAACAAATGACTCATTGCAATGAACATCAACAAGCAAAGAAATGTGCACAGAAGGGTACAATGTGTGACACACTGTGACAAACTGCAGCTTCCACAATGCGATTTTTCCTTTGTCTGCCTTGGTAGTAGCACAGGCCAGGAACCGGCCAGCCCTCCACTCCCCATGGCCTTAGGAGGCATCGCTGGCTACTCACATCAGGCTGTTTCTCACTACCCTGGTGTCTCCAGTTCTGTGTCTCTCCACTGTGTCCACATCTTTCTGCTTCTCTTCCTCTCCCATCTCTCCACCAGTTACTTGCTCATTTAGTGGTGCCCAGGGTATCAGAAGTCATCTCAGGAGTGGACTCAGGAGTGCTTTGCCCCGTCAGTGCGGTGTGGCACCAGGCAGGATACGTCTCAAGCTTGGTCCCTGCCTGGGCCTCATGGCATTGGGTGTGGGTCATCTCAGGTGCGGTCTGTGCCCTCCCCCAACCCCGGCCCAGTTGGGGTCATTTTCAATACCCTGGAATAGTTTCATTTTGGCGATTGATAAGTGCAGAACTCAGTAAGAGACAAAATGCTAAAGACATAAATAGTCGAAATGTGTTCTTTCCCTGACTCTTGTCTGGCTTCAGTCAGAATAAAGGCCTGAAGAGGAATGAAAGAAAAGAGAAAAGGCTAGGCCCCCATTCTAAGTCTCTGACTACTGTTTTTTTTTTTTTTTTTTTTTTATCTGTGTGCTGTTGATTGGTGTACTCGCAATGTGCTCAAAGAACATATTCTAAATCATTCAAATCCTGGAAATTTGTTACAATTTCCTTTTGTCCAAAGATTAACTTGATGAAAAAAAAATATATATATACATATATATTCTATTTACCAAACATGAAGGCACAGGCCTTTAATACTAGCTACTTCAGAGCCAGAGGCAAGTCAGGCACGATTGGCTCACACCTTCAATCTCAGCATGAGGAGGCAGGGGACCTCTATGAGTTTGAGGCCAGCTTGATCTACATATTAAGTCTGGACCAGCCAAGGCTATAAAAGAGAGAGAGAGAGAGAGAGAGAGATTTTATCTCAAAAAACAAACAAGTCAAAGCAGAAGGACCTGAAGTTCAGTGGTAACCTGGGCTACTAAGTTGACTTTAAGGGCAGTTTACACAATTTATGATAACTTATCTCAAAACAAAAAGTGGAAAAAAATAAAGGCTGGGCCTAGTGGTAGAGTACTTGTCTAGCATATATGTAGGGTACTAGAATCCATTCTCAGAGATTTCAATCTGTACATGTATCTGGCCAGATGTAGTGGCGTGTGACTGTCATCCTAAGACTCAATAGACTAAAACATGTTATGAGCTGGAGGCTAATCTAGGCTATGTAGTTAGCCTGAAATACAACACATGACAAGGTGCTAACTCAAAATAAAATAAGGCAGCTTCTTCATTACTAGAAAAGAAGGTGCCGTCTACAAATATTGGGTGCTGTGATTTACATGGCATAGGTTGGAAGATGTCTTGTCATGAGGCAGTTCTTATTTTGTAGTCTAGGATGGCCTAGAGCTACAAGTCCCCTTGCCTCAGACTCCAAATTTAAGGGTTATAGGTGGCTACCACTGAGTTCTAGAGTAAGATGAGCTTTTAATCTTAAATTCTCTGCTATCTTTTAAATTCTTATCTTTTGGTTATTGCATTTACCTTAGACTTTCTGACTATAGTTGCACATTGCATATTTACTCTTAAGTCTTTGCATTTTTTTTTTTTTTTTTTTCTTTGTACATTTTAAAGTATGTTTCTAGGGACATTGAAATTTAATTGTTTTCTGGAGCTTGTTGTGGGATACAGTTGAGAAAAGCCTCCAACTTTCTGTATAGCCAAGAATAAACTTGAACTCCTGACTCTCATCAAGTGATAGAATCATAAGCAAACAGAAGTTTGTCTATTTGTAAGCATTTCTATTATAAGTAGTACATAATAGATTTTATAAATTTACTTTTACTTGGAGATCTTAGTGGAGTTATTGGTGTAATGATTAAATATTCTTATAGAAAGAAAACCCTCTAAAATTAAGACACATGATATAGTCAGGCATGGTGGCTCATTCCGATAACCCCAGCACTTGAGAGGTCTGAAGCAGAAGGAACATTGAGAGTTCAAGGCCAACAAGAGCTACATGGTAAAAATTAGAGATAGCCTGACTCACAATGTGAGACACTGTCTCAAAAATAAAAAATAAGAAAAGCGCAAAATGAAACTCTGTGTATGAATGAAATATGCTTTACATATTTGACTTAGAAGCAGCATGTGGTAAGAAATTTCTCTGAAGTTTCCCACAAACTGGAAGCAAATGTTCCTTCTGCAACCTAGTTCGTTGCTTAATAGATAAGTTATACCACACAATATTCATCTTTCGCTTCCTCCTCTGGCTCACGCAATCCTAGTACCTTCTTTAATTTTTCATCTCTATGCCTGTGAAGTCACTATTGGTACAGCCCACGCTCACAAACAGCCTCTGGATCACAAACAGCACTCTGGAGCAGTGCTGTCTTCTTTTAATTCATCCTACTCACTGCTACAAAGTTAATCAGCACCATGTACCATTATATTAGTCTCTAATACAAAATATTAACCACATGCGGTTAATATTTTATGTGGCAAACAGTTGTAAATCTCCGCACGCAGGAGGCTGACACAGGAGGATCAAGGGAAGGATCGGTGCAGGCCCACTTGGGTTACATGTGGAGTTTCAGGCTATAAAGAACAATATTGTCAATAACAACAACAAAACCCTCAACAAACCAAACTTCTGTGACTACATCTATTGACCGCCTGGGGGTATATCTTAGTTGGTAAGGTACTTGACAAAGCTCTGGGTTCAGTCTCCAACACAGGAACATTATTGAAGCAGGAAATTCAAAAGTCATTCTTGACTGGCAAGTTTAACGGTAGCAAGTTCAAAACTGTCTTGAAAAAAAAAAAGTATCAAAAAAGACAAGAGAGAATACTGAATGACTGTAGAAATCTGACATTTTAACTGAATTTTTAAGGAATGAATATAGTTGGGATGGTTGGAGGTAGGTTTCTGAAAGAGCACTGGATAATGTCAAGCAAATGTCTCCTGGATGTATCATAGACCAGTGAAGAAACTGGAAATTTACATTTGACTCCGGTAAGATTTTTATTACGTGTTTTTTTTTTTTTTTAATGTCAAAGAAAAGTTAAGGGAGAAAAAAAAAATCACTTTAGTTCTTGGCCAATCACTCCAAAAGGTCTGAAATGTTAACTCAGAGGGAGGATACTGAGAAACAACCCATTAAAGACAAATTTCCATCCAAGACTGGGCATAACTTAGGTTTTCACAATGACTTCTTAGGGGCTTCAGAAGCGTTTTCACACCTTTATTAATCCAAGCATGGTGGTATAGAACTGTAATCCAAGCACTCAGGAGGCAGAGGGAAGAGATCACTGCTAGTTCAAGTTCGCACTGGTTCTCAGAGTACATGCCCTGCCATTCAGGACAGCACACCAAGACCTTGTCTTGAAAAAACATGAAAGGAAACAAGCATTTTATGTGATAAACATTCAATAACCAAGTTTCTTTCCATAAGCACAATCTTTTAAATAAGCATGTTCATGTGTTAATAGAGATGTGAGACGTCACAGATTCTAGAGCTGCTAGAGGTGGTAGTAAACACCAGCATTCGGGAGGCTGAGACATGAGGATTGTTATGAGTTTGAAGCCAGGTTAAGGAGTGAGTACCAAAGCAGCCTGAACTTCTCATAAGTAGCAACAACAACAACAACAACAACAACAACAAAGATTCTTAACTGAAGTATAAAAAAAAAATGAAGATCAAAAAAAAACAAAAACAAAAACAAAAAAATCTTAAGTAAAGCTCTGTGGGAGCTGAGGCAAGACAGGAAGTGAGACAGAATGCAATGAGGCAATCACTCACTCTACCACAGTGAAGAAATCAAAATAGCGTATGAGCAAGAAGAGTAGGGGAGCTGTATGCCACTCACCTCCTTATTCATTGCTAATCTGTTTTTGATTTGGGGGTTTCTTTTATTGAAACAGAGTCTCGCTATGAAGTTCAGGCTGGCCTCAAATTCTAGACCTTCCAGCCTCCACCTCTCCAGGGATGGGGTTATGATGTATGGTGCCACGCTCAGTCAAAAATCTCTAAACTTACTGTCTGACACTTACAAATCAAAAGTAGAACATGTCACTAGAATAAGTTTATAGCTGACACTACTAAAAGTACATGAATTTATTAATGAAATGATCTTTAAACACATTCTTAAGATCTGGAATTTTCCATTTTACAAGTTTTCACCATGTTCAAATAAGGATGGAAAAATACAGACCAGCCTCTTCACAGGGATAAGGAATTATCATTCAAAATGGGTAATGTCAGGCTAGTTTCACCTGTAATTAGTTTGTGTGAATTACACATGCACCAAAGAGTAAGCATTCTGTGTTTGTAAGAATGGTACCAAATCCTGAGCCTAAAATGTGAGAAGCACATAGGAATCAGAGATGCAGCTTGCTCCTATGGCAAAATCCAGTGAATGGTTGCACCTCCCAATTGGAGCATTTTTCCCTATGTTTAAGCATAAGTCTGCATTGTCTTCTAATATTTCAGTATCGTTTACTGACATTCAGAAAAGCAAGGACTTTCAGCATCTTTTTCCTGACATTTGAAAAAGCACAAACCTATAAACTTAGTTCTTGGGAGTTAGAAGAGGTAGGATGATCAAGAGTTCAAGGTCATCCTCAACTTACACAGTAGAGTTACTGTCAGCCTTGGCTACAGAATCAAACTCATAAACAAACAAGCATTAAATTAAAGAAACAAGCTACTTAATACTAAACAGGTGAATAAGAATATGGTGTATATGACTTGAATAGTATAGCATACTAGGAATCCAAGTTGACATGGTGGTGCGTGCCTATGAGCCTAGAACTTAGGAGGGTAAAACAGTTTGGGAGCCTATGTACTGGTATAGAGGCAGCTTTTCTCAAAAGTACAAAGATCAAAACAAAACAAAACAAAAAAACCCTAGTAGAAAATTTACATGTTTTCTAGTTCACATCTGACTACAAGTTGTAAACAAACACATTAAAAGGGATATGGCATAAACTTCAGCTCCCTTGTGGTCCAATGAAAAGAATGAAACACAGCTCATGGAATTTTCTTTTCTAACTTAATATTAAATAAATGTTCCAAGTGACCCTTTGTCGTAGAATGAATGAATGCTGTCCTAAAAGAAATGCCCTCATCTAGATACCAGTAAGTCTAGAACTGAGGAGGAGAATCAGGAGTTTAAGACTAACTTGTGATACAGAGTGAGAGATTGTTGCTAAAAGAGAGGCAGGGGAGGAAGAAAGGAAGGAAGGCAGAAGAGAGAAAGAGGGAGGGAAATCCTGTCCACATTCAGCAAACAGACAGATATGCTGCCTCACATCAGTCATCTTAGCTCTCAGGAGGGTGAGGCAGGAGAGTTTTTACAAATTTGAAGTAAACCTGGGCTCCAGAGTGAGGACATGTCTCTGACCAACAGTGAAAACAAACAAACAAAATGTATGGAGTTTTTTCTTCCACTGATTAGAGGTGTATACCAAAACTTTGGGAAGCATCCTTTACTCTGTCAACTTCTACTTTGGGATAGGGAGGCAAGAAGTATATGAAAGATAAATGGGTTAAAATTCCAAATAAAGAGATAGACCAAATGTCCAAACCAATTCTGTAGATTGAAGATGAGAAGACATAAACCCAGGTCCTTGCTGCATTTCTTAGTCCATTTGACTTGTTATTATAGTATCACTGAGAAGGTAGGAAGCAAGTATCTTAGCTTAGTTTGGTTTCCACTGATATTGTAAACATGACCAACAGCAGCTTGAGGAAAAAAGGATTTATTTCAGCTTACAGTTTACAATTCATCATGAGGTGAAATCAGGACAGGAACTCAAGACGTGAACCTAGAGACAGGAACTGAAGCAGAGGCCGTGAAGGAACAATGTTTATTGGTTTGTTCCCCCTGACTTTCTCAACCTGTTTTCTTATATACCCCAGGACCACCTGGCCAGGGATGGCACCACATCCAGTGAGCTGGGCCTTTCCACATCAGTCATTAATCAAGAAAATGCCCCATACAGAGAGTATGATAGAGATGTTTTCTCAACTAGTACTTTTCTTCTCAGATGACACAAGTCTAACTTGTGTCAAGTTGACAAAACTAACCAGGATAAATAGTGAGTTTTGTCTTACACGTCTGGAGATTGAGAAGTCCATGGTCAAGATTCAGCATCTAGACTCTAGACTCTATGAGGTGCCCATTTCCTAGTTCATAAAGAATGTCTTCTCTGTGTGGAAAAGAAGACAGGAGTCTCAAGTGTTTCCCCCTCCCTCCCTCCTTTCCTCTCTCTACCTCTCTCTCTCTCTCTCTCTCTCTCTCTCTCTCTCTCTCTCTCTCTCTCTCTCTCTGTCTCTCTCTCTCTCTGTCTTTCTCTCTCTCTCCTCCCACCTCTCTCAGTTTATTTATTCTGTATATGTGTTTGTGTGTCTGTATGTATGCATTGCTAGTGTCTGGGTGCACAAGCACATTGTGCAAGGACAATTTTGGGGAATCAATTCTCTCTTTCCACCATGTGAGTCCCAGGGGTTAAACTCTGGGTTGTCAGGCTCAGTGCTAAGAGTCTTTACCAGCTGAGGTGGTCGCTGACCTCTGTGTTTCTCTCGTAAGAGCTCTAATCTTATCAGCAGAGCCTTCATGAAATGACCTCCTAAGAGTTTATCACCATCAACATGCTGAATGGAACATAAACAGTTGGCATATAAGTGTGAATGAAGACTAACACTGGTGCTGTGTGGAAATCTTGGATAAGGAGATTGTGTGCATGTAACTGCACTGCTGTACATTTTTGCTTCAGAGTGCCTTCTGAAGTCTTTATTTCAGAACATGAAATAAAGACTTGAAGAGTCTTCAATGTTGCAAGATCTTTCTTCCCACTGCCTACTCACCAACACCAAACTGGCCAAGCCAAACAATGTTTGAGAAAAATAGCACAGACATTTCTAGTAATTGATTTCCTTTTATGCACTAGGTAGTTTTCACACATGAGTTAATACTCAAAACATTCTTTTATAAGAATGATTACTTTACAAAAAAGACAGATTGTGGTTCCTAGTTACTTCTTTCTTAAATCTCTTAAGATTACAGCACTCTGGGAATGATGACATTACTTACAGCACTCAGGCAGGTGGATCCCTGTGAGTTCCAACCCAGTCAGGGCCCCATAGTGGGACTCTGTCTCCACCCACATGCCCCAAAATAAGAGAACTGTGAAAAGTCCAGACGAGAAAAATATACACTACTAATCTGAAATAATCAGTTAAAGACCTGGCAGAGCCAATGCAAAGCCAGCTATGAGCAGATGTGACGATGCACACTATGAGCAGGTGTGACGATGCACACTCACCTGCAGTCCCAGTACTGAGTACATAGAGAAAGAGCACCAAAAGCTTAAGGCCAACATAGAATGCCCGGTGAGTTCCAGGCAACCCAGTGAGACCCTGTCTTAGCTACCTATCCTGGAAACAAGTTCTCACCATATTAAATAATCATAGCATGTGGATGGATTCTGTACTAATTCATAAATGTGATAATAAATAAATAAACTTTATACACAATGAAAATCACTTTATGTTCTGATTTTATCTTTTGAAGCAGGCTCTCACTGGCTGGCCTTCAGCTCCCTGTAGACCAGGCTGGCCTCATCTTTCTTGGCAGTCTTGATGCCCCCTAGTGCTGCTATTACAGATGTGTGCCACCATGAGCAGCACATAGGAGATCTTTTTTTTAAAGAGTTATGTTTATCATTTTTAATTATGTACAAGTTTCTGTGGCTACATGTGTGGCTACATCTGTACATGAGTGCAGGTGACCACAAAAGCCAGAGGTGTCAGATTCTCTGAAGCTGGAGCTAAGGAGGGTCACAGAAGGTTGTATGCTCTCTTGGCATGATGGCTAGTGTTAGCTGTCAACTTGACTACATCTGGAGTTAACCAAAATGCAAGCAGCTGGACATACCTGCAAGGGGGGGGGCGTTTTCTTAATTAAATCATGAAATGGAAAGGCCCAACTTTATCATAGATCTTTAGAGTTGAGAAGATCCACTTTCAATCTGGGCCGCACCTTCTGGTGAGAGCCTACATAAAGCACATGGGAGAAGGAAACACTTTGCTCTTCGCCTGCTTGCCCTTGCTCTTGCTGGGAACTTTCATTCTTCACTGGCATTAGAGCCTTGAATATACTAAAGAGCAGCTGAGCCATCCAGCCTCGTGGACTGAACAATTGCTGGATTCCTGGACTGTCTACTGATAGACAGGCATTGTTGGACTAGCTGGACCATAGTCTTTAAGTCACTGTGATATAACTGTGTGTGTGTGTGTGTGTGTGTGTGTGTGTGTGTGTTCATTCTAGAAATTCTGTTCCTCTAGAGAACCCTGATTAACATGGCTGGTAAGAAGATTTAGTGCTTAAAAAAAGAAACATCTTCAAACCTTTCACATCTCTAAACTTCAAGGACAAATTCGATTTTTAGACACGGTTGTAACTGATCCAAAGAATAGCTTTCTTTAAAGGAAATTCTGACCATTTCTCACTCTTAAACTGGTCCTTTAACCAAACAAGTCACAAAAGATAAATATCTTCTTTATTATTTGAGACAGGAACTCACTGTTTAGCCCTAGCTGGCCTGGATCTCAATACAATGCATGGGCCAGGCTTGCCTGGAACTTGCAGAGATATGCTTGTCTTGGGCTCTTCAGTGCTAGAATTGAAGGAAGGTGACACCACACCACATCTTTTCCTTTTTACGATTTATTACATAATTTATTTCTGTGTTTGTGTGTCTGTATGCATGAATGTGCATGTGTGTGCTTCATGAGACCAAAGGAGTGTCATACAGAGTGGAGCTGGAGTTACAATCAATTGTGTGCCGCCCAGATGGGCATTGGGAACTGAACTTGCATCCTCCAGTATGCGCCACATACTCTTAACCGCCTAGCTGAAGGACGGTAATCTTAATAAAGCATGTGCTTCTGTCAGATTCCATTGTGATGGTACTTTAACAGCTGATATAAAATGCTTACTACCCACTCCCTTCCCAGCTCACTTCCTTCCACATTCATTATCTGGGAAGGATGTGGTTTCTGATTTTAACTGGCAGCTAATTTTGCCATAGATAAAGCACCCTTAGCTCTCCCTGTTTCAGCACACAACAGGAATTATAGAGTATGCGTCTTGGCTTGTGCTTAGCTCTTTGAAAGGGAATTGTATATGATGGTTTGTTAATCTGGTTGTGGTTGTTATTTATGTTCTATTTTGTTTTCTTTTCTGAGGAAGGATTTCTCTGTGTCACCCTGGCTGTCCTGGAACTCACTTTCTGGGACCAGACTGGCCTTGAACTCAAGAAGAGTTGCCTGCCTCTGCCTCCCAAGTGCTGGGATTAAAGGTGTGTGCCACCATTGCTGGTATGTGTTCTCTTTTGACTCAGTTTTCTAAATTCTGGGATTACACTGTCACATCTGGCTAGTTGCCTAGTATATGGTGAATTGTAAAGATCTACCTAAACATTCATTTAACCAACCTGCTTCTCACTAGCATTCTAAGAAATGTTTGTTGGTGAAAGAATGGGAAACTCTGAACTGAACTCTAAACTAAACTAAACACACACACACACACACACACACACACACACACACACACACACTTTTGGTTTATTTTTATTTTGTATTTTTTGTTTAGACAGAGTCTTAACTAAGTGGCCTTGATGACACTGTAACACCGAAGCCGATCTGGATCTTCTGCCTGAGGGCTAGGATGACAGGAGTGTACCACCATGTATGACTTAGACAGTGCCAAATGTCAGACTCCAGCCTTGAGTACACCAGACAGATGCTCACCTGACTGAGCTACATGCTCAGCCCTTCTTTCTATTCCTATCCTACAGCAATGCCGGTATATAAATGGAATTACATGTTAGGAACCATGTTGTTTGGGCTTATCATTTTGTTCAATATTGATGCCTTTCTCACTGCTTCCCCAATGAATGAGAATTAGCCAAATAAAGATCTCATGGGCATACAGACCTATGTAACACCAGCCAACTTATAGTCACACTGTCTTCCGTATCACATTCTCTCATTATCACTGTAAGCATTCTTGTCTCATATATCGTCTGTGCTTCCCAAGGGAAGCTAGAATGCTAGGAAGCAGACTCTCTCCTGACTTTCTGCCTAAGAGCCAGAGCTGCCCACATTGTACAGGCAGACACATGTTCCTGACTGCCTGGGTGAACCAGGAGCTCAGAGCATCCAACAAACAGAACTCAAGAAAAATAGCCAAGTAGATGCTTTTGAATAACTGGAGATACAGATGTTATGCCTAAAAAGGCCTTCAAGATCTACAAAGACCTGATTCATACTCTGTCCTCCAAAGCCCCTACTTCTAGGACCTTAGACAAATTAATGTTTGTGTTCAACAGAAATGCTGAGGAATGACTGAGTAGTGAGGAAATCAGGCCAGCCCAGGTTCTCAATGAACTAGGCAGTTACAGAAAGGCCAGAGGTGGAAAATCCTGGCCTCATACCAGCCATCACATGAAAAGCATCAAAAACCTGGTTTCTATAATCCTGATTGGTTGAAAGGAAACTCAGTCAACACTGATAACAACTCCTCACTGCAGCACTAGGAGATAGATGTTATTTTTCCTAAGCTAAAGAAGACCAGCACAGAAAGCCACACTCCAATCATAGGTCTGCCTGAAGCTTTGCAATCTGCACACTATATCCACACATTTGCTTTGTCTGCAACAGTGACCTGTTGTCACTGAAACTGTCTTCACAGTTAATGAAATTATGGCAGTGACGTACGTGCTTCTCAATCGTAAATTGTTGGTTCTGATTAATGCAATATGAGGTGAGTAGAGTGGAAATATACAGCATCGTGGAAAATACTCGATTTCTTTTTTAAGGGCCATCACTGTTTACTTATTTCTCAAGCCTGGACTTACAAATACAGACCACTTAGCTAAAGTGAATCATCTCTTCTCTAATGCTTTCTCTATTGCAGATGTAGCTTTCAAGCATAAGATACTACAACTCAACTTCTTTCAGAAAAATTATATGTATATGCAGAGAAAGCTACCTTATGTAATCACAGAAGTGTGTAGTTGTAAACTATAGACAATTCATGTTGCAGAGTATCCATTATTTTGCATATAACTTGACTGCTTTGATGAGACATTTATAATACTAAACTTCAATAGATAGTTTAAGATCTATGTGACTCTAGTCATTCTGCAGTCACTCATTTGTTCATTTACTCCCATAAGCATAATGAAAATATTATGTTAATAATAAAATGGGAAAGATGAGCATGGAGAGACTCCTACAAAACTAGCACTGAAAAGGTTATGACAGGAGAATAGCTATGAATTTGAAGGCAGATTTGGATACTACAGAATTCTGTGTTAACCCGAGGAGGATCTTTTTGATGAAGCATGCATTTCAGTTGTAGAAATGTTCCTTGCTTAAGTATTCACATAAAAAGTGTAAAGTACAACTGCCATGGGATTCTTAAGAAAAAGTATACAAGGTGGGTACAGAGGCACTGCCTTTAATCCCAGCACTAGGGGAGGCAGACGCAGGTGGATTGCTATGAGTTTAAAGCTAGCCTAGACTGCAAAGTGTGTCCAGGATAGCCAAGAAACCCTTTCTCAAAAAAAGGAGGAGGAGGAGGAGGAAGAAGAGGAGGAGGAGGAGGAGGAGGAGGAAAGAAAGAAAGAAAGAAAGAAAACGTATATAGAGGCTAAACATAGCTCAGCCGTTAAGACTACTTGCAGAGGACCTGGGTTTGGTTCTCAGTATCTACATGGTGGCACAATTGTTTGTAATTCAAGCTCCAGTGGATTTGACATCCTCTTCTGGTTCTCTCAGGTCTCTGACAGGCACATGGTGCATGCACATACATGCAGGCACTCACACATGCACACATAAAGATAAATCCATCCTTTTTGAAAAGAAAAGAAAAGAAAAAAGTATACAATGACATAAAAGTTACAAATAGATATTTTTCCATTTCCTTATATACTGATAACTGAAGGATGAAAATTCTTCATTAGGCTAAAAACAAAAATGTAGGAATGGGCATGGAGACATTGCTCACTGAGTATCATTACTTGCTGATCTAGAAGACAGACCTGGCTTTGGAGTTTTGGATGGTTGCAAGACAACATGTGAATGCTGGGAAATAAAAGATCCTTTATAAGACCAACATGTATTCTTAGCCACTGAGCCTTATGTCTAGCCTACTGTTCTTCTTTTTGATATGGAGCCTCACTCTGAAGCCTACACTGGCCTGCTCTCCTGCTAGGTTCCTGACTCAGTCTGCCAAATATTAGGATTACAGCACTTCTTTCTCCTGTTTTCCTAAGAGTTGTTCATAGGCATTAAAGAGTTTTAATTTAGAGATGGCTTTTCAACTTTTTACTAAAAAAAAAAATCTTGGGATAAAATAAGTAACAGACAGAACAGACAGGAAGAAAAGAGAGAGAGAGAGAGGTAACAAAGGGAGATCATGACTTGAACCAGGGAAGAAATTACACAAATGCAACAGATGGAAGTAAAATAATAAAAATATCTTGCTATACTTCACTGGAAAGGAAACCAAAGACAATCAGATTAGATGAGGTAAGAGGGAGGAGGAGGAAGGGGGGTTTGACCACGAGGTCTACTTTGGACATGCCACATTCGACTTACCACTGAAATGTTCAAATGTTAATGCAGACCTTCAGATATTTACACTGGGCCTCATGAAAATATGTCTCAAATTAAACAGTGAATTGCTATTGTTAGATATTTGTCACACATAATCTTAGAATGACTAAGCTGCAAAAAGCTATGTTTAAAATACTTACATTAATTTAGTGTGTGTGTGTGTGTGTGTGTGTGTGTGTGTGTGTGTGTGTACACGTGCTTTGAGGGACTCCATTCTCCCCTACCACCATGTGGAGTCCAGGGACTGAACTCAGGTAATCAACCTTGGTGTCAAGTGTCTTTACTTGCTGAGCCATCTCAACAGCTTTTCAAATTCAAAACACAACACAAATAAAACCTAATGATCAAGAAGGTTGTATTTAACTTTTGACAACTCCCAAGGAGCTTAAGTCATAATAGCAGAGACCTCCAGAATGAAATTAGCGATAGGTTGAACTAGAAATGATCATAATGAGTGAGTTCACCCAGAAGCAGAAAGAGTCAAATGGTATATACTCATTTATATCTCGACACTAGCCCAAGGGGCATGTCCCATGAAAGTCTTCAAGTACCAGGAAAGCGGGTCAGAGGGGAGGACATCCTATTGGGACTTTAGATGAGAGAAGCATGGGAGAATGTGGAAATAGAAGGATCCAGAGGGTCCTAGAAACCTACAAGAAGAACATTATGATGGGCGGATCTGGGCCCAGGGGTCCTGCTCAAACTACAGCACTAGCCAAGGACAATACGTGCAGTAAACTTCGAACCCTACCCAGATCTAGCCAATGGACAGGACATTCTCCTCCGTTGAGTGGAGAGTGGGGTATGACTTTCACATGAACTCTGGTGCCCCATTTTGACCATGCCCCCTGGATGGGGAGGCCTGGTGGCACTCAGAGGAAGGATAGCAGGCTACCAAGAAGAGACTTGATAACCTATGAGCATATACAGAGGGAGGAGGTCCCCTTCAGTCACAGACATAGGGCAGGGGAGGAGGGGGAAAGCGGGAGGGAGGGAGGAATGAGAGGATACAAGGGATGGGATAACAATTGAGATGTAATATGAATAAATTAATAAAATATTTTTTAAATGAGAAAGAAATTAGTGATGGAGCCATGTGCCCCCCCTTCTACCTCCTACTCTTCTGTATGAGGACACAGAAATAAAGCACCTTCTTAGCCAGATAATGGTGGATGCCCACCTTTAATCTCAGCACTCAGGATGTGGAGGCAGGCTGTTCTCTGAGTTCAAGGCCAGTCTGATCTAAAAACCAAGATCCAGGATAGCCAGAGCTACACAGAAAAACCTTGCCTCAGAAAAAACAAAATTTAAAATTAAACAATAAAGGTGAGATTTTTATTCCACTATATTTAAATGTTACTTCAAAAAGAAGCATGTTTTTATGGAGCCTTAGTTAATTACATGTATGCTGATATATTAGATGAAATTGGACTGATGATTTTTAGTTTACTCAGGGGCTCATGGGAAAATAGACTGGATTGATATAAGGATGGGTGGATGGATGGATGAATATGTAAAACCCTGAAGGTAATAAATGATTAGTGTAGACTCTAGATACCAGTTACTGTGCATATAGGTATTCTCTGTAACCATCAGTCAGTTTGCTGGGTGTTTGAAATTTTTCATCAGAAAATGATGGTAAAATAGATAAAAATCAATACATTATAAAATTCAATAAGCTATTATAATGTTGATCGAAGTGTAATACATTTTTTAAGGTAATATAAGCATAAAAGTCTTAGTTCACTAAAAATAAGGCATATGAGAAAAAGCCCTAAAAATAATGTAAAAGAACAATTTAAATGTCAAAAATTTAGGTTTATTTATTTTATGTATATGAGTGATTTGTTTGTATTTATGTGTGTAAACCATGTGCATGCCTGGAGGTCACAAAGGTTAAAAGAGGCCATCAGATCTCCTGGAACTGAAATTATGAATGCTTATGAGCTGCCATGTGCGTGCTAAGAATCAAACCCTGGTCCTCTACTATAACAAGTGTTTTTCAACCACTGAGCCATCTTTCTAGCTCCTGATTTTTAAATTTAATTTGTATGTGGGCATGTGCGTGAGTGTGTGTGTGTGTATGTGTGTGTGTGTGTGTGTGTGCACGTTATGTATATGTGGGCAAATGTGCCATAGTGTGAAGGTCAGAAGACAATTTGTGCAGTCAGTTCTCTCTTTTCACCTTTATGTGCATTCTATGAATTAAACTCAGGTTATCTGGCTTCTATGACAAGTGCTTTTACCCACTGAGCCACTGGCTTCACTGGCTCATAATTATATGTGTGTGTACATAAGAGCACTTGCTGCCCTTGCAGAGGGCTAGAGTTTGGTTCCTAACATTCACATTTGACAACTCATAATCTCCTGGAACTCCAGCTCCAGAGGATTCAACATTCTCTTCTGGTCTCCATGGGCTCCCACATACACACATTCATATGAATGAAATAAAAACAAACACTTAAGACACACACACACACTTTTGAGAAACTATTAAGAAAAATAAAGACCAAATTTAAGCTTAAAACTGTGATGCACACCTGTAATCACAGCTATGTCAGACTTTGTCTCAAGAAACCAAATAAACAAAGGAAAAATCAAATTCAAATATATGTATGTAAAAAGATCCAACAATTAACACAAGACTGATAGCAAAATTTGCAGAAAACAGAAAGAATAAGAAGGAGGAGGAGAAGGAGGAGGGGGTAACCTGCTGGAGAATGTAGCATAGTCAGTGGAGTGCTTGCCTGACTTGCACCAAGCCCTAGTTTCATCCAAATTGGGCACAGCAGCCATCCTCCACTGCACAGGGAGTCTGAGGCCAGCCTGAGACATGAGTTGCTGTCTAAGAAAGAAAAGAGAAAGGAGGTGGAGGGAGGAGCACAAAATCACAAGTTGACAGATGGATGGTTCATTTCATGTAACAACGTGCCTGGGCTGAGGGATTCCCTGATAGCTGGGTGTGTCTGCGAGGGCAGCTCTGGAAGAGCTAACATTTGGACCAACAGGCTGAGTGAAGAACATCTCCCTTCAGTATCTGAGGAAATATCATCCAATACATTGACAGCCAGACCACCTGGAAAACGTGAAGGAAGGACACTCTTTCTCCTTCCTGAGCTGGCACTTCTGCCATTTGGCCACTGGGGCTCTTGGCAAAGCTCCATCTTTGGTTTTGTTTTTCTGTTGTACTACTGGAGCTCTGTTCACTGAGCTGGCAGTGTGATGCCTTCACATGTGGTGGTCAGCGGTGACAAGATTAAGGTGGTCTCCATGCTGAGGAGGATCCTGAGTGTGAAGTCTCTTCCCAGTTTAGTTTTCTGTATTTCCAGAAACTTCCAAAGGTCTATGTAGCTCTGACTGTCTTAGAACTTATGATTAATGGGATGAAGATAAATGAAATAGTGGGTTCATGCACTATTTTCATAAATAAACAAATGAAAAATAATTAATAAGTTAACTCTTTCTATCCATGTGACCTCTGGCCACCACATGTGCTTGCAAGCTCAACACACACACACACAAACACACACAGTAGGGGGCATTTTTTTAACAAAATAACTTCAATAATATTTAACTTAATTCCAACTACAGAGAGGGGAAATGCCATCACTGCTCCTCAGTTTTTAGACCCCTCCACCTCATTTTTTAAACCAGCTTAGCATGCCCTAGAGTTTTGTCAAACACTAGAACCATCCACACTGAATAAAGAATTCTCCTTTACTCAGTGGCTTAGAGCCATTTGCTTTCCCAGACTCCTTTGCAAGTAGGTGTAAGCAGAAAATCTAGGCTCCGCCAGTCTCATGCGATGAGAATCAGCCAGCCAGGCAGCATCAGTGCTTGTGCCCAGCAGCCTGACAGAAGAACCATTTGTACTCACTCTGCTCTCCAGAGACAGCAATGACCATAGCTCTGATGTACCTCCTCCTCCTTCTTGAGACAGAGTCTTACAGTATGGTCCTAGCTAGCCTCCACCTCCATACATAGTCCAAACTGGCCTCGAATGTCCAGTGATTCTTTGGTCCCAGAATGCTGGTATTCTAAGTGAGTTCCACACCTGTGCTGACTAGTTTTATGTCAGATTGACACAAGGCAGAGTCATTAGAGGGGAAGAGCCTCAATTGAGAAAATGCCTCTATAGGATCAAGTTGTAGGCAGATCTGTAAGACATTTTCTTATTTAGTGAATACTAGAAGGCCCAGACCATTGTGGATGGTACTACCCCTGATCAGTGGTCCTAGGTTCTATGAGAAAGGTGGTTGAACAAGCCATTAAACTCAAACCAATAAGTAGCACCTCTACATGATCTGTGCATCAGCTCCTGCCTCCAAGCTCCTGCCTTGTTTGAGTTCCTGTCCTGACTTCCTTCAATGATGAACAGTGGAAACATAAATCAAACCAACCCTTTCCTCCCTGGCTTGCTTTGGTCATGATGTTTCATCACAGCAACAATAATCCTAATGAGGACACACCCTTGGTGTGAATCCATTTTCATCAGCTGGAATATGTTTCTGTTTCTTGCAAATGAGAATCCAGCATAACACACAATCAAACTGCAGCAGCAAATGCTGACAAGGACATGATGTCGAACTACAGTCCCAAGGCCTACAACGTAGAAGGATCACAATGAGTTAAAGGATTACATTGATCTACACACAGCATCAAGTAAATGTGGGCTACCTAACAAAACCACGTCTCAAACAAACAAAACACATAAAACCCATGACAGATCTTCCCCAAGACTATCAATGTTAATGAACAATTGCTTAGTAGGATAGGGTGATGTTTAAAAAAAAAAATCAATTACCCGTGACTCATAGGGGTTTTCCCAAAGAAGAGCTTTAGCATTAGGAAATCTATTGGTATAATGAACATAATTAAAAGGTCAAAGAAAATAAGCCACTTAATCACACGCAATGCTAAAAGAAGGTAACACTAACTGTCCCATAGTGAGTCAATAAAGCTTCCAGACAGCTGCAAGAAGAGGGTCTTTCTTAGGTAGCTCAGATTGCATCATCCTCATAGGAATGATACCATGACACTTCAGAGAATGAAAGAAGCTTATATGTTGATTACCCTAATGTCAATTACTGCAGAATAATTAAGAGAAGGAGGAGGAGGAGGAGGAGGAGGAGGAGGAGGAGGAGGAGGCAGCAGCTTATACTGGGCTAATGTCTGTAACCTCAGCATTTGGGAAGTAAAAGCAGGGTCAGAGTCCAGGGTCATCCTCCATTGTCCAGAGTTCAAGGCCAGCATAGTACAGTCAGCCTAGTACTCCACGCCCCCCCCAAAAAGAAAAATGTGGGAGGGAGGGAGGGAGGGAGGAAGGGAAAGAAGTAACTAAGCTATAATGCATAATAGTGTCTCAGGAGTCAGAGACTGGTGGCCCTCTGGAGCTCAAGACCAGCTTTGTCTACATGTAAGCCAGTGCAATACGTGGTAAGACCCTGTCTTTACAAAAACCAGTACTAGACAGGACAATGGTATATGCCTATAATCCCTGCACTGGGGAAGAAGAGGCAACAGAAGAAAGTTCAAGGTCAGCACTGGGCTATATTATGTGACCCAGCTTCCTCAAAAGAAAAATTATTTTTAAAGAGTTATTATAAAATAATTAAAGAGGAAAAAGAGATGTTTAAAAGATATAGCACAAAACAAAATCTGCAAGGAAAACATATAACATATAATTCATTAATTAGTAAAGTGTTTTCAGTTTGGCAATGATTACTGATTTTTTTTTCTTTTTCTTTTTTTATTAATTTATTCTTGTTACATCTCAATGGTTATCCCATCCCTTGTATCCTCCCATTCTTCCCTCCCTCCCATTTTCCCCTTACTCCCCTCCCCTATGACTGTTCCTGAGGGGGATTACCTCCCCCTGTATATGCTCATAGGGTATCAAGTCTCTTCTTGGTAACCTGCTGTCCTTCCTCTGAGTGCCACCAGGTCTCCCCCTCCAGGGGACATGGTCAAATAAATGTGAGGCACCAGAGTTCGTGAGAAAGTCATATCACACTCTCCACTCAACTGTGGAGAATGTTCTGACCATTGGCTAGATCCGGGTTTGAAGTTTACGGCCTGTATTGTCCTTGGCTGGTGCCTTAGTTTGAGCGGGACCCCTGGGCCCAAATCTGCCTATCATAATGTTCTGCTTGTAGGTTTCTAGGACCCTCTGGATCCTTCTACTTTGCTATTCTCCCATGCTTCTCTCATTTAGAGTCCCAATAGGATGTCCTCCCCTCTGTCCCAGTTTCCTGGTAAGTGAAGGCTTTCGTGGGACATGCCCCTTTGGCTAGTATGCAGATATAAGTGAGTATATACCATTTGATTCTTTCTGCTTCTGGGTTAACTCACTCATTATGATCATTTCTAGCTCAATCCATTTATCCACAAATTTCGGGGATTACTGATTTTTAAAGGGTTTTGTTGGTGGTGGTGGTGCTTTGGTTTTTTTTTTAAGGAGAGGGTTTCTCTATGTAGCTTTGGCTGTTCTGGTCACTCAGAAATCTGCCTGGCTCTGCCTCCCAAGTACTAGAATTATAGACATGCACTGCTATTGTTCCACTCTAAAGTTTGTATTTTCATGTAATTTACAATGACATATTTTTGTCTTTTCTTCTCTCTCTCTTTCTCTCTCTCTCTCTCTTTCTGTAGACAGTCTCATCAGGTAGCCCACTGACAGGCCTCGGATCTACCTGCTTTGCCTCCCAAGAGTTGTAATTAAAAATCTGTGCCAACACATCTGGCCTTACTTTTACATTTTGTGTGTGTGTGTGTGTGTGTGTGTGTGTGTGTGTATGTGTATGTGTGTGTCTGTGTGTGTATCTGTATGTATGAGTCTGTGTGTGTGTCTGTGTGTGTCTATGCATGTGTCTATGAGTCTGTGTGTCTGTGTGTGTACACTTGAGCTCACCCTAGTGTAGGAGTCAGTTCTCGCCTTCAGCCATGTGGGTATCACATCAGGCCACTAGGCTGCACTAAGCACTATCAGAATCCCATATTCTAAATATAAATACATGCTTTAGCTTAATTTGATATTTTTACATCTCTTTCCTTAAAAAGATTCTCTTTGCTAGACATGGTGGCTCACACTAGCACTGAGGTGGCTGAGACAGGAGAATGGCTGCAAGTTCTTTAAAACATAAGGTTTAAGCACCAAAGTCTTTGCTACTTAATATTGTACAAATAATTTGTACTTACATATTTGATATATATAGAAACTTACTATGATTCCAAAATCGGTAATTTAAAGGACGTTAAAACACATATGGGGGCTGGAGACATGTCAGTTGTAGAGTGCTCACTAGTATGTGTGAGGTCCTGCTGTTCTTGGTCCTCATTACAGTAAATTAATTAATTAATTAATTAATTAATTAAAATGGAAAAGATATGGGCAACTTTCTCCTTTAAAAAAATCAAATGTAGGGTTGCCTCACACAGGGGCCACATACCAAAAAGTAACATACTTTTCATCTGCTGTTTGTGTTTAACACCTAAATACATTTAACCTCTGACAGGTAGGGGAAGTTTAGAAGGCTAGAAGTGTTCTAGCTGTCTCACCTGTGTTGCCATGCATTATTTCTACTAAAAACCAGAACACTAGAACACAAAACACTCAGGTAACTTTTCCCAGACCAAGCAGCAAAACGTTAGCTGATCTCAAACCCAGAGCCCCCAACCACACAAGTAGTGTAGGCAGAAGAACAGAAGAGCAGTGTAAGTGCTCAAAGCTCCTGTGTGCAATTCATGAGGGCTTTGGCCCTGATCTTGTCTGAGGCCGAGTTGATGATGCTTAGAGCAGGCTGGAAAGCAAGTTCAGACTGTGCTGCCTTAACAGTTGGCTACTTCTCCCTATGATGCTTCTTCCTTCTGCTGAAACTCATCAGTGCTGTGATTTAGTGATTAGAACAGTGGCCACAAAGGCCCTGCAGGGTTCTTGTCTTAGGATAGTGAACTACAGTAAGCATTCGATAGCAGATATTTGTTCTGTATTAACAATCACTGGTGTGAGAGTTACCATGCCAAAGAAAAGGCAGTTTAAATGCTTCTTCACTCACTCTCCTTCCTTCCACCTGTCCTTCCTTCCTTCCTTCCATCCCTCCTTCCTTCTTTCTTTCCTGTCCAACAGTATAAAAAAAGGAATAATATTTTATGGTCTAGGCTGTTATTTTAGCTTACTCCAGTTTGACTGCCAGACTCTTTCTAAAGGGGAACAGGTGCAGAAAAGGAAGGAAGGACTCCTGATGTTCTCCTCTGGTCTCTGCATGCACATGTGTGAGTGCTGGTACCTGCACACACAAACTGTGAATATGGCGTGCATGCGTGCACACACACACACACACACACACACACACACACATACACACACACATGAAGTCCAGCAAGATGGATCAGGCAGGAAAAGCACTTGCTGTGAATCCTGACAACCCAAGTTCAACTCTCAAAACCCACAAAATGGTGAAAGGAGAGAACTGATTCCACTTCACAAAAGTTGTCCTTTGGCCTCTACATATAGGCCAAGGTAGGTGCTCTGGGCCCCTTCACAGTAATAACAAATAAAACTCAAAATATAAACTGTACAAAAGATTTAGCTGAACATATGAGAATTACTTTAGGTTAAATTTTGGAAATAAATTCTGGCAATATCCATGTAGCTTCAAATTTAAATGCATTAAATGGCTTATTGAGTTATTTTTATAACATTTAATTAAAATATTTTGGTTCTTTTGTTTTTGTGGCAGGGTCCCCTATAGCCCAGGCTTTCCTAAAACTAGTTATGTATTGAGAGTGACCTTGAACTCTTGATCCCCCTGCCTCCTCCAACCCCTAAGGGTTGAGATGCCAGACATATACCAGCACACCAGGCTTGAGAATTATTTCTTAAGTGAAAATATTTGATAAGGAACTTAAAAGTTGGAAGTTGACATCTTCTCTAAATAGACTTTTTCCACTTGTTGCTAAAATAAATGACATTCAGCACTGATAAGTGAAAACAGCTGATTGGCACAGCCAGCTTCTCTTTAAATGTCAATGGAAGAACCTAAAATTAAAAGTGTAGCTTGGTGCTCCGGTGGGAGCAGGGCTGCCTCTGACTCTTTCTGCCGGCTTTTGGGACCCTTTTCCCCTTACTGGGTTGCCTAGTGTAGCCTTGATATGAAGGTACATAGCACCGTAATGAAATCATGATGAAACACATAAACAGTAATGTTCTGGCTATGCAGCATCTTATTAGGCAGTGATCATCTCTGAAGAAGGCATTTTTCTCTAATAACCAGCATCCCAAAGATTGATCTGAGAGTACCTTAAGGATCCAGAAGTGCACAGGCTGCCAATGCAGTGTCTACTAACAGCAGTTCTGGTTACTGGCCTTGTTGCATGGCTGAGTAGGTATTTGTCTAGATCTATGGGTCTCGCCATTTACTGCCTTGTAACCTTGGTGTCCTCGTTTGGGGCCTGGGTGTACCAGAGCTTTAATGTGGCAGTATCTAGGGCCAGTTACAACTCTATGGATGATGGCGTGGACCTCAACGTGGAACAGGCAAAGTCAGATCACCTGAAGGATGTTGTCCTGATGTCAGGCACTCAGATGTTCTTCCCTCTCCATCTCCATCTCCAGCCTGAGCCCCTTACCTGTTGTTGAGTGAATGTGCTGGACCTCCAGTCCACATTCAGAGCACAGGCAGAGGAGCGTGAACAAGAGCTGTGGCAGACAAAGTGGTCATAACCGTCATTATTGTGGCCACAGGCTCCACTGAGCTGCATGACCCCATGCCAGGAGCAAGGAAACTGGATTCTAGGCCTAAAAGCTGCCTCAAGTATAAAATTACTGAATAAATAGTTTAAGATACGGTTTAAAAATAAAATCACATTTAAAAAAAAAAAAAAAAAAAGGTTACAATGGAGCAGAATTGAAAAGATGTGTGAAATCTACATAGCAAAACACAATGGTGGCCTGATGTCTTGGGCTTCAATGAACGTACCCGGAAGCAGAGGTCCACTCTAGACTTAGATCTCTCCCCATACTTCAAGGCAGTCCTCAGTGCTTACTTATCTTAACAACATCTCTGAACAAATGAGGAAACTGAGGCATAACCAGTGTAAGCCCTGTCCAAGGCTTCAATGTCACATGCTTCTGATTAAATGCTTCCTTCTGTAAACCACTCAGGTTTAAAGATGGGTCCTTGATAGAACTAGGATCTAAATCTCCTACATAAAACCAAATTAAGCAAAACAGATACAGTGACAGACCTCTGTAATCCCAGCACTTGCAATGGAATCAGGAGTTCAAGACAGTCTGCACTAACTATACACACACACACACACACACACACACACACACACACACACACACACCACTAAACAAAACAACAACAATAATAAAAATTAAGGTATGCAAATAAGACACCCTTGGTAAGACAGAAGGAGGGAAAGTATTCCATTTCACATATGAGAATTAGTCATTCTTAGCAACTAAATTTACTTATTTGCTTTACATGTATTATTTATCCGTGTGCATGGCTATGGGTATGTGTGTGTGTGACTTGTGGAAGATGGTTCTCAACTTACCCCATGTGGGTTCCAAAGTCAAACTCATGTCACCAGGTTTGTAGAAAGCATCTTCAACTTCATGCTAGCCCATTTTTAATATGAAATAGAACCCCTCCCTTGATACCTATTTATACACTGATATATTTATTTTTAGTCCTTTACAAATGTTAATGCAGTAGGCTACTAAACTATAGTTATGCCGTCTCATAAAAATATTCCTAAAAATGCTTTAAGTGCTAAAACTATCTTGAGCAAAACTGGCCTCTGGACCAAGCCCAAATTCCTGTAAGAAGTGATTCTGAGCTAAAGGTTGACTGCCTGAGAGCTTAACTGTTCTCTCTCCATTTCTGTAAATGGGGCTTGCTTGTTGCCAATGCCCAGAGCTGCTTTTCTGTATGCATCATAATTGCATTTTTCCCCTTGAAAAACTCCAACTGGATACAACTGTGTAGTCTATGCACGATCTTTGCTTCAGTCTCCGCCGGTCCCTCTGTGCCTGGTTAGTTGGCTCTGTTGGTCTTCTTGTGGAGCTTCTATCACCTCCAGGTCCTTCTATCCTCGCCCACCCACTCACCCTCCCTGCGCGCTTTTTGATCACTTCCCCCTGGCAAGGCTGCCTCTCCAGGCGTACATAGGGGAAGAGGATGTGCTCAGTCCCAATTTGACTCCATGAGCTGAGGTTGTTTGGTAAGGGAGGGGGCTCCCCTTCTCTGAGGAACAGGGGAGAGAGGATGGGAGAAGAGGAAGGGAGGATGGGACTGGGAGGAGACAAAGGAGGGGCCTATGATTGGGAAGTAAAGTTAAGAAATATTTTTTAAAATTTTTGTTTTTTTAAAGTTAATTAATTAATTTTTTAAAACTCCAACTGGAGGCATCGAGGCTGCTCCCACTAATCTGCTTGAGACAGTCCTGCCAGCAGCTAATGAAGGCTCCATTCTCCTTATTTGGGCCCCTCAGAGGTTTTTCTCCCCACCTCGCCCCCCAATTATTAAATTGCTTGTCCCCTAGTTTAATTTGTCTTTCAATTATATTTATTGTGTGTTCTAAAAAATGTATTGCTTAACATTTTCCCTCCCCACTCCCACTCAAAAAGGTGAGGCATGTTCTCTTCTATCTCCTGCAAAACTCCAGGACCCTTAAAATGGACATATGTTAGGACACTTGCTTTTGTTGAGATAGATTGCATGAGTGACGATTTCCTCTAACCTAGACTCGCCTTGAACTTGTTTCTGAGCTGAGAATGACCTTGAACTCCTGATCTTGGCTCCAACTCTCTAGGGTTGGGACTACAGATATATGCCACCATGGCCAATGAAGTTATTTATATGTGTAGCTCTTAAGACTCCTTAAACAAACAAACAAAAAAATTATATAGTGAGACAAGTTCCAAGGGAAATGGTTCAGAACTCCATTTGAAGAGTACTGTCAAGGTTTTGAACATTCCATTTCTTATATTCCTCAGTGCAAGATGACAGCCAGAGTTCCA
The DNA here is from genome assembly GCF_903995435.1 of Acomys russatus. Taxonomy (NCBI): domain Eukaryota; kingdom Metazoa; phylum Chordata; class Mammalia; order Rodentia; family Muridae; genus Acomys; species Acomys russatus. The sequence continues at coordinate 46,871,072 of NC_067142.1, forward strand.
GCCACACAAGATAACTCCAACCGCTTCTGCAACAACCACCAGAGACATTTAAATAAAATTAACAATATTGATGCTTTGAGTTTGGAAATTCTATATGATAAAATGAATACATCTTATTTTTAATGTTGATTTCACAGAAAATAGGCCACATTTATCCAACAAATATTTACTATTGTGACCCAATGTCAAGCGCTTGGAACACAGAACAGGTTAAAAGCTTATCGTCACAGACTTTATATCTTTCCTAAGAAAGAGAGATAGGAAACCTACATACACAGGGACAAACAAGCATACACAGGAAAAAGACAATTAAATGTGGCACATTCCACAATGATAAGCAATAACAGTGGATCTGGGTGGGTCACAAGGTTGTTCATTACCACAGAGATCCATAAAAGGTTTCAGTGTGTAGACCAGGCTGGCCTTGAACTCACAGAGATCCACCACCCTCTGCCTCCCCAGTGCTGGCATTAAAGGCCTGCCCCACCACTACTGGTTTGTGAGTTCATGTTTCTTTTAATTATGTCCCACCAAGCAGCTCACTAACCTTGGTGGGAAAGTGCTTTTGTTTTTTGTTTTGTTTTGTTTGTGAAGAGTATAAGTTGAGTTTTTAGTGTGGTCATATGGAACAATCCAGGGGAAAATTGGACATGTGGCTTTTAAGATTCATGTGAGAAGATAGAAGAGACAATGTGAGGTGTCCCTGAACCCATGGAAGGGATACAAAGCTGTGAGACAGGAGGGCTGACTCAAGAAAAGGGTAGAAGATGGCTTTACTGGAAAGTTCTTTGCAAGTGTGAGAAGAGGACAAGGAGGAACAAATTCCTCAACTGTTAGCCCTTAGGGTAGAGTGAGGATCCAGCTGAAGAGGAAATGGACTTCCTGTCTGTGCGCAGAACATACGCATCTGACACTATTTAAAACTACTGCATTCAACCTTGAAGATTTTCCCCAGAGATTGTGAGGAGCCAGCGAACAAACACGCAATGCCTTTAGCAAAGGCTGTTTCCTTACAGCAATACAGATGCAGAGATGGGATACAAAACAAAGACCAGCCAAACTTCAGAAGCCATTAGTTACAGGTTGAAGTGCATCTTAAAACAGAGCTTATTTAAATAAATAAAAAAAATGCTTGTATAGTCCCAGGACCTAGATGCTCACAGCCTCTAGCATCCACTTCCACCTGAGTGCTACTAGTGTTGCAGTCAATGCACACACATATTAGGACTCAAATCCATAGTGCACGGTAGGGTTTATTCTACAGTTGAAGATATCATTTGTCAAATGTGTGGTGACATCCCCCCCCCACGCACACTTTCTTGTTGAAATCCTATCGTACACTGCCTCTTTATATTGATGCCTGAAGTTTTCAGAAAATAAATAAATAAATAAGTAAATAAATAAATAAATACAAAAACCCCACCATGTTGTGATCGATTCTCCAGGCGATCTGGCTTACCTTTAGTCCCTTTAAGAGCCATTCATTGTCCATCCTTGTGGGCAACACTCTAACATCCTTTTGCCTATCATGTAAAGCTTGTTCAAATGTGTTCTTAGCAGGCCTTCAGCTTCCACCAATCCAAAAGCTAAGGATGTCATTAGGTAGCATCTAATACCTATAATTAGTTTGCCCTGACTTGCCTTAAGCCACCTACTTTTGGGCAAGAGCCTTGGTTTATGATATTCTTTCTTCTGGGAGTAATAGTTTCATGTACCTACCTCCATACCACAGGCTTCTCATGGGTAACCTGAATCCCTGTTCATCTAGGGCCAGGTCATTCATATTGGGCTCAGAATACTCTATCCCTTAGCACCCACATTCTCATAGTAATTAATATGCATTCAGGTTCTTCATTCTTTTTCATGGATGAGATCTCATTTCCTGTTAGGGAATCTTCTCTCCAGGAGCCACAGACCTCAAGTTGCAGAAAATCAAACTGAAGCCCTCATTATAAGGTTGACTGAATTACAAAGAAAATTTAACTTCCAGCCTCAGAGAGTGTTGACAGACCTTAAAGTAAGGGCCTTAATTGGTGAGGAATGGGATCCTGTAATTGGGATGGAGCTGTGTGGGAGGACCATATTAATGCTGAGGACTTTGAACCCTCAGATTCTTAAGGATTTATCTCATATAAAGTAGTCATCCCTCTACTCTCAGCAAAAGATGTACTCACCTCCCCCAAACCCTGAAATATTAAATTTTCCACCTCTGACTGAGGAAATCCATCCTTCATTGCCTGCTAACCCAACGTGACTTTCCATAAAGGAGATGTCATCCAAGATAATACTGTTGTCCCCCAGTCCCCCTCTAGACTTACAACCAGACTTAAGGCTAAGCAGACTTCTACAGAGGAGGTAGAAAGTGTAGTCCATGAGGAGGTATGTTATACTGCTAAAGACCTTAACGAATCTGCTAATTCAAGCAGAAGTCTGGGGAATATGTGTAGGAATGGATGTCAAGAGAGTAGGATAATGGTAGAAGGAACATAAAACTGCATCAGGATGATTTTATTGATATGGCCCCTCTGAGTCGTGATTCTAGGTTTAATATGGACACTCACATTGGTTTTTTTTTTAAGCTGTCAAATGTTCATTTGAATAGTTGACTGAAGTATTTGTCAAAAGATGACCTAATTAAAAGCAGTTGGTGATATTTGACATCCCTTGGAGTGTTAATGAGGGGATTTTAAGACTTAAAGAAATTACAGTGCTAAAGTGTGTATACTGTGTAGCGCCCAATCCACAGTGGGAAGGCCAAGAAGACATGCCTTTCTCTAATCCTATAAGTCATAAAATGGTGAGAGGGTGTTAGCACATGCAAAGAGCTTTGCTGTAGCCCTTTACTTTGTGTCAGACCATAGGGTTGGAGCTGTTGCATGAATTAAATACAACAGATTTAACTGGACCCCGGAGTAGCAGAGGCCATGTGGCAGCACTGAATCACCAAAGGCAATGTGATCATGGTTACCATAATGGGGAGCATAGACAAAGCAATGTCCATAGTGGCCTGACCTATAATGAACAGCAAAGGCAAAGTGTTTTTTATGGTGTCACCAGTTGTATAGACCATTGGTACTGGTTAAGCAATCATGGTGTTTCCAGGCATGAAATAGTTTAAAAAGCCTACTGCATTTTTGTTTGATCTGTGTACGTGAAAAATATTCTCAAACAAATGGAAGAAGGGTGGCATTGGCATGTGACAAATGGGAATCTCAGCCCATTGATCAATTTGCAGACTAGAGCCAGCTTACAGATCCTGAAGCCTTGAATGAAGGAATAGCCAGGTTCCTGTGAGGAAGGACCTTGATAAGATATCTAAGAATCTTACTGTTAGCCTTTCTCCAGTCCTTCCCCAGAGGGACCTATCACAAGGGTAACTGACATAGGTGTTGCTGCAGGGTTGGGGTGGGAGTGGGGTGGAGACAATCAGATTTTCCAGGTCAACTGGATACTAATTCTGAATTGTCACTAAGTCTAGGGGACTCCAAGAAGCATTATGGCCTTCCAGTTAAAATATGGGCTTATTGAGTTCGTGGAATTAATGCAGTTTTGGCTGGTGCCCACCTTGGAGTAGATCCAATGGTTGCCAAAACTTGTCCAGTGCTCATTTCTCCAGTTCCCAGAATGTATAGTTGTGATAGACATACTTAGAAGTTGGCAGAATTCTCACACTGGTTCCCTGACTTGGAGTGAAGGGTCTTTCGGTTGGAAAGACCAAATGGAAGCTGCCAGGAGAAATAGTATTGAATCCCAGGATAAAATACAGAATAGATCATGGAGGAAAGTAGATATAAACATGAGCTAAAGTTATATGACCAGTTGTAGAAAGAAGAAGTATAATTGACATGAGTGTTTCTGTCATATTTTGTTAAGAATGTTGTTTGTACAGATGTTTGTGTTTTCTTTCCTCAATGTCTTTGTCATGTAGTCAATTAAGAGAATATCAGTACTCATATTTAAGTTCTGAGATACTAAAAGAATGCCACCTATTGTAAAATGTATAGTATCTTTGTGGTTGTATGTGGTATAGTTATATATTTAGGCTTAATTGTGTCCTGGATAAATATTTGTTATTGTACATGGGCTACCTATATCATGTTAGGCATAATTATGACCTGATTATTAGACCTGGTTATTATTTTCTAATGGAATTTAGCCATGATGTAAAGAAATATGACTGTGTGTCAAGTTGTCGAGGGATGGACTTGTGATAGCTATTCTTGGTTGTCAACTTAACTACATCTGAAATTAACTAAAACCATGTTAAGTGGTTTGGTATGTCTGTGAGGTATATTGTTCTTAATTAAATCAATTGAAGTAGGAAGACCCACCTTTAATTGGGATCTTTTGACATGAGAAGATCTCCCTTTATTCTGGGCCACACCTTTTGGTGGATTTTGTATCAATATACAAACATCTATAACAATGTAACCAAATACAACCTTAACTTTGTATCAATATACAAATACCTATGAGTAGATTCAATAATCTACCCTTATCCCTATTGTCCCTATACTATTTTTATATTCCCCTCTTTTTCTTTTCAACCCTATCCTCCTACATAAGAAAGAGAGAAGAAAAATGAAAAAGAAAGAAGGAAATTCTTCATTCTAACCTCCTATATCTTGTTTCCTCCCTGGTCAAGACCATTAACAATTTGCAACCAATCTTCCCAAATGGCAACAAACATTCATAACCCACAAACGATAAAAACAAAAACAAAAACAAAAACATCCACCCTGCCTTTTGAGAATGTGGTGTCACTCTTTTAAAATTGCTTCTTGCTGATTTGGGACATAGTTTCCTCTTGGGGAGCCCAAGAATTTAGGAAAATGGTCAAGTAAGAAAGCTAGCTATAACATTTGCTGTTCAGTTTCTATGTGCTATGAAAATGGAGGCTTAAATGAAGTCCTGACTGGAACAGTTTGTGAGACTGGATCATCTTAGCTAGCCAATTTGAAGTTGTTATGGATGCATATTTTTGAGGAAAGAGCTATTGAGGCAATCCATGAGGCTGGATCACCTGAGATATTTGTCTTCTGTGGTGTCTGGTCTTTTTTCTTCAGATGTTTCACTTACCTAGTGGTCTCCAGATTCCTTAGTTGGGTGTTTTTGTCCTCCTGGAAATATAAAAATCAAAACTCTGCCCCAATCCTAACTCTGGGGGGAATAAAAAGGGGTTCCTTTTTGGGAGTAGGTTATATCTTTCCTAGGGCAAAATGTTTTTTGGCAATAGAAAAAGTATTATCTCCTATTGAAATTTTTAAAATTCTTTTGAAAATTTGAAACTAAACATACCTTTAAGCGTATTTATTTTTAGATCACAAAGGACATTAACTTTTAATTTCAGTCTGGCTTCTGCAATCAATCAGCTTTTAAATTTAAATTACTGTAATTCCTTTGTGCCTGCCTCTGTCTCCCAAGTGTTGGGGTTAAAGGTGTGAACTACCACCATGTTGTTCACTGTAACTCTAGAATTTGTAGAGACTTCCCACGTTTCTGCTGTGATTAAAGGCGTGGGCTACCATCACCTTCCTCAAATATCTTTGTCTTAGCTCCAAATTACTCCAACTCTTAGAGATTTAGAAAACAAGTGTAAACTGCAGCAATCCTTTGAATTTACTTAAAACACTTTAAATCTCTTAGCTGTGTTTTTAATATCAAACAATAGAACTACATCCTTTCTATTTAAGAAGAAAACTTTAGTCCTTCAAAGTTAGTTTGGACTTAATAACCAAGCTGTCCGATGAACTATCTCCTCTCCTCACTCAGGAGATCACTCTTACCCAGGGTAATACACGTCCCTGTTACCATTCTGAGAGCAATATATCTTTAGAATATACAGGCTGATTTAATTCAGTTGTTTTTTTCCTACTATCCAGTGTCTCCCCTCAGCTGTTGTGTCTTGCTTATGTACAGCCTGAACGGTCTATGACTGTTCTTGATAATACCTTTTAATATTTTTCTCAGAAGGGTTCTTTATTTTATGGTTTGTTTCTAAGATTAGAGGAATGTTAATCTGTGTATTCCAGTGGTACAACAAAACCCATCCCCATAAATTCATGGCTTTATTAACCACATATGGCTTTAATTTTCTTATTTGTCTTTCTGGCTATACACTCCACCCATCTTGCACTTTGTCTCATCTGAAATAAGTTTCAATTCCTAGAAGCTGAATATTTACCTCCTGAAGAGGCCAATCTGGATGCCAAGATTTGGGTAAAATTATTGTTACATCTGCTGTTGTGTCTACTAAGTCTTCAATTTCAATGCCATTTATTTGTATTTTTAGCTTTAGTCTCTGACCATTTATAGCAGTTTGCCAAAATACTTGTTTTCTCATCTTTCCTGCAAGATTCTTTGTTTCATCTGTTGTAGCTCTTCTGTCCTTTATTATATCCAGTACAGTCTTGATTTTAACAACAGGCACTAAATATTTTAGTTTCTCTATGGATGAGTTTCTCCAACACTGACAGAAATCTCCACCGTCAGAGATAAGACATACCACAATTAAAAACAGGGGTTTCTTTCAGTTCTCAATATCGGGGTTCACAATGGGTTCAAGTATTCCGCCACACACCTCTATTTCCATTTTCTCATGAAGATTGGGGAGAAGTGATACAGGTTCTTTAATAGTTTAGCAGGGCTCACCAACAAGCCCATAAAGCCTGATTCTTTCTCTTTGGCAGGGTCATCATTGATTCAAAAATTTTAATACATAAAACCCAGCTTGGAGTGATCTCTTCTTATATGAGATTTTCTAGGATTTGGGCTCAAAAAGTTGGTACATAGAGCTACAGAAATGGTTCAGTGGTTAAAAGTACTGACTGCTCTTCTAGTGAGCCCCATATTCAATTCCCTGTATATACAGAGCAGCTCACTAATTTCTGTAACTACAGTTCTGGGGAGCATAATTGTCTCTTCTGGCCTTCACAGGCAACAATCATGCATGTAGTATACAGGGAAACATGCAGACAAAAGCCATACACATTAAATAAATAAACAAACAAATAAATAAATACACACACTATATATATATAGTGTGTCTCTCTCTCTCTCTCTCTCTCTCTCTCTCTCTCTCTCTCTCTCTCTCTCTCTCTCTCTCTCTGTGTGTGTGTGTTGGTGTGTGTGTGTGTGTTGGTGTGTGTGTGTGTGTGTGTGTAATTGGTCCAAGGGCTGGAGAGATGACATGGTGGATAAAGATGATCATTTAGCAAGTATGAGGACCACATAAAAAATCCCACATAAAAAAAATGGATATGATTACAAGTACCAGTAACCCTAGCATTGGGAGACAGAGACAGGAGGACCCAAGAACTCATTGACCAGTCAACCTAGACCAGAAAGCATGCTTTTCATTCAGTAAAATACCCTATTTTAAGGCAACAAGGGGAGCACAATGGAAAATGGCATTTCTATCCTGCTCTGACCTCCAATACAGGAAGACAGTTACGAGTTTTGACCTCTAATTGCATGCAGGAAGGAGGTGCACACTCATTTAGACACCACACACATACACCATATACACTGAAAGAGGGTAGCTAGGGAAAGAAGAAATTGGTACATACAATTGAAACCATAAAGCCTGTGAACAGTAATTTTTACTAGTATATCTACTTTTGCTGTTTGGTAGAGAGCTTTCCATATAACCTTGGCTGCCTTGAACTCCCTATGTAGATCAGGCTGGCCTCTAACTTACAGCAGTCCTCTGTCCCTGTTTCTCTTGTTCATAGTGCATTTTTATTATCCTCCTAATGCCCACTCTTTCTGTAGTGACAGCTTCATCTTCCTGAGGTCTTTGTGATTAGGGTAATTTCTGTCTTATTTCCTCCTGGATGGACTGGCTAGGGACACCGATTTTATTAGGCTTTCAAAGGTAGCTTCTGTTTGTTCCTGGTTCCAGTTTCACTGGTATCTGCTCACACGTCTGTTGCCTCTGTTCTGTCTGCTTTGAATCTGATTGCTCTTTCTATCTACTCTGACGAAGCTGCAGCCTTGAAGTTTGAGCTTTCAGTCCTCTTCTCTCACCCATGCGTTCGTGCTGGAACCCTCAGTGCTGCTTTTCCCGAATTCTAAACATTTCAAGTTATACTTTCATTTGACTCAAAATATTTTTTAATATCCTTTGGACTTCCTCTTTGAGCCCTACATTATTAAAATGTATCTTGTGATATCCAAGTATTTGGGGATTTTCCAGATATCGGTGATTTCTCTTTCCCGTTCTTGACCTCCTCCTCTCCCTCCTCCCCCTTCTTCTTTTCTTCCTTCTTTTTTTTTTTTTTTTTTTTTTTTTTTTTTTTTTTTTTTTTTTTTTTTTTGGTTGGGGGGAGGGTTGGTAGGGTCCCTTGTAGATAAGACTCAAACTCTCTATGTAGTCAATGATGTCCTTGAAGCCCTGATCCTCCTATCTCTACCTCCTAAATACTAGGATAATAGGCATGCATTATTATGCCTATTTTAGTCTCATTGGTGATTCATATTTTAAATTAGTTTAGCCATTGCCTGAGAATATACATTGTATGGTTATTATTTTTTTTTAAGTGTGTTAAGGTGTGTTTTATAAGCTAGAATGTGGTTCATCTTAATATATGTTCCACATTACTTAGAAGAGTGTTTATAGTGCTGCCTTTGGTTGAAACCGCCTCAGATGTTAATCATGTTTAGTTGACTTGTAGTTCTACTGACTTCATATCTTCCTTTATGACTATCTTCCAGATAGATCTGTCCATCCATGACAATGAAGTATTGAAGTCCCCATCATCTCTTTTGCCCTGCAGTTTTATTTATTTTGGCCTCATGTATATCGATGCTCTGTGTACTTTTCAGGGTATGTAAGGGCAACTGTACCTTTTTGAAGAGTTCACTGTGCTATCAAATGCTGCACACCTCTTTATTCTTCTAATTTTCCTTGCTCTAAAGAATGCTTACTCTCTCTAAAGATAAATAGGACTATCCTAGCTTTCCTAGATTAATAACATGATATATCTTTTCTTTTACTTTTAATCTACATAATTCTTTGTGGATTTGTTATGAATGATCCTTTGCTTGAATTAATGAATATGTCATTTATTAGCCAGGTGGTGGTGGTGCACACCTTTAATCCCAACATGCATGAGACAGAGGTAGGCAAATCTCTGAGTTCAAGGCCAGCCTGGTGTACAGAGCAAGTTCCATGATGGCCAGGGCTACACAGAGAAACCCTATCTTGAAAAATAAAACAAAACAGAAAAAAAAAACCCTAAAACCAAAAATTTTCATTATTTCCAGTGTATGTGTGAACTCTAAATCTAATATGAACACACATGTGTGCTTATATAAGAACATTGAAAACTAGAGCTAAAATCTGCTGAACAATCTGCCTAGCATCTTAGCGAAAAGGTTGCTGATTATTCAAATAGCAGAAGAGGGCAGTAAAATGTAACAGAATGTTCTCAAAAGATATTAATATGTTTCCCGTATTTTTCTTGGGGGCGGGGATTTCTCCAAAATATTCAGACACTAACAAAGTATATTTTGTACAACAAACACATATATGTACCTAAGTGTACAGAGAACACTAAATTTCTGCACAGTTTATGTCTATTGTTGCTACATAATAAAAATCTTATGAAGGGGCACTGTTACCATTGTGTTTTGCCATCTGAAACACGTTGAAACATCTTGATTTGGTTTGGGACATTTAATATCCCTTTGTGATCAGCATTCAAACTGTACCGCTATATGGTACTCCAGCATCTCAGACTTGTCAGAAGCAATCAATTACAAGATAATCTTCCCTTACATCCTTATCTGGACATCATTTCAAAACTACTTTTGTCCTAAGGTCCAACTGAACCTAATGAACCATACAGATGCTTTAATCAGGTTTCCAATAGAATTGTGCTCCAATGTCTTTAAATCCTTAGTGGTCTTAAGGTAATTATTCTCTATGTCCTGTTTTTCTCTCATTTTTAAATTCATAATCTTTTCTTTTTCCTTTTTTAATTAGTTAATTGTTTTATTTATTTATTTATTCATTCATTTGTTTTTGGTTTTCAGAGACAGGATCTCTCTGTGTAAACGTGGCTGTCCTGAAACTTGCTCTATAGTCTAGGCAGGCCTCAGAGATCTGCTTTCTTCTGCTTCCTGAGTGCTGGCATTAAAGGCTAGCGCCACCATCCGCTGTTCTTCCCCCCTCCCCCCTTTGTCATAATTTCTTCTCAAACATCAGAATATACTCTTCAATATAGTATGTATACAACTAATATCCGAAGAGGACAGGGTGAGAGGGATGTCCAAAGTCAAGTCAAGATCACACTGTAAGATCTGAGTGCACCGTCGAGAGTTGGAGGGTGGGTTTTCCTATGGTTCCTAGCTGAAGTTCGTATTGAAAGCTCTAATAGACTCACAGTTGGAGCACGTGCAATCCACTCATTTAAAATGAAACAGAAAACAAGAACTACTCACAGAAATTACCAAAAAGGAAACAGTCTGTGCGTTTAGTTGGAATTTCACACAGTAATCACTGCAAAAAATTTGGGAGTGCCATAGATGGAGTGATTAAACATGACTAGAACAAAGGCCCTGGGTGACATGGAATTTTAGTCACTATGTCTCATGTAGATTCAAATTAGTAGGCACATGAAGCAAGCAGTTGAACAAAATTTCCATGATTTTCATTTTTATTTTATGCAAGATTTCCACAGATTAAGGTGTTTGGTATAGTTTCCTACGAGTTTTATTGTTGTATTTTTTTCTCCTTACACTTTTTGTTTGTTTTGTTTTGAGCAGCGCACTTGTGGATTGCCCAGCCTGCTTCAAACCATGTTCCTGACTTAACTTTCCTGAGAATATAGCTTAATTTCAGATTTTGTGTCATCTCTTTCTCCATACATGCAAAGAATGTTTATGAAATTTGTAGTTTCCTCTCTTTCTTATTTTGCTAGTTTTTCACTATTCCATCCTCATATACGTCCTGGACCAAACACAGCAGAATAGCAGAATGACATTCAAAACTGTAAAAAATCACCTTTCTATGCAATTAATTTCTTATTAAACAATGTTTCAGAATGAAGTGGGTTTTTTAAGGCATTATGTTTTGATCCGTTACCATAATACACCTTGAAAACGTGGACAGAAAAAGAAAAAAAAAGTACATTTTGAAAAACGAACTTTTTTTTTTAGTGGTATGTACTGTGGAAAGAGTTATTGACCAAACAGCCGGAGGGGAGAAAATACCTTAAAGCAATGCTGTGGGCTCTTAGCATTCAGAGTGGAGCTCAGCATCTGTCTCTGGGAAATGCTGGTGTCAGGGGCTGGCTAGGACTAAGGAGCCTGAGGGTCAGTACTGTGAGACACTTTACCCTAATTCCACCAGAACAGATGTGGACTCTGACAGCAGCAGTCTCGTTTCATTAAAAATTGAATGAATTAAATACAATTCTAGCTGCATGCGCGCTCCGAACAGCATGCACTTAAGGTTGTGCCCTACTTGGGAGGGGGTACCGGGCGGGGGCGGGGTGGCGAGCGGGGATTCCCTGGGTTGGGACCTCAGATCCCGGTATAGGAAGCTGTGACGTCCCTGGCTCCTCGGTCCCTATCTGGAGCATGGCGTGGGGACTGAGAAAAAGCCAGGGTTCCCCAACAGAGCCAGCGTGCGCGGGCAAAGCGAAGCACAGGAGGCACTTGCAAGGATGCAAGAAGGTGGCGCAGTTCTCTTGGCACCACCTGGGGCAGCCGAGGGCAACTTCCCGGCTTCGCTCGTCTCTCCTTTGCGTGGGTAAAAACCCTGCCCCCACTGGCCTTGCGCAATTCGGTGAAGCGGAGATGGGGGAAAGCTGTTGGGGGTTGGGGAAAGACGAGGCGGAAAGACACAGTCACCACCACCACGTCACGGGAGGGGGGGCACTTTACACACTTAAAAGCGAGGTTCTCCCCTGTTAGCAGCCAGTTGTCAAACTGCGGCGCAATAGCTTCAGGAGTAACAAGAATCTGCCCAGGAAGACCTCAGCGCTGAGTCCTGCCTGCTCCACCGCCACCGCCGCAGCCGCTGCTACCGCCTCCACCTCCGCGATGCTTGTCCGAGCTGTGCTGCTCTGCGCCTTTCTGGCGCTCAGCCATGCTGGTAAGTGACCTTGCGTCCCCAGGCGATGCCAACTCCTCTAGTTCAGACCCCTGTTCTCAGAGTCGGGGAGCTGTGCAGTGGCAAAGCGCCTGGACCACTTGGGTCCGCAGAAACTGCAAGGGTGGCCTGATTTTTGCCACCCGCCCTCAGGTTTTAAGCCAATTTACCCAACAGAGCCGAGAGCCACTCTCGCTAGCTAAAAACCAATAGCTATAATAGCTTGCAAGTTGTCCTTATGGTAAGATGGGATCTGATCAATACTTGTGAAGCGTGTGCGGGTGGCTGAATAGGAGGAATTACTTTAAATACATGCCGGTGCTTTTCTGCCCATAGAAAAAGTCCAGAATACACTTTAAAAAAGATATTCAAAATGCTAAATGTTAACTGTTTTACTTTGGTTTTCTTTACACTGAATTTTGAAAGATGTACCAGATCAAATCATTTTAATTTTGAAAGCGCTACTTAACAATTCTAATTTGAACATCTAAGAGGTTACTGTGAAAACGTTAGTAGTGTTAGCTATGAAGTTAGGCCCTCTGCCTTTCTTGTTTAGGAATAGAAAACTGCTATCTGATGAAACAGGCTTCTTCTTCTTCTTCTTCTTCTTCTTCTTCTTCTTCTTCTTCTTCTTCTTCTTCTTCTTCTCCATCTTCATCTTTTTCTGGGACTACTTGTGTCTTTCTCAAACTTATCATTGTAAAGTTGACCCCTAATTAGTAACACAATTTTAATCCTTAAGATGAGGATGACCAAGAATGACTGACAGGCTCTCTTATTTTTTTTAATGTAGCAAATCCTTGCTGTTCCAACCCATGTCAAAACCGCGGTATATGTATGAGCGTAGGATTTGACCAGTACAACTGTGATTGCACCAGGACAGGATTCTACGGTGAAAACTGTACTATCCGTAAGTTTTTTCCCTGGGGGTTCTTCCTTTGGCATGGGGCCACAGTTAAGCATCGTTGTGTAGATCTGTGTTCTATGATGGGCACTGATTCAGCTCTCCCTTCTGCTTTCTGCCTCTCCAGCTGAGTTTCTAACAAGAATCAAATTGCTGCTGAAACCCACCCCAAACACAGTACACTACATCCTGACCCACTTCAAGGGAGTCTGGAACATTGTAAACAACATTCCCTTCCTGCGAAGTTCAATCATGAGATACGTGTTGACATGTAAGTACAAACATGCCCTGTTTCCAGCATCCTCCAGCAAAAATATGTGCTGGAAGCCCAACCCAAAGAAATATCCACAAGCTTCTCAAAATGGCTTCAGATACACCTTTTCTATTCTGTCTCCCCCCCCCTCCCCGAAATGTCTAAAATATTGTCATGTGAGGCAGTGGTCTGCATCCTAGTTACAACCCACAACCTTCATTCCTATGGAGGAAGCATTGGTTCACTTGTTTATTGACTACACATGGCCCTCACAGACTTGTTCTGAACACACAGCGCCCTTTCAAACAAATGGTTGATTAGGGTTTGGGTCAGAAGGGAAAGAAAATGACTTTCTACAGTTCTAAGTGAGGTCCATGCCTGACTGTACCGGTCATCTGCTATGGAACAGGGAGTGGGTGCTACCTGAAAAATCAAGACTACTGGAGCATAAAGTCCTGGCCCATAACGCTTAAGGTTTATTGAAGATGCATTTTCAGTTGCCCTTTAAAGTGTAGTCATTGTAAAGCAGGGTATCTTTGTCTGGATTGAAACTCAATCTCTGGACTCGCCACATTGCACAATGATGGGTGACATTCTCTTATTTTGTTTTATTTTGCTTTTTCATATGAGGGCTAACAATTTTTTTTTCTTTCAAATTCCAGCCAGATCACATTTGATTGACAGTCCACCAACTTACAATGTGCATTATGGTTACAAAAGCTGGGAAGCCTTCTCCAACCTCTCCTACTACACCAGGGCTCTTCCTCCAGTAGCTGATGACTGCCCAACTCCCATGGGTGTGAAGGGTGAGTGCAAAGAAATAGAGATGCAGCAGAGATGCAGCAGCTGCAGTGAGGGTCAGATGTGTACCTACAAAAGGTGACCTCAGAGTGCCCTGGATTTAAAGTTGTAATGGTTTGGGCTTTGGTATTGTTACCCACAGGGTAAATCTATTCTATAAAAGCAAATCTTCATTTTGATACAATGTCTTAACATTAGTATATTGTGCTAAATAGGATTGATACCTAAAATTGATAAAACTATTCAATAAGTTGCTCCCCCAATCTCTCAGACCTTGAATTTATAGCCTTGGCAAGATTGCTCATTACCTGTAATCTCTAAGGTAAAGGCTCACCAATAAACTCAAGGGCAACTTGGGCTAGAGAGTGAATTTCAGTCCAGCCTGAGGTACAAGCATGATACTGTGCCTTAAAGCAAAACCATTCCATTGATGTCATGATGCTCTTCTAGGCGATAAGTGAGGAATGAATTGGACAGTCATCTGTCTGCTTGAACAGATGTGTGAATGGGTTTTTTTACATTAGAGTTTTCCTGTTTTAGGAAACAAGGAGCTTCCTGATTCAAAAGAAGTTCTGGAAAAAGTTCTTCTAAGGAGAAAGTTCATCCCTGATCCCCAAGGCACAAACATGATGTTTGCATTCTTTGCCCAGCACTTCACTCACCAGTTTTTCAAGACAGACCAGAAGCGGGGACCTGGGTTCACCCGAGGACTGGGCCATGGAGTAAGTAGGCTTAACTCAGAATTAAAGCAAATCCTTAGGAAATGCTGACATCTTGCCATGCCAAACAAATCACACGCATTGTTTAATACATATGTCATGCCTACTAAAGCCATAATAGAGTGGTCCGTTACCATTTACCCGTTTAGTGAAAATAAACAGGCATGCACAGAAGTATTCTAATGTGATTTTCCTTACCTTTCTAGTTTAAAAATCTCGACTATGAAAATTCTATACCGTCCACAAGTCAATAAACAAATAAATAATATTGGTAGCATTGGGGCCACTAGCTATGCCACTGAGGAAGAGGCCCAGCCCTCCAAAAAAAATGTGCCCTCATGCTGCTTTAAGTAATATAAAAATAACTATCATGATTATAATGAATCATGTGGTATATTTAATATTGGATACAAGTATCATTCAACATGAAGAGACAAACAGGCTTGTAGCTCTGGTAGACAAATTATTTTAGAATTTTGTGGCTATGAAGAAGTTATTTGTGGGGCTTGGGATTACCTGGTGTTTAAGAACACTTGTTGCTTTTGCAGAGGATCCATCATAAGTTCCCAAAACCCATGCAGTAGTTCACAAGTAACTACAACTCCAGCTAGTTCTAGGGGATTTGATGCCTTCCTCTAACCTCTTTGGGTACCAGGCATGCATACGATATACATACCTATGTACATATAGGAAAACACCACACATATAAAAATAAAATAAATCTTTAAAAACTATTTGTTGCATTTTAATGGCAACTAAATGATCAAAATTTAATAACAAGTGATAGTACAAAATCAATAAATTGAAATTTCTCCATAATTTTCTAGGTGGACTTAAATCATATTTACGGTGAAACTCTAGACAGACAACATAAACTGCGCCTTTTCAAGGATGGAAAATTGAAATATCAGGTATTTTCCTTAAATTTCATGAATTGTCAACAGCCATTTAGACTTACATTTTAAAACTGTTAACTGGTTGTGTGTGTGTGTGTGTGTGTGTGTGTGTGTGTGTGTATGTGTTTAACTCTCTGTTGTTATTACTGTTGTGGTTTAGGTCATTGATGGAGAGATGTACCCTCCCACGGTCAAAGACACTCAGGTGGAGATGATCTACCCCCCTCACATCCCTGAGCACCTACGGTTTGCTGTGGGGCAGGAAGTCTTTGGCCTGGTACCTGGTCTGATGATGTATGCTACAATCTGGCTGCGGGAACACAACCGAGTGTGTGATGTGCTCAAACAGGAGCATCCTGAGTGGGATGATGAGCGGTTATTCCAGACCAGCAGGCTCATTCTGATAGGTGAGCAAGAGACGTGAATAAGACCATCTCCCCAAGAAAGGGAAAACCTCATTTGCTACGTTTTGACTCATTCCTCTGAACAGGGAGAGTGAACGTGGCTGGTTAACATACCTACCGTTTGATAGGAAGGGAAATAAACCCTCTGTGTTTCACAACAGGAGAGACTATCAAGATCGTGATCGAAGACTATGTGCAGCACCTGAGCGGTTACCACTTCAAACTCCAGTTTGACCCAGAGCTGCTTTTCAACCAGCAGTTCCAGTATCAGAACCGCATCGCCGCTGAATTCAACACACTCTACCACTGGCACCCCCTGCTGCCCGACTCCTTCCACATCGAGGACCAGGAATACAACTTCAAACAGTTCCTCTACAACAACTCCATCCTCATTGAACATGGACTCACCCAGTTCGTGGAGTCATTCACCAGACAGATCGCTGGCCGGGTAAGGATTGTTCCTGAAAAGCAAGAATAGGCTGGTGGGTAGCTTCAGGATTTTCCATCATAAAGTTAATTTTTCCCTTTACTAAAAGGATGGCCAGATGTTCTATTGGCTCTTGAAGCGTGAAGCCCGGAAGGTTTTCAAAAGACTATTGTTTTAAGTCTACAGTTATCAATCAAATAATGATATGTGTCTGTCTTAAAACTAGTATTTTTGAAAAGCTTTCAATCATCTGGTAGATTGCAGAAGTTACTATTCAGACTTGTCTATAAACGTATGTTTTAATAATCATGAAAAGGCAAGTTCGTTACAGACTGGAGTTGATGAGGTGAAGACGTAGGGCCACAGATGTATATCTAAGGATCCCATTGTATTGTTCTCTGTCCTCAGGTTGCTGGGGGCCGGAATGTTCCCATTGCAGTACAAGCCGTGGCAAAGGCCTCCATTGACCAGAGCAGACAGATGAGATACCAGCCTCTCAATGAATACCGCAAACGTTTCTCCCTGAAGCCTTACACATCATTTGAGGAACTTACAGGTGAGAGATGGTTTCTGAAACCTCAGGAAGGATCAAGGATTAAATGGGAGAAGGGAGGTGAGAGAGAATTGAATGATGGGATAAACTATCTCCCTCTTCTTCTGATAATAGGAAAAGATTCGGTTTACTGAGGGAGAGGCGTGGGAGTGGCAGAGGGCTACTGAGCAGGGGAAAGCCCGCGGCGCTCAACACCTGGAACTATTTTCACCTTCTCCCAGTTTGATAAATACCTGCATCTCTATCTTCTTTACCTTCCAGGAGAGAAGGAAATGGCTGCAGAGTTGAAAGCCCTCTACAGCGACATCGATGCCATGGAGCTGTATCCTGCTCTGCTGGTAGAAAAGCCTCGTCCAGACGCTATCTTTGGGGAGACCATGGTAGAACTTGGAGCACCATTCTCTTTGAAAGGACTTATGGGTAATCCCATCTGTTCTCCTCAATACTGGAAGCCCAGCACTTTTGGAGGAGAAGTGGGTTTTAAGATCATCAACACTGCCTCATTTCAGTCTCTCATCTGCAATAACGTGAAGGGCTGCCCGTTCACGTCATTCAATGTGCAGGATCCACCGCCTACCAAAACAGCCACCATCAATGCCAGTGCCTCCCACTCCAGTCTAGATGACATCAACCCTACAGTGCTAATCAAAAGGCGTTCAACTGAGCTGTAGAAGTCTATTATTGACCATATTTATTTATTTATATGAACAATTTAATTTTATTTAATTATTTAATATTTATACTGAATGCCTTTCTCACTTTACATCATCTATAAGAGAAGGCAGCGTTCTGGAACAATGTTACATTTGTGAAGATTCCTGTGTGTTTGTCCTTTGGTATGTGTTGCCCTCAAGTGAAAGAAAAAACAGCTTTCATTCTTCTACATAAACCATTGGGAAGGAAAATGAATTTTGATATCTTTTTACTTGAATTTCAGCTCATGGTATATCTTAAGAACAAAGGGGAGTTGTTTGAATACTTAAATGCTGTTACAAGATGAAAAATGTTGCCAGTTGACTATGACTGCGTCTTCCTTGCTACATTAGGAGCAGATAATAACAAATTTTAAAGAAATTTTGCATACCTTTATCTCATCAAGCAAAAGGGTAAAAGCTCGTTTTTAAACATTTGAACAGATACTGCCAATAGTTTTGTTTTTAAAAGCAGTCTTGAAATGAATAATTTGAAATTTATAAATTGGGAGTTTGGATCACTTTTGAAAGGTCTTTCTTTCTTAAGCTGTCAAACTTATACTCACACCATTAAAACAGCTATCATGAACAAAAACCTCTAAAACTAGTAGAAATTACATTGTGATTGATGGTTAAAATACTGTGCCAGGAGTTTTCTTTTCTGGGTAGTAGTTAAATGCTAATTACTATTATGATTAGACTTTCCTTGTAAGCAAAAAATGCCAGTGTAGGAAGGTAGTGGAGCCCTTGCTGTCCTAAATAGAAGTATGATCTTTAAGGAGTTTGTTTATGAGAAGTAGCCAACAAAATCTATAGCAACAAAGGATTCTACGAATAAAATAACCAAGAACAAAGAAGGGTTCCAAATGAGAGACCACATGTGGGGCTAAACTTCTGAAGGAGACTTTCTGATCCATGTGTGATGCTGGCCTGGTACTCGGCAGATTTTTGCTGTGAGATTAATGACTTGCCAAGCTGGACTTGAACAGTTTTTCCCTTGCACAGTATGATGCGACAGTCCACTTCACAATACAAAAGTATCAGTGGCCTCGTGAGCTTCAAAACATTGAAATCTATTCCAGCTCATGGTACCTGAACTGCAGTAGGTCCCGTGCAATGTGTGAGTCCAGCCTGGATGCCAGCATGTTGCTCCTCTTCTTTAGTTTTCTTATAGTCATTTTACTATGAGAAACTGCTTAGTTTTCCAGGTTTTTAAATATCGGATCTCTTCTCTCTTTAAGCCTCTATTAATATTTTCTCTACTTGAAGTTTTACATTCAGGAAAGCCTCAGCTCAGGACTACTGTGTAGCTCCCCTCTGGAGGAATAAATCTATTTTAGGCAAAAGGCAGGTTTTTACTTATAATTAATTATATGGTGGGACCCTACCAAGATGCTAGAAACATAGGGGGTTCCTGACAAGAAAGTTACATTCTTATTCTGAAGAATGGCTTTCTCAATAAAAACAAAGCTGGTTAGTGGGTAGTTCTGGGCAGTAGGAATAAATATAAAACAATAATGATGATCAATTCCTGCATCTCATTATCAGCTGGGGTACTGTATATTACTTAACTTATTGAGGATAATTATGTCTTTTAGACATTGCTGTTATAAACTATGTTTAAGCCTGCAAGTGTTTGTTTTTGTATTATGTCAGAATCGATGTGCCTTTTTTATGATTACCTCTCTGAATTACTGTGTAAACAATCAAACAAAATGATGAGATTAATGTTCACAGATGAATTTTGAGAAAACTAGTTAGTGTGGTATATTGAAAAGTTTGAACTTAGAATCTGTGCCTTTGGAATTTCCCCATAAAGCAGACTACAGAGAATATTTTCTCATCTAAACATGTTATAAAGGCTGGCATTTTAGACATTTTGAAGGCCCTGTAGGTGCTTTATTCATTAATTAGAACTTAACTTATTAAGAAAATGCATTCAAAGCACTATAGGCATTAGAATTTGTTGATCAATGACTGATTACAGATAACATTGATATGTAAATAACTGAAAATATGTTGTATAAAGAGAAAGAAGAAATTTATCTTATTACAATGAAATTATAAAACCTTTTAAAGATTATATGCTTTAAAAGTTTAAGTTGAGAAAATAATCAACTTCAGGAAAAATTGTTAATGTCATTGATTTTTTTTTTTAAACAAGCCAACTTGATTGTTGTGAATATCAACCTGCTGACTGAACCTGAAGATTCAGGTTAAGTATGTGACTGTTACAGTGCCTTAGAGAAATGTTTATTTAAGTTAATATGTAAAAAAGAAGTCTTAAAACAAATGCTTGTTTATTTTTATACTTATTTAATAATTGAAAACTTCTGAAAATAAATTCTGATTGTTTCTTTATATTTTTGCGTGGCCTTGATATCTCTGAGTTATGATTCTTAAACCATTCTCTTGTGTTCTTTCATTCACGTTAAGAATGAAATGTACCTTATTGGTAGACATATTCAGGAAGCTCTGGAATTCTTCTTCATGCAAAATTAAGCATTCCCAGCACCCTGGCCCCAGCCAATCAAGTACAGTCCCCCTGAAAGCCCCTCCCCACACCCCAGGCTGATATAGCCCTTGTTCATCCCCAATAAGGACAGTTGTTTTCACTGAGAACCATCTGCAGAGACGGCTGTTTCTCCCACACCCTATGACAATGGAGATCCTGCCAAACCCACTAACCCTGGCTAAGCTTCATCCCCTCCAAGTCCAGCACCTGGTGCACAACAGTGCCCCAATACCCCAAGGGGAAAAGCAGACCAGGGAGGCACCACCCTATTATCTCCTTACTTCCATCTGCATCTAACATGGATGCCATAGCCACTCCCCATCTGTTCACTCTCCTACTGTACTTCTCCATTCTACTTAACTGCAATAATTTGCTGATTTTCAGCCATTCTTCTAATAGCTATTTTCTTTCTTCCTGCCTTTTTTTTTTTTTTTTCCAAATGTAGGGTCTCACTGTTTAGCTTTGGCTGGCATACAACTCTAAGTAGGCTGGTCTTTCACAGAGATCTACCTGCTTTTATCTCTGAATATTGGAATAAAAGGATTGCACTACCGCGCTCAGCTACATGTTTCTTTTTATGTTGCTTGATTTGTTATTTTTAAAGACAGGGTCTCACATTGAGGGTTTCACAGTGTAACCCAAGCTCAACACCAGCTTTTTGTGGCAACCCCACCTTAGCTTTCCAAGTGCTGGCATTAAAGGTATTAGCTCCAGTGCCTGGCTTAATTTGGCTCTTTAGTAGTGTTCAACCCAGGGGCCTGTCTTTATTGTTTGCACACACACACACACACACACACACACACACACACACACACACACCGTGGCACACGGTTTGCTGTTCTCCTGGTCTTTCTTACTTGCACAGAGCACCCCTGTCCCTCTGCTGTATCTATAAGTTGGCATGCCATAAGACCATTCATGTTGATTTCATCAAACATCAGATAATAATCACCCTTAGGTTTATATTTCCAAGATTAACTTCTATTTGGCAATTAACAGCCACCCACTCATCCTTACAAATATAAATTATTTCTTTTCCATCTCTGCCTAAACAATGCATTCACCATATAGGCCAAACAATAATTACATAAAGTTAATGAGATAAATACCATCTTCTAGTTTTAAGCAAAAGCTTTTTTTTTTCTCTCCCATATCTGCCCTAGAAGGAATCCTGTTGATGGTATTCCATAGACAAATCAGAATTTTGTCAGTTTGCTCACCAACCCCACTAGTATCAACCTAGACGGCACAGCAGACACTCAATGGGTAATCGCTCTTCAATCCTTCCTTTAGTCCCAAACATTCTTCTTCTTTTTTTTTTTATTATTAATTTATTCTTGTTACATCTCAATGTTTATCCCATCCCTTGTATCCTCCCATTCCTCCCCCCCCCCATTTTCCCATTATTCCCCTCCCCTATGACTGTTCCTGAGGGGGATTACCTCCCCCTATATATTCTCATAGGGTATCAAGTCTCTTCTTGGCTACTTGCTGTCCTTCCTCTGAGTGCCACCAGGTCTCCCCCTCCAGGGGACATGGTCAAATGTGAGGCACCATAGTACGTGAGAAAGTCATATCACACTCTCCACTCAACTGTGGAGAATATTCTGACCATTGGCTAGATCTGGAAGTAGGACTTTTTTAAATATCTATCTAATAATGGCTCTTTGTCTGAAACCTTCCAGTTCCAGTGGCTTCTTATGATACAATGAATATAAAGTTCTTATCCTACCTTATAGGGACCTCAACCATCCATCTGCTGCCTACCTATCTGAGCTTGTCCACTGTGTTTCCCTTACTTGTCATATTTCATTTTCTGTGGTTGTGAAAGATGCTTGAGACTGGGTAATTTGCTCATTGCTCTGGAAACTACAAAATCCAAAGCTACGGGGCTTCCAGTAGAGTGCTTTGCTCCATGCGATCCAACTGATGCAGGAGAAATGGATGAACAGGCTCATGCAAAGGGGAACAGGCTGTGGACAGAGGAGGAACATGGCTATACCTTGCTAATACATGGTAGAGTGGGGGAGTACATTAATCCCTTCTTAATAGTAGAGCCCCTATCATCCAGAAACCTCTGAAGTTCCTAGCCACCTTACAAAACAATGGTTATAAACAATTAATTAAATTTCAACATGAGTTTTGGTGACAATCCATATCTACACCACAGGCACACCCATATTTCCTCCACCTGTGACATGGTCTTCTTGTGATTTCTTGATTGGCAATGATTCTCAAGATGGTGCCACTCTTTAGATTTTTGTCTAAAGATTTTCACATGCCGCTGCCTTCTCAGCTCAAATTTCCCCTCCTCAGGAAGTCTTCGTCTAGCCCCCTAAACTGAATACCCTCCAGGACGGTACTTCTCAGGCTAATTTGATGGTCCTCACAGCATTCATTACAATCTTATTTGATACTTTTATGTTTTGTGTGTTTCCTGTATTCCCATTCTAGACATTTGTGCCTCCCAAAAATAAAAACTTTATCTGAGTTATTCATAGCTTTCAGAATACTAAATATATTTAGAAGTCATTAAAAACACATGAAAGATGAGTAAGGAAAGACGCATGAAGAAAAAAATGTGTAGTGATTTCCGAAGATATAGTAACATCTTGGCAAGCTGAGATACCGTTTCTGGAAAGGTCTGCCATTTTCTTCTGCAACAAAAAATGCATTAACATAATATATGTATTTCTGACTAACATATGAAAGTGTTAAAATCTGAGTAAGCTCCGTGGGCTGTGCCAACATCACTTGGCTTAGCGTTGATATTCTACTATAATCGTGAAGATGTCAGTATTCAGGGAGGTGTGGAATTCAGTTACTCTCTCCTCACTTCTTTGCAACTTCCTGTAAAGGTATAGTATGTTTGTTTGTTTGTTTGTTTTCAAAATTGTACATGGCTTGTTTGTTTGTTTGTTTGAGACAGAAACTTTTGGCATAGCCCTGCCACCATACTGCCTGGCACTCATTATGTAGCTCAGGCTGGCCTCAGATTCACAGGAGTCCTCCTGCCTTACCCTCTCCCTCCTGAGTGCAGGAGTTACCACTATGCCCATCTTTTTTGGGGGGAGAGGTGTTTATGTAAGATTTATTTTCATTGGTTTTGTTTATATGTTTGTGTGTGTATCTGTGTGAGTGAATGTCACAAAGGTGAAGGTGTCCATGGAGGCCAGAACAGGGTACCAGATCTCTTGGAGTGAGAGTGATAGGCCATCTAACGTGGATGCTATGTAGCCGTTGTAACCTCGGGTTTTCCTCCCACACCCCAGTTCCCGAAATAACAGCTCTGAGACTTTATTATGAGTAAGTGCCTGGGTCATAAGCTTTGGCTCATTCCCCGACTGCTTCATAGTTGACCCATTCATTCTGTTCTATGTTTACTTCTCCTCAGTTTTGTGCGCCCATCTTCCTGCGCCAAATCTTCCCGCCTTTCACTCTATCCCAGAGTTCATCTCTTTCTGCCGGAACTCCCACCTCCTATTTCTTGCCTCAGCTGATAGGCCATCAGCTTTTTATTGACAGTACACAAGAGATTTTCTCTACAATGCTAAGAAGTGCACTCAGGTCCTCTGGCAGAGCAGCAAGCAATCTTAACCACTGAGCCATCTTTCCAGACTCATTTGTTTTCACTTTGGTGTGTGTGTGTGTGTGTGTGTGTGTGTGTGTGTGTGTGTGTGTGTGTGTGCGCGCGCGCGCGCGCGCGCGCGCGCACATATGTGCAGATGCCCTCAAAAGCCAGCTGCATGATATTGGACTTGGGATCTGAACTCCAATCTTCATGACTGAGCAGCAAACATTCTTAACTGCTGAGCCACTTCTTCAACGCACTGAAGTTTTCAATCAAAGAAAAAGAATCATTATAATAATGATAATCATCCTGCAAAGTAAATTCAAATACACTATTAAGGACTTAAAATTATTGTTTCTTCCTATTCCTCTCCTTCCTCTTCTTTCTTTTCAGATCAGCATGTCATGGACCTCAGGCTAGCCTCAATTCACTCTGTAGCCAGGATCACCTTGAAATTCTGGTCTATGCATCTCCATCTCCTGTGTGCTGGGGTTATAGGCCTGCATCACTTTGGTTCATTGAGTACTGAGCATCAAACCCAGCTCTTGGTGTGTGTTAGGCAAACATTCTACCAACTGAGCTACATTGCCCAATACTCCTCCCCCTTTTAAAATTTAGCATACAAAGTAAGGGATTTCCTTGTAGTGTTTTCACACATATGCGTCATTATACTTTCTTCTCTCACTCTCCTATACTTCCTTCTTCCATTGTTATCCATCTGTCTTACTAGCCCTTTTCTCTCCCGGTAGTTTCAGGTGCCACAGATCCATTGACCAGGCCTGCCCCTTGCTCCCATCTGGACCTCATTAAAGATCTTTTCCTCCCTCTCCTAGGCACACTAACTTCTGCAGAACATAGCAGCCAGAGGCTAAAGATAAAGGAAAAGGAAAGAGTTTAAGATACATATCAAAAGTTCTGTAATCAATCTGCTATTTAATTTAAGAACCAGGAATCACTTTAGAAGGACCTATCCCTCATTAAAATGAATCAGATTTCAAAAAAGAATCAGATTGGCTTTTGCTATATTTAATATTAGTATCTTAATTCAATTTTTGTATTTAATCTTGCAATTTATATTAAATTTTCTTGTATTCGATTTTATTTTTTTAAGTTTTCATTTGATCTTTGTGAGTGTGTGTGTGTGTGTGTGTGTG
Source organism: Acomys russatus (assembly GCF_903995435.1). Lineage (NCBI taxonomy): Eukaryota > Metazoa > Chordata > Mammalia > Rodentia > Muridae > Acomys > Acomys russatus. Next base: position 46,896,061 of record NC_067142.1, read on the forward strand.
TGTGTGTGTGTGTGTGTGTGTGTGTGTGTGTAACTTGCCAGAGCTGATTCTCTTTCCCATTCTACCATATGATTTCTGAAAATTGCGTTCAGGTTGTCAGACTCGCGCCTTTACCGCTGTCATAGTTAGGGTTCTGTTACCATGAAGCGACACCATGGCCACGGCAACTCTTAAGAAGGAAAACATTTCACTGGGGTTGTGTTGCGTTCAGAGATTTAGTCCATTGTCATCATGGCAGGGGCACAGGCAGACATGGTGCTGAAGAAGGACAGAAGGTGGACAGGCAGCAGGAAGACAGGGGCGCGGGGCCTGGATTGAACGTTTGAAGCCCCAAAGCCTGACCCCAGGGACACACTTCCTCCAACAAGACATCACTCCAACAAAGCCACATGTCCTAATGGTACCACTTCCGATGGGCCTGTGGGGGCCATTTTCATTCAAACCATCAAGCCAACAGTAGGCATTTGTGGTTTGTAGTCTGAGGCAGGCTTTTGCGTGTAGACAGCACAGGCTGTCCTGGAATTCACTATGTAGGCTAGCTGCCGTCTGGCCTTCACCTCAAGGCAATCCTGCCACATCTTCCCAAGTGCTCAGCTTGCAGTTTTGAACTAGGATGCCCGAGCAATACTTTAAACAAAGCACAACTCCTTGCAAAGCTCAACGTACATCTGCTCTCAAAAATAAACGCTCAAATTACATAGAAGCCGAATCCTAGGGAAGAACTAAAAAAAAAAAAAAAAAAAAAATCAATTATTGTTTCACAAAATTAAGAACGCAGAACAAGCTGCCAGTGGTTCACAGTGCAGTTGGTCTCTTTCATAGATGATCTCAAACAAGAGCAACCCGTGTTAGGCTCTGCCCTTGCACCCAGCCTGCACCACCTCCCATCACGTGGCCTCCGTGGGGCGAGAGCTCCCTTGCCTTTCATGTTCCCTATTGTTGCCAGTCTGGAATGTGGTAGCACACTTGCGTGACTTTGCCCTGCCTATTAACCAAAGCAGCACTCATGATGACGACATTCACAAACACAGGGCGGGGGCTACTGTGCATGCTCCTGAGAGGGAGTGTCTTGCACCGACTAAGTATTCTGAAAGAATACTTAAGAAAAGGGGCCAATGGATAAACACTCTCCGTCCTTAAGCAGAAAAAAAGGTGGGGATGATGCACCCAGCAAGAATGTTCCTCTCACCCACACCCTGAAACCTCCCCTTTAAAATGCAAAATTTCTCGAACGTTACTATGCTGTATTTTATTTATATTTGATTTATCTATATTAAGTAATACTCTCACTGCTGACATTTTGAAACGCTCCTTAATTTGGAGGAAATCCTTCTTGAAAGAGAACTTGAACAATCTGACCCAGTGCAGGTGGTGATTTTTATTTTTTGTTTTTTTCTTTTTCTTTTTTAGGTCAACCTGAACTCTGACTTTAATAAAGTAAACTATAATATCTCCAATTTGGGTGGGTTCCAAACTTGATAAGTTGACATGGATATTCTTTTTTTTTTTTTTTAACTCTCTTTGTTCACCTACAAAATTACATATGCCATAGATATTCTTAAAGTGAGTTTACAAAAATAGGTTAATTTAGGGCAGAACTTGTATTTATGTTTTTAGCATTTGGGGTACTGTTTGAAATCACTGGAAAGACATAGTGATTATGAAGCAATTGTGGGTGTCTAGGCGAATTCCGACTGTACGTCACACACTTGGATTATCAAGACCTGGCAGTGCAGGAGGGACCCAGCACTTAAGCTGTGCAGTTAGACAGCCTGGTGTACCCTAGCTCTAGCATTGTGGTAAATAAAACCCCCACCTTCCTCACCTTTAAAAGGTAGAATAGGGAATAGAGATAATGCTCAGGAGGCAGAGCCTGCCTAGCATGCAGGACGCCTGGGGTCCCATCCTCAGCCTAGCTTGAAACCTGCTGTGGTGGTGAAGGCCTGGAATCCAAGACTCCTTCCTTCGCATCCTCCAGGTGACCAGGAGGAGCTGAGGCTCAGGGTGGTTACTCATGGCCCACTCATGGCTAGTCTGCACTGTGAGATGTGGCCAAAAAAAAAAAAAAAGTTCTTTTTCTGTGATTAGGAAGGTGATTCTCGCTCCACAAGTACAGACAACTTTTAAAAATCTTTTCTTCAATTTCTTCAATTCAGTTTCCTAAGTGAATTAAATGCCTGTCTATCAGTTGACCACACTACAAAAGTGAATAAAACTAAAATTAGAGGACAATGACACTGTAATGCCAAGGGTTTTTGTTCAGTTAAAAGCAACTGTTAACTTTTCTTTTTTTTTTTTTTTTTTTTTTCTTCAAACTATAATTCAAAGCAAATTGACATTAAAAAAAAAAACAAAACAAAACTACTTTTGTGTGTGCAAACATGTGACACTGCGCTTGTGAAGATCAGGGGACAACGTGCGGAAGCTGGTCCTCTCCTTCCATCCTGTGCTGTCCAGGCCATCGGCTTGCCAGCAGGTGCCTTTGTCGCCTACTAAGCCATCTCACAGGCTTTCCCCCTGACTTATTGAGAATTTTCTGCCTGTGCTTGCAGTTGTTGATACTAGTTGATATTATAGGAGTGACGTGCAACACTCCAATACACTCTTATGGTTACAGGCTACTAGACTTTGCCAAATGACATCATCTAACTGGACTAACAACTCAAGCCTCCTCAGGGGACCTCATTCAGTGACCTTTAACTATGTTCCCCCTCATGAAGCTAAGGCAGAGAGCATTATAGCAAGAAGAGAATTATGCACGCTCAGAAATTTAAAAATGCCATAAAAAGAGTTTTCAGGGGAGAAGCCGCTGAAATACTATTGTACCATAAATCCACATTTTCACATCACCTAAAAATTTTTAGTAAAAATATGTGAGAGGAGTGAAACATCCGAATCATCTTTATCTTTGTTCTGCTGTTGATGGTGGTAGCTTTGGGGAGTTCTTTTTTCCCCTTTTTGCTGCAGTCTTTGGTTTTTGTTTTCAGATAAGCTGTGAGTGTTAGTGTACCAGCAATTCAGCAGGCCTGCCTTCAGGGGCCTAGCAATTGTTTATGTCATCACTTGCAGCTGAGGCCAGGTGCTCCCGGTGTAGCTAGATATAAGGACTGCCCTCTACCTCCAGCTCTCTCCCCCTCAGACCCAGCTTCCTGCTCTTTCTCTCCCTCTCTGCCCACTACCCCCTCTGCCTCCCTACCCCCTCCCACCCCTAAACCCCCTCCATGGCTCATTAGCTGGCTGTCTCTCTTCCTTCTCCAGGCTCCCTCCCCCTCTCACTTCAATAAACCTCCTTTATACTAGATCTGTTGTGTGGGGTGTAATTCCTCAGGGGGCATCCCTTGGCATGGCACACCATGGTCCCCCACAACCCCCCAATCCCCCCTGCCCCCCCCCCCCGACACTCCATCACTGCTGCATCATTTACATATCCTAACATTGTGCTGGCTCACTCCCTTCCCTTTCCCTACAATAAAGCTCCTTTATACCAGATCCCCTGTGCTGAGTATAATTCCTGGGGGTGGTGGGGGGTGGGGGGTGTTTACACCTTGGCACGCCCACCATGGTGCCCCCTCAACGATGGAATCTTGGCCTCTCCAGTCTCTGTCATCCAAGTGATAATATCACAGGCCTGTCCTACTAAATAGGGATATCATTCTGTCTTAATTTGTTTTTATCTTATGAAGTTTAGAGTGTTGTAGTTTTACAGACCTAATGCTTATGTCCTCCTAAAATTCATGTGTACACTCTAACCTGTGTTGTGGCTATTTGGAGATGGGGCATCTAAGGAAGTAAGCCACCTAGCCACAAGCTTTCTCACAGGGACTCTAGAAAGAACTGATCATTCAGTCTCTCCCCCAAAACTTTGCTCTCCTCCTACCCCTCTCTGCCTTTCACTAAGCACCCAGGAAGAAGTTCTGAGAACACACAGGAAGAGCATAGATTTGCTCAAGCTGGGGAGAGAGATACTAAAATAGACGGACCTCTGTTTTCTCTTCAAGGGAAATGCTTCCTAGACAACACAGAGCACAGCTGGGCTTTCTACCTTCAGGGACCTTTCCTGTACCTGCACTCAGCTGAGATAAGGAAGTTAGCTTAAGGAAGAAGGTCGCATCATTTTAAATGCCTTTCAAGGTATTGAAGTCACACAGTGTTCTAAATACAGTCACGTGAGTCACTAGTATTCCTTAGCGTTTGTGATGAAAAGCACAAGAGTGTTCTAATGTTGGGGCTAGAATAAGAAACCCAAATGTGTTAAATTGTCTGATAGCTAGGATTTTTTTTAACCAAAAATGTATGAACAAGAGGAAGTACATTTAACAAACTTTTTTTTTTGCAATGATTTCTTTTCTCGATACACTGATAGGCATCTTGAAATTACTTTTTTCAGCAGAACATGCTGATGCAAGCCTTAAATCTTACCACTTGGAAAGCAGAAGCAGGCAGACCTCTGTGAATTCCAGGCTAGCCAGGGCCACAAAAATCCCCTTTTCTCTCTTTGTACTGTGAAGTAATAGACATACAAACAAGTTGTCTACCTTTCTGAGACCAATAGTAAGCTAAAAGTGTATGTGTATGCGCTCTCTCTCTCTCTCTCTCTCTCACACACACACACACACACACACACACACACACACACACACACAGGGGGTGGGGTGGAGTGGGGGAGAGGGAGAGAGAGAGAAGAGTCACATGATGGCCTGGAACTGGAAATTCTCCTCTACAGCCTGCCAAGTGTTGAGATTATAAATGTGGACTGTTACTGCCAATACATTTGTTTTTGTTTTTGTTTTGTGATTTGAGACAGAGTCCTGTCCTGACATATGATAACCCTGACTGTCCTGGAACTCATTATACAGACCAGAATACCTTCAAACTTAAAGCGATTGCCTGCTTTCAAGTCCTGAGCGCTAGGATTAAAGGCATGTGCCACCATGCCTATTTTTGTTTTTTAATAAGGTAAGACACTGAATGAATTTATTATATCTATTTTTATAAAAATATAATTTTACAATACTAATTTTAAATAGAGTCATAAATATAAATATGTAAATTATATGAAGTGTTCTCTAGTTAAATTTTGAAGATCATAAAAGGAGCTAGGCATGGCAGTATGTTTACTTGTTTGTTTGTTTATTAAGACAGTATTTCTCTGTGTAGCCCTGGCTGTCCTGGACTCACTCTGTAGACCAGGCTGTCCTCAAACTCACAGAGATCCTCCTGCCTCTGCCTCCCGAGTGCTGGGATTAAAGGTGTGTGCCATCAATGCCTGGCTCATGGTGGCGTATGTAAGCCTACCATGTAGGACAGTGAAGCAGGATTGTCACAAATTCTGTCTGGCCAGGGATGTACAGCTGTTATCAAGTCCTGGTTTAGTGGACGAATGAACAAAATGTTAACTATTTAGTGGACGAATACACAAGTTTACTTACAAATTTCTGAGCGGAATATATTTAACACAGTACCGTAAACTAATATCAGCTTTCCAGGATTCTGGCTAATTTGATAAATTAAAAGTTCCAGGCCAACAACAGTCGTGTGTTTCAGCTGTGACAATATATTTATTCCATGGCACCTGTAGATGGCATTCTTTCCTTGGTGTGTAACCGTGTGTGTGTGTGTGTGTGTGTGTGTGTGTGTGTTATTTTGTTGTGATGAACCAAATGTAGAATGGGTTCTCCAGCACTGAAGGGAGCTGTCAGCTATAGGAACAGACGTGTGCCTCACACTCACTACATAGATAAGGATGATCCTGTTCCCCATCATTCCTGTCTATACCTGCCAAGTCCTGGGATTTCAGGTACGCATATCCAGCTATTCCATTACTCCACATCAAAAGACAGGGGACTGGCCAGGCAGCTGTTATTTGATTTTTACCAAAAGTTCTGACTGAAAAGCATTCACATAACCTTAAATTTCTGCTAAAGCTAATCCCATCGAGAGTAAGGATAGTAAGGTTCAGTGTGGTGATCTGAATGCGAATGCTCCTCATAGGCTCAGGCATTTGAACACTTTGTATCTCAGTACAGAGCACACCCAGACACCAAGTTCTCAGATCAAAGGGGATTTATTACCCAGGAAGGACAATAAGCAGGGAAGTGGGGGAGGGGGCAATAAGTGGGGAGAGGGGCTGCCTGTGGGTTGGACAAAGGCAGCAGGAGGTGTTTCTACAGGAGTGGTTTTTAAAAAGAAAAGGGGAAGTCTGTGCTAGGATGAGTTGGTGAGTCCTGATTGGGCAGGTTAGTCAGTGTAGACAAATAAAGGAATTTTGATTGCCGGACCTTGGTGTTGAGTCTCAGAATCAAGTAAGTGGACAAATAAGGGAATAGACATTGGGTGCTAGAGGGGAGTGCCAGTGACACCTTTGCCATGACACCTGCCATGTCCTATTATGGAGCTCTTCAATCCCCAGTTGACAGCGCTGTTTGAGAGGCCTAGGAGATACTGCCTTGCTGGAGGGAGCATGCCACTAGGGACAGGCTTTGACATTTCAAAGCTTCACACCATTTCAAGTTTGCGAACTCTACTTTGTAGTTTAGGATGTGAGCTCTCAACTTGCTGTTCCAGCCACCAAGCTTGCTGCCTCTACACTGTCTCATGGACACTGACCCTCTGACACCTGCCTTGGTCGGGTGTTTTATCACAATAGACAAATCACTAATGCATTCAGGCATAAAGATAAGAGCTCTAAAAGTAAGCATGTCTGAGACTTGGGGGTGTAGCTCAGTTGGTCCATGCACAAAACACTGGCATTGATCCCTAATATTTCATAAACCAGCTATGAAGGCACGTGTCTATAATCTCAGCCTTTTGGAAGGAAAAGCAAGAAGAGCCGAAGTTCGAGGTCATCCTTGACCATATAGTGAGCTTGAGAGCAGTTTGCCCTTGTCTCAGAACCTTGTTTCAGAAAAGCAAACAAACAAATGAAAGAATATATTAATCTAAACTAGGTGGAGTTGCAGGAGGGTAAACTGTGATTGGGATGTATTGTACAAGAGAAGAATCTATTTTAAATTTTATATATATGTTAAATTACCAGTAGGGCCTAATAATGTTTGTTATCGGGCCTATAATTATTATTACATGAGTATATGCCGCTAGCTATCAATCAAGACACAGACACCTGTTATATTTTAAAATAGACGTAGTTAACCTGGGGCAGGGTAGATATCAATCATGTAAACTACTTCCCATACCTGCCCCAATCCCATGCCATCTGCTTCTAATAATGTCTGTCAAGCTACCTCCCATCCATAATTCCATATACTTGCTAATGTTCTTCATCTGGGCTGGATTATCTATGCATGCTGGGACCATGTGCTTTTCTTCCACTTAACCCATGATAGCACAACCTTCTTCTCCTCTCTTCTCCTCTGGTCTCTCTTCTTCCCAAGATTCTCTCTGTCTCTCCAAGCCCAGGAATCTTAGCCATGCCTATCTCATTTACCCTGCCCCGGTGTGATGGCATTTTATTAATTATCATCAAAATACATCAAACCAACCTCCAACATATATACATGTTTTATATATATATATATATATATATATATATATATATATATATATATCAATGTAATATTGTAGATGAATGTCTGTAATTATAGACAATGTAAATATAAGTAAATAGAATTATACATGTAAAAAATAAAAATAAAATTTGTGAATAGCAAAAGAAAGAAAAACAAACACATGAGAGCATATCCTAAATTAGGAATATGTTGATCTAGGCTATTCTTTTTCAATAAAATGGGAAAGGTCTACAATTGGAAAGGGATTCTGAATTTTTGTACTGAGATATGGACTTTCTGAGACATTTGCAAAGAATACCTGTAACCTTGATTTCACATAGCAGCAAGCACATAATTATGTACTGCAAAACTTTGTCAGTCAAACTTATTGGCCAGCACCTTTATACTATGGGAAATCACGTAATGAAAAAAGATCTAAATATTAGGTCTGGTACCAAGAGCTATCCTGTTACAGGAGCTCAGTAGGCATGTGGGCTTTCTAGGAAGTGATCCAGTATTTTGTAAGGTCTGTACCATGATGCACCCCAGAATTACATCCAACCTCTGACAACCCTGTCAATTGTGCACTGCTGCATCTCTCTGCATCATTGCACCCGGTGTAATGGCACATACCTTTAATCTCAGTACTCAGGGAGGCAGAGGCAGGCAGATTGCTATGAATTTAAGGCCAGCCTGGTCTACAAAGCAAGTCCAGGACAGCCAAGGTTACACAGAGAAACCCTGTCTTGAAAAAACAAAATGAAAAAATGCCGGACATTGGTGTAAACTGTCACTTTCTGGGTATTGACCAGCTCTGATTGAGCCAACTTCCTACAGGATCTTGTTAAAGACATCCTATTGTTCAGATGAATTAATCCCTGATTATAGAATTCCTGATTTGATTCAAATAGTTTTAAATCTTCTAAAACAATTTTAGAGAGTTTATGACTGTAATAAATACCTCTGTGGACCTCCAGATGCCTCACTAGGGAAAGCCTTGAAGCAGATTTGTGGCCTCAGAAAAGCCTTCACTCCAGATGGCACCACGAATCCTGGTATTCACCATAAATATAGGCAAGTTTGTTTAAACTTCCCATGAACCAGGGATATAATGGAGATGCCTAGAAATGTCTAAATTAAGCATGAGCCTTAATGTCTAAATATATAAACTATTCTGTTATAATTCCTTATATCTTGTCACTTTGTGGCATCATATGTTGTCATTTTAAATTTACTCTGTTTCTTAGAATGCAAGACAGATAAAATTATTGTTCTGAACTCATTATGAACTAAGAGATAGCTGAAAAATGTGTAGCCAGGTCAGTCCTAATTGAAAAGTCATATATTCTTGTAAGTTTTAGACCCTGTTATTAACCTTTAGGTCTTATCAACCTTTGTCACTCTGAACTTACTATGAACTTATGTAACGGATACATAGATAAGAAATGTTTAGTTTTAAAACATGTAACCTGTTGTATTTTAGAATTCATCTGTTTTTGTGATTAATTGCCTTTTTAAACTATGAGGTAATTCTCTTTTCTCAGAAGTATAAGTACAGTGACCATCAATAAACAATGTTGAAATTGAGAAACTTAACTTCATCCAGTCGAAGTTGAGATGCCTAACTTCATCCACCTTTTCTCTTGAATGTATGTGTGTGTGTGAGTGGCTTATTTTTTGTCTCTCTCTTATTTTTTGTCTCTCTCTTATTTCTTATTTCCTTGAAGATTCACAAGTTAACCGATTCAGGGCTTTACCATCAGCCTTCTAGGGCTAGCAGGCCTAAGTTTACTTTAGCTTACTGGAGATCTCCACAAAGAGGCCTATCTACAGATCAAAGAGCCTCCTTTTACAACCTCGTGCAGTTTTTTGGCTAGAAACCGCATTGACAGCCCTGGCTGTAGGAGAATTGTGGCCAGTTTAAGTTTTCCTCCTTGGCCACAGTACAGCCAGTCTCTAGAGGGAATCCTGGGCTCCCTTTCCTTTTCCCTTTCTTTCAATCCTGATCAGTTGCCTGAGCCATCAGCTTTGGGGACCCAAGAGATGTCTCAAACTAGAGGGGAATCCTCATCTAGTCCCAGAGATTCTATCCTAGACCTTCCCAGAGCCACAGATGGATATTAACTGGCTGGGAAATGGCTCAGTGGTAGAGCACTTCCCTAGAATATATAGATCCCTGGCTTTTATCCCAGGACACACACACACACACACACACACACACACACACACACACACACACACACACACACACAAAATTTGTGAATAATAAAAGAAAGAAAAACAAACACATGAGAGCATATTCTAAATTAGGAATATGCTGATCTAGGCTATTCTTTTTCAATAAAATGGGAAAGGTCTACAATTGGAAAGGAATTCTGAATTTTTGTACTGAGATATGGACTTTCTGAGACATTTGCAAAGAATCCTGTAACTTTGATTTCACATAGCAACAAGCACATAATTATGTAGTGCAAAACTTTGTCAGTCAAACTTATTGGCCAGCACCCTTATATTATGAGAAGTCATGTAATGAAAAGAGAGAGAGAGAGACAGCAACAGAGACAGAGAGAAGCAGAGACACAGAGACAGACAACAACAGAGACAGACAGACAGAGACGGACAGAGACAGAGAGACAGAGACAGATAGAGAGACAGAGACAGACAGACGGACAGACACACAGACAGAAAATATCCAGGAGGTAGTATTAAAGGCTTTTTCTTAATACCTACTTTGTTTTGTAGAACTTGAAATGATATTGACTTGAAAAGTCATGAACAACTAAGGAAATGAAATGAGCAACTTGAGTATAATGAATTATCACCATAAAATACATACAGTGATAATTTATGCTAAACTGTACAAATGAATACTATAGAATTCTGCTATAAAATCCATACTTATTTGAAGAAGTCAATTAAGGGACAAGAAATGAAGGATCTAGAAATCTAATAAAATATTAGTAAATGTGAAAGAATGCTACAGCTTCATTGATGCTTCTAAATTACCAATAAGATTATATTACCTAAAAGAATAAATACTGTTTTTCTGAGAAACAGGTAATGGATACCTGGCCAGTTAGTCCAGTTGACTATAGTCTTGGGCTAATAGAAAGAGGAGATGCAACCAATAAGACTGTGATTATCTATCTACCATATTCTTTATACAGCTCTGATGTAGACTAGAACTCTGACTGATCCATTGAGTATTATATTCTTAGGTACCAATTTAATACAAGTCAACTGCCATGATCCTATGATTCTATTAAGAAGTCCAACCATTGAGCCTTTAACCCAAGCTCCCAAGAGGAGAAACAGGAAGAATCTCTCTAAATTCAAGGACAGCCTGGTGTAAATAGTCAATTACAGGTCTACATGAGATCTTGTCTCAAAACAAAGATAGAAAGAAAGAAAGAAAGAAAAGAGATCCAAGACCATATTTTCTAAAGGAGAAAAATGATGTTGCAGTGTTTATGGGACAACAGAATATGAAGTATAATTTGCAGAGGCAAAAATTTGCTATAGAAATAAATGTATAGTTGGATCTGGTGGCACTTTCCTGTAACTCCAGCATAAGGATCATGAGTTCCAAGTCAGCTTGGGCTTACTGTTGAGACCCTCTCATAACAGAATATCTCTGTGTGTGTGTGTGTGTGTGTGTGTGTGTGTGTGTCTTACTTACATGACAATCTCCATCTTTGTTCACTTGTGGCACAAGGAGTAAGAAGAACTGAAAGACTTCTGTTAGCAAATGGTGTCCCCTTGGTGTTTCCCTGGCTTCACACAGTTAATCTAATCACTAAAACTATATGGGTCTCTGGATCCCATCCGAGAAGGTAATATCTGTAAAAGCTTCAAGGGGGCTAGAGGGATGGCTCAGTGGTCAAGAGCACTCACTGCTCTTCCAAGGATCTCAATTTAATTTTCAACATCCCTATAGTATCTCACAACAGCTAAACTCCAGTACCAGAGGATCTAACACCCTCTTCTGGCCGCCTTAGTAACCAGGCACAGACGTGCTATGTAGACATATAAAATAAAAAGCTTGAATGAATATAAGAGCACTGTGGGACCAGAAAGATAACTAGATTTCAGAACTGGAGGGAGCTATTTTTTTGTTACTTTGCCAGCAGTTATGAAAGGAAAAGAAAACCCTATCCTGGAATCCCCAGTAATTGTTGATGGTGATCACAATCTAAGCCACCCAAGGAGAACCAAGAGTAAGTTTGTTTATACAGTAAATGTCTTTTTAGGAGGTGGAGGGGTGTGGGAACGATTAAGGTAAAGGGTAGGAATAAAACTGTTTATAAGGGATCATAAATAAAATGTGTTCTTAAGTAACTGCCTCTGAATAAATCTGACTAATGCTGCCGGTGCTTCTTGCCTTCCAAGGCATCTTTGTCTAACCAGGAAATGTGTCAGCAAGACCTGCGGTGGGCCTGGCAATGGGTGGTGTAGAAGTAATTGTAGCCCTTCTCCTCTAAGTCAGTAGGAGATTGCTCACACTTTCTTAGAATTAAAAGGTTGTTTGTCATATCTCAGAGGCTCTCCCCACATTGTCATCATCTTTCACAGTGAATTCATTGATCCAATTAGTTGTGTATATGATGTAAGACGTGGAGGTATCAAGGAAGGCGACTTAATAAGAAAGTGGAGTGGTTCAAGGACAGACCTGGCCTCAAAGGAATAGAGAGAGAGAGTTACAGGAAAGGACACTTGAAACTTGAGAAAGAGAAGAGGAACAAAAGCAATGAAGAGAGAGAGAGAGAGAGAAATCCAAAAAGTATAATCTTTAATAGAGAGACAATATAGAAAAACAAAGCAGCAAAGACATATGAAAATTTTGTTGAATTTAAATTTTGTTTAATTACTAAGTGTCACATAGTGAAAAAAAACTGAGCATTTCAGTCTAAAAAAAAAAAAAAAAAATCAAAATGGACTCAAATCATAATGCTACAGAATTTCGGAATGAAGAAGAGAACTCAACAGTTTCCAAAGCAAAATGGAGAATATTATTAAAAGAATGAACAACTGCTCTCAGGAGCACTGAACTCAGGGAACCATGTGTCTAGACTCTGAGAAAGCAATTTTTTCAACATGGCCATCTACAGCTCATCCAGTTCTCAAGTGTAAGCCTGGAACAACCTTTTCAGATTGCACAAGTACTAAAAACTGAAAAAAAGGTAAAAAAAAAAAAAAAAAAAAAAAGCCTTATTGCTGTAGTGACATAATGACATAAAACTAAAGCATTATTAAACCCTTTATTTCACATAGCACAGTGAAGGAAGTTCACTTTGATGATGAGGATGAAGGTTCCAAAGAGAATAACTCAGCAGACTTCTAAGGGTCTGTGTGTGTGTGTGTGTGTGTGTGTGTGTGTGTGTGTAAATGATACCTTCGAGATTTTGAAAGATCATATTGGTTTATTAATAGTCATGTTTTAATATTAGTAATTTATCATGCACACTAGAATGTTATAAAGAATTGTAGTTCTAAAATACTAAACAAATAAAAGAAATAATTTTAGCTAAAGGAAAAAGTTGAGTCAAACACAAAAGTTACATAATCTTTTTACACTTCTTAGTTCTGGTATTTATAAAACAATAATGATGGAGATACCTAAAAGAAATGTGTGCCAACAAGAAGCAGATATGGAGCTGAAGATGCAGCTCAACTGGTAGAGGGCTTGCCTATTATTCATGTGGTCCTAGGTTGGATCCATAGAACCACATAAGCCCAACAGGCCTTCATATGCCTCCAATCCCACTAATTGGGAGGTAGAGACAGGAAGATTGAACCTTGACTACATTAAATATTCAAGGCCAACTTCAGATGGATGAGATCCTGTCCAAATAAAATAAGAGAGCTGTGGGGTAGGGATGGAGAGAGGGAGGAACGAAGGAGGAAAGGAAGGAAGGAAGGAAGGACAGAAGGAAAGACAGAAGGAAGGAAGGATGGATGGAAGGAAGAAAGGAAGGACAGAAGAAAGGAAAGAAGGAAGGACGGAGAGGGGGAATAAAGGAAGTGAGAGATAAATAAAGAGAAAGGAAGCAGGAGGAAGAAAGGAGGGAAAGGAAGAAAAGAAGGAAGGAGAAAGAGAAGAAGAAAGTAGGCAAGGAAGTCATTGAGAAATAGAAAGGGAGGGTGGGAAGAAAGGAAGAAATAAAGAAGGGAGAGAGCAGACATCCTAAATTGAAGTCGTATTAAAGGTCATCATGGCTGAGTTGGAGTCCTGGAGCCGTTCTCAGGAATAGAGAAGTTAACAACTCAGCGGGCCCCACTGTACAAGCAATTTGGGCTTCTGTGTCACATTGTGTGAGGTTGGGAGGCCATTTGCAACACATGAGTATAATCTTTACTTTGCTAATTTTTCTGACAAGATACAATGGAAGGGAGGAAGGGTCTGTTTTGCCTTACAGTTCACAGGGATACAGACTGTGTGATTGGGACAAGAAATGGAACCTGAACAAGAAGTAGAGCAAGGTATGAACCTCAAGGTTCATCCTCCAGTGAAGCTCTCCCTCCTAATGGTTGCACAGTCCACCCAACACTGTCACCAGCTGAGGACCACATCTTCAAATGAGCCTAAGCCAGGCGTTTCACATCCAGACCGCAACAAGGGGCTTTCTCGTGAATGCCCTACCTGTTATTACATGTAGTTTTACATGCAACTTCTTCCATGAAGTATCATTAGCATCTTAAATCTCCACCCATGGTTTGTGTTCTAGAACTGTAATAGATTATAGGTCACCTTCAGACACTCCTGAATGCTTCAGCTTCTGTTCTGTTTGTGTACCCTAATGGGGTTCACCCTCTACCCTACTTCCCTGCCTCAGAAATGCTTGGACAGTTTTGAGCATCAGCAAAGAGTCCAGCTGGTTAGAAGTGAGCAAGACAAAACTGGCTACAATGAACTAGGAGAGGAAGCTATATCTGCTGAGTCACCCAGAGCATTGAAGGACTTGTGGATGAATGGATTCTTCCTAAAAGTCATAAAAATTCTCCAGAGACTAACCATGGCTGGTGGGTCCGTTTACCATTCTGATTCTTACAAGTTAAAGTGTCCTCTCCCTCTTCCTAAGGTCATTTTGTTGCTTTCTCATTGTGTTTGTCTCAGCCTGCCGTGAGATTGCGGATTCTATTCTCTCCATCACCTGAGGGCTGGGATTACAGGTAAGCGGCAGCACATCCTGCTCCCAGCATTGTGCTGTGCTTGTGAGAAGATCTCAGTGTTTGTGGATTTTACCAGGGGTGTTTGAAAAGAGAAGGGTAGAGGAAGGCTTCAGGCTGGGATGTGGTCGATTCTCAGTCAAGGCACAAATATGCCTTGAGTTAAAGGCTAATTCTATTTAATAAATTTTATTGCTGACACAAAGATTCTGCTCCCTTAGCTGCCTTAGGGCTCATTGTAATATATGGATGAGTTTATGCGAATCGAGCATGCGTTTCGTTTCCTCTTTCCTCCACTGCCATGGCTTAGGTTACAAAGCATTCCTGAGATGACTAAGAAGGAAGACTGCTATGCCCAAATTATTATTTTTTCCCCATTGTGGACTGACTTTCTCTTGTGGAAGGAAAGATAATTGATGGTATTTCCTGATTACATGCTTGCATCTCCAGGACCCAAAAAGAATGCACTGCTCTGGTTTTAATAACAAGTCCAAAAGGAAATAAAGTTCTGATGGGCCTCTCTGGTCTCATGTCTGCTCCATTACTGAAACTATAAGAATGGATGAGTCACTCTGACAAGCCAGGTTCCAATGCCCATCCCAGCCCTGAAGTGAATGTCCTATGCCCACCTTCATTGACACCTTTTTCTTCTTACTTTAAAAAAGTGTCTTTTTTGTTTTCTGAGATATAACTACATCATCTTCCTCTATGTTTTTCTCCCTCCAAACCCTCCCATATACCTTTCCTTGCCTTCTTACATATTCATGACCTCTTTTTTATTAGTGTTACCTACACACACACACAAACACACACACACACACACACACACACATATTCCTAAATACAGATATTCCCAAATGTGTGTGTGTGTGTGTGTGTGTGTGTGTGTGTGTGTGTGTGTGTGTGTGTGTGTACAACCTGCTCAGTCTGTATAATGTAACTTATGTTACTGTATGTTTTTAACCCTTTTCTTATTTTCTCTCCTATTTGTTGGTTAGTTGATTTTTGGAGTCAGGGTCTGGCTCTCTAGGTCAGACTGGCCTGGAACTTGTGGTCTTCTTGCTTTGGCTCACGTACCACCACAAACAGTGTTTATTCTACTTAGTTCAGAATTTATACTCCGGAAGTAGAGTGGGGCAGTAGAGAGCACAGGTATGTGGGGTTCCCAGATCTAGGCTTGTATAAACATGGCTCATTAAAGCTCACTAGGCTTTCCTCTTGAATTTCTCAAATAAAACCAAGGGAGAAATACGAGTAAAAACATGTGACAGAGAGAAGCTAGGATGAGATTTTAGGGAGCTGATGGATAACGCCCTTCTCTTCTTTCTTCAATTTGTTTACATAAAAAGAATCAAGAAAATGCAAACACTTTTTTAAGCCAGTCAGATCATTGACGCATGCTCAAAATAATGCACAGGTTTTCAATTCCACACCCAAGAAAAGCAAAGTTGTGAGGCTGAAGTAGAAATCTAACATTCATAGGTCTGCCTCGCTCCCCATTCAGGGTAAGAAAAATAGCGTAGTCTGTGTCCTAACTGAGCTGGTAGACAAGAGAGAAGCTGAGCATTTAATGAATAAACAAACATGGCATAAAGAGGAAGGTCAATCAGCACCATGGTAGAAAATGTCTGTGATGTCAGGGGAAAGAAAAGAAGAAGGAGTAAATTCTGAGTAGTAGGCGAGGGACCTACACGGAAGGATCACTTAAGATATGAACAGTATGCAAATAGCACAGTCAGAGGACAAGTCATCCCAAGACCCGTTATCCAGTCTGCTAGAGCTGGAACAATAATGAAGTCATCAGAGATATAGGCAGGCTGTGGTCAGCGAAACGTTAGTCATGGCACGTCACTGACAGATAGGAATTCTGGGACAGACATTCTGCAGAGGGAAAAGCCAGCTAAAATAAAATCAGTCTAGTAGGGTTGGAGCAGAAGCAAGAGCGAGGCAGACTCAGCGGTCCACTGAGAGCCCATGTCTACTCTGGGGACAGATGCCCTCATCGTTGCCTCCATCCCCGCAGCAGGAGGCAAATATGCAAAGCCTACAGCCAGATCCCAGTCAACGGCCTACTCAGGTCTGATATCAGAAGCTAGATAGGTGAGTGTTCGGATGGGAGACTGAAAATAAGTAAGAATGATATTATATTAAGCATAACATTGATTATTCTCAATTTAAAAAAAATATTTTTAATTTTTAAAGTTAAAAACATTTTAAATATTTTATGTTAAATAACCGATTCATAGAAGATCATAAAATAGGTACACAGAGGCCTGTGAACCCTGTCTTTCTTCTTGTGTTAGTGGCCTCTTATGTAAATATATCATATGGTCAAAACCTAGGTAGTAGCATTGGTGCAACTTTGCTAATTCAACTAGAGACCTTTCAAGTTTTCCCCAGTTACTTTTAAAAACATACCACAATAAAACTTTTAATTTAAAAAACCTTGAGGAGAGAAGCATATTATAAAGATCTCCGTACTTTCTCCTCGTTATTTCCAGAAGCTTAAATTTCTCAGAAAAATTATTAAAACAAAAACAACAATAATAAAATAAGTCAACTAAACACAAAACCATTAGCTGGGAGTGGTGGCACATGCCTATAATCCCAGCACTCAGGAGTCAGAGGTAGGCGGATCTCTGTGAGTGTGAAGGCAGCCTGATCTACAGAGTGGGTCAAGGACAGACAAGAGTACACAGAGAAACCTTGTCTTGAAAAGCCAGGAAACAAAAACAAATAACAACAAAAAGCATTCCCCCCTCCAAAATAAATAAATAATAAATAAACACAGCACTACCAACAAAATCCAAACCATCACTTTCTATAAAGGAAAGTACTTACCAAATCTTGACTCAAGGCACCAGGAAACACCTAAGATGGTACATGCACTGTGGTGCGAGTACAGACACACACACACACACACACACAGGACCAAGACTGCACATAACAGAAAGGAAGAAGGGCGATGGGGAAATGTTGTGTAAATAAGCAGAACATCACCTTTCCTAAGGCTCATAAACAGGAAAGATGACATCATAGGTATCATATAACCTTCCTTTTTCCCACAAGTTACCAGAGTCCAGTCAGTCACTGCTGTGTCAGGACCACGCCCCGTTGAGCATATGCTCTGTGCTTGGAAATGATCATTTTAGCTGATTTTTACAAATCTAAATATGAAAAAAAATGGCACTGTCTATGCTGTTATTCTTTTGTTCTGTTTGGTATGACTTGTTTCAAGACAAGACTTTGTACATCCCAGAGATGCTTCCAAACTCACTATGAAATAGAAAATGACCTTGACCTTCCCCCAATCCTCCTTCCTTCTACCTCCTAAGTGTTGGGATTGCAAAAACGTATCACCACGTCAGGTTGAGGTCTCACTCTGTAGCTTAGGCTAGCCTAGTGCTTGAAATGTAGAACAGGCTGGCCTTGACCTCACAAGAATTCTCCTGCCTCACTCTCTTAAGTGCTGGGATTACAGGCATAAACCACCATATCAAGCTTTGACTACTTTTTAAAGGCCTCATCCCCCGCCCCCAACACCTTTCAACTGGGACTATTTTGACACATTTTGATAGAGACAGACTCCTTTCACGCCACAGCACCCATTATACCTCAGTGGCCCAGGCCCGTGGCTGTTGTCTTTGATAGTCATCCAAGTGTTAAATCAAATACCACACTTTACCTCCACATCCTCTTATCTTTCCAGACTGCTTGCTCACTGACTTCAATCTCCAGCCATTTAGAAGTTCCACTCTCCCTATTCTTAGCATTCTTCAGTCTTTTGTTTTCTTTTCAAAATAAATATGTTCTTTTCCTCCATTATTTTCTTTCTAAAATACTAAGCCTCCTAACTCCCATTTTCATCTTACTTATTGAAAAAAATCTAAAAGAAACTATCAATTTACTCAACTCTTAGGACTTTTTTTAAAATATTTTCTTCATATTTTTTTGTACAATTTCTTGATGAACATTGCCTGAAGATTCATTTTACTTAGCTTTTTATTTATGTGATGGTTGTGTTTCTGTGTATTTATTCTGTCTATGGGGTTGGGAGTGGCCAAAGGAAGGTATCAAATCCTTAAGATCTCATGTCATGAACCTCCTGATATGAATGCTGGGAACCAAATTCAGGACCTCTGGAAAAGTCAGCAAGTGTCCTTAGCCACTGAGCCATTTCTCCAGGCCCTCATACATCAGCATCTGCAGGGACAGCCTCACAGGACGGGAAGTTGGTACTCCTATGATCCGTGGCTACTAAATCCAAAGGTACTTTTAGCATTTTGTGCAATCCCACGGGCTTTCATCGAGTGTCTTAGGGTTTCTAATGCTGTAAAGAGACACCAGGACCACCACAGCTCTTAGAAAGGAAAACATTTAATTAGTGCTGGCTTAAAGTTCAGAAGTTTAATCCATTATCATCATGGCGAGGAAGCATGGTGGCATGAAGGCAGAGACAGTACTGGAGAAATAGCTCAGCATTCTTCTACATCTGGATCCACAGGTAACAGGAAGAGACACTGGGTCATTGGCCCTGGCATGAGCATCTGAGACCTCAAAGCCACCCCCCACCCAGTGACATACTTCCTCCAACAAGGCCACATCTCCTAAGAGTGCCATTCCCTATGGACCTATGGGGGCCATTTTTATTCAAACTACCACACTGAGGATTTTACTCCCTACCTCTTTTTCCAACTTTTGTCTTCTCACACTTCTGCCCTTGCCGATTTTCTTTCTCTTGTTCTCTTCAGATGTCTTCACCCCAGCTTAACAGAGTAGAGAGCAGCAGAGAAGAATGGCAGTAAGTTCTTCCTGTCACACTGCCATAATGTTGGGTGCATTGTAGTCTCCCCTCTCCTTCCAGCAAACCCACAACACAATATGCCCGAGGGACCATTCTGTTTCTCTGTTTCTTTTCTGATAATGGTGGAGGGTGCTATGGCTCAATCTAGGGCTTCATACATGCTCCCGCACATTCTACTACTGAGCTGCACATCCACCTCCTCCTCCTGTGCCTCGACTCAGTGGGGCTTCCCACACCTTCCCCTCAACATTATCAATTGTTTCTTCTTCTCCCTGGTGTCTACCTCTTCCTTTCTAATGAGTTCTCATTATCACATAAATACGGATGTCCAGTTCTAATAAAGTCCCTTTATTGGGAGGTAGGGCCCAAGAAAGGTGAGGTGATTCAGTAATGAGTCCTTTTGCAGCCATTTCCTCTTTACTGAAACAAATTCAAGCTAATGAAACTTGGGAAGCTCAAGAAAGTTCCAAGATTCATGAGACCTCTTGCCAAAAGTTCTAACACTCAGTATTCAGCTTCTGGGGAGTAGGAGACAGGCTAGCTAACCCCCCAAAATTCATCATTTTACTAAACTAGACATAGGAAGAATCATTTCTTGGTCGGCTATCGGTATCCTATCTGGGATGAATGGACATTTGTTCATATCTTCCCAATAAGGGTAACATAACACAAAGGGATTACCCCTGAGAATGGATTGGTGCCTGTTATTAAGGGCTCAGGTGGTGAGTGCAGTTTTGTGTTCTCGGACAGCCTCCATTTTTCTGTCCCCTACAGGAAGGATGTAGGGAGAAGATCCTTACTACATGATGACCCCAAGATCCTGGATTTCAGAGGCTCCAGAACCATGCTGGCATTCGTCTGTGCTCGTTATCAGATATCTGCTCCCAGATGTTTGTTGTAGCAGTAAAAATAGGCTAGGACAGCATGAAAACCCACAGCTGTTTATTATGACTGTAACATATATCCCTACCTTTCATGGCTGTCCACTACTGTAACCCTCCTTACCTATGTCTCTTTTAGTAAATGACTATACATTAAACTACAGAGGTTGGCCTATAGCTATCATTTGGCCAATTGTAGCCATTCTCTGGCCTTGCTTATAAATGATTAGTCCAGCAGCCTAGGTAACTAAGAGTCTAATCTTGCTCCTATATTGGGCATTTCAATGAAAAATGAATTGATTCAGGAAACTTCATGGGACTATTGGAAGGCAGAAAGCAGAAAGGAAATTAGTTTTCCTCTGATGTTGAGAAGCAAAAGCAAAGGGCTGAAAGCTAGACTTGAGAGCTCAGTGAGTGCAGTCCTGAGACCCCCCTCACGCTAAGCTGTAGAAGCTCCCCAGGATCAAGGTGTGAACTACAGATGAGCTTTGGATATGCAGCTACCTGGGCAGCCCAAGGAGTGCAGCCTTGTCAGTTCATGCAACAGAATAGCTATGATTCCAACCACACAGTGGGATAAAGGCTGTCAACTGATAGGTCCTCTTAACAAACATAGAACAAGTAGATGCAGAGGGATGTTTTAAAAAAAAAATCTGGGAGCTGAAGCCACATGTCTCTTCATTCCTGCTTTTGAAGTGATGGGTGAAATGGGCACTAAACAAATAAGAGACATATTCTGTGTCCTTGCTTGTCCTTCTAATCCTTCCTGTTGACAGGACATAGTAAGAAATTAGATGGCAAAGGAGTCTGAGAAAGGCAGTTGCCTGAATCTCAGGCCCTGGCCTCTGGAGAGGAGAAAAGAAACAGAGGCACGGCAGTACCAATAAGTAAAAACTCGATGTAGTACCCAAACTGGCTTTATCTTGGAAATATAAACCAGAGGAACTTCTTTTTCCTATCAACTCATAATGCCATTAGAATTGCTCTTGGGTGCTGGCAACTATATCTCGGATACATGGAAAAGCCACAAACAAATGAGAGTTCCATAACTATCATGGCCAGCTTCCCTAGGAGAACATGAATAAGGTCACCAATCATAGCCACTGAGTAGTATAGGCTTTGAACTTTTTCAAACCTACTTTATTTGGGGCTCTTTAATGCTATACCTCCCTTCCAACCCACCTATCTTAGATAGGAGGGGAAAAGTAGACCTTCTTAGATTTCATTCCTTGGAGCCATTCCACTGGTGCGGCTGGCAAGATTCCAGCAGACCCATTAAACAGCAAACCAGCAATTCGGCAACTGCAGCAGCTGGAACCCAGAGCAACAGCTGCAACGTAGAAGCCTTTTCTGGTATCCTAGTATGGAGCTCACAGAACATCTGTCTCCTAATCTCTTCCTGTGAGGAGGTCACTTATACAGGGCTAGGACCTACCCTGATGACTTTATCTTATGTCAATTGCTTCTTTATAGGAACTATCTCTCAAAATAGCAGATTCTGAGGTAGTGGGCGGAAGACTCTAGCCTAAGAAATTAGGAGAAACATGATTCCCTCAATTCCTCTGAAAATCAGTTTCATACATTTATTTAGTACTTATTGGGCAATTTATAAAAGCTGGAAATAGTCTACAGGAATAAGGATAGTTTGCTAATTCACCAAACAACTCACATTTTAAGGAATTGGCAGGGGTGGGGGGTGGGAATCAGGTCATTTAAGGCCAAATAGTTCAGATACTTTGCCCTGGAGGAAGTATCATTTACCTAATAAGTGTCAGCATTTACAGCTGGGTTCCCTTAACTTCCAGCCAAGTTATCAGCTCGCAGGAGTTTTATGGGCTTGTGCCAGCTCCTCTGCTTCTCATGGCAGCAGTCAGACAGAGTAGCTGTCGTGCAGGTTCCAGGCCCAGATCCTTTAAGGAACAGCCCTCGGGGTGTAGATGATGTTTACTGTTGTAGAGCCTGGCATGGCAACAGGAGTTAGTGTCTCCCTTCCCTTAAAAGCTTCTTGCCATGTCCCTCACCAAGCTGGGTAGGAGAAGGTGCTCTCAGCACACTTGACTTGGGTATCTTAGTAGCTGATGATACCCATATGCTTGTTTTCAAAATACTGCCTGTTACAGCTTGCATTGCTTGGAAGTGGGCATATAAGGGCACTGTGAAAAAGTATCTCCTTTTCCTGCAGGCACCACGGTATAGTGCCCTGCCCTTCCCAGCCATTCAGAGTTTGTACAGGCAAGGCAACTAGCAGAATACACACACTCACACAGCATCACTATAGCCCAAGACGCGGCTGCTATTATGCAACCTGAGGGAATATCACGTCAGGAAGCAGGGAGGGAAACCCTATGTAACCGACTCCAAGAATTCCTCTGGAGAACTAACTGGGTGATGCTGCAACCTGCCACTGAGGATGAGACTCTGCCTAGAAACACTGGAAGCCAAACAAGCATGCAAACAAAGCCTCGTTGGCAAAAGTTATTTTAACCATCATCAAAAGTCGGTGACTATGCAAATATTAACTCCAAATCTGAAATTTACTGAACAATGTGATAAATGTAGTGTTTTCAAAAGTTGACATAGGAAAGAGGGCTGGTAAGATAGCTCAGCAGGGAAAGTGCTTTCCACACAATGCATTCAATCCCAAAAACTCCATCCAAAAATGAAGGGAGAGAACTAACTCCTCAAAGTTGTCCTCTGATCTCCACACACATGCCAGAGTAATGTGTCTGATGCATAACACACACACATGCACACACACACACACACACACACGCATACATGCACACACACATGCGCATGCATGCACACACACATGCATGCATGCACACACACATGCACGCACACACACACATCAATAAAAAATAAATTAAAGACCTAGAAGACATCCCCACCCCACTCCCAAACAACCAAGGGACATTTGTTGTTGTTGTTGTTGTTGTTTGGTAATATGAACTATGTAATAATTATTGTCCTCATGATGCCATGGCTCCTGACTGTGCTGGCGAGTGTTTGCTGGTGTGCACAAACCTTTATTCTGTGATGAGCTGAAGCTCAGAGTTGGTCAGCCAGCAAGGTGTCCTCTTTTCACCCATGCTTCTTAAGGTACTTACATTGCAATGTTTGTGCTGTGGAATTAAGGATACGAAACCCCAGTGTAGCATTTCTTGTTCCCTGTATACTAGGAAGCTCTAGATTAGTATCATGTTAAACTAGATAAATGCAAAGATCATTTTCATTTTTCTCTTCTCCCTTTGTTCTTTCTGTTTTATAACCCTCATCTTGAACATCTTCTGTGCAGAAGAATCACATGCTTTGCTGGGTGGGGCATGATAAAGCTTTAAATTAGTGGCATTAGAAGACTTGAAATATGAAATGTAGCCATGAAGACATTGCATTGTTGGATTAGAAAATAAAAAGGATGATCACTGTAAGAAGATTAGTAGACTTTGATGAAAATCGTGAACAGACATAGTTAATTATACATTTTCCAGTGTTCTTCACAATTATTTCTCCACCTGGACATTTACTGTATTGGGAAATAATGTACTAGACCAGCAATACCAGTTGACGATCCATTAACAGCTGAATGAAGACAGTCACCATGCAATGGTGACCATGCAATGGTGACTAGCAGTGGAGGCGTGGGGGCACATGAGCGTCCAAGATGAAGAACTGGAAACTCATAACTCAATGTTTATTTTAAAATACCCTCTTGTTTCTATTCTAGCTTATTCTATTTTTGAAGATTCACCAGTTTGTTGTAAATAGCATTTTATTTTATTGAAGACAGAGTCTCATCTAGTTCAGGCTGCTCCTGAGCTCATTACATATCTCTGAATGACTTTTAATGGTCCTCCTGCCCAGGTCTCCCTAGTGTTGGGGTTACTGGTGTCAGCCAACAGGCTCAGTTGTACTTGGAGTTGCGAATTGAACTTAGAGCTTTCTGCACGTTAAGCAAGCACCCTACCAACTGAGCTACATCCATAGTCCTTGATTTTTGGTTTGAAGAAAATGATGATTAAAAACAGTTCTGCTGTGGTGCAGAGTATAAAAACCTATGAAAGATTATCCAGTTGAGGTTAGTCAACTGTGGACTACACCAGCCCATAGATTGGGATCTGTAATGAATAAAAATGACTAAAAAAGAACATTGAAAATATATAATAATGGATGTAGATGCCTGAAAAGGCTACAGGCAGTGGATACTCTCGAAGCTGAAGTTATTGGTGCTTGTAAGCCTCCCACCCCCAATGCAGATGCAAGGAACCCAAATTATGTTCTCTGCAAGAGTGGTAAGTGCTCTTAACCACTGAGCCTTCACTTTGGCTCCTACTTTGTGAACAATTTGCAGATTACTGTAAATATTAACTATATTTTAATTTTTATCTCTTGGGTTTTTTTTTTCTTTTAAAGAGATTTTATTTTCTTTAAGAGTGTTTTCATTAGCTGGGGTACAGTGCTTACCTCCCATGCATGAAGCCATGGGTTAGATCTCTAGTGTCACATATAACTGGGTA
This sequence comes from Acomys russatus, assembly GCF_903995435.1. NCBI lineage: Eukaryota > Metazoa > Chordata > Mammalia > Rodentia > Muridae > Acomys > Acomys russatus. The sequence continues at coordinate 46,920,935 of NC_067142.1, forward strand.
TGGTCACACATGTCTTGTAACCACAGCACTAGGGAGGTACAGGCAGGAGGATCAAAAGTTTTAGGTCATCCTCAAATACATATTGAGTTCAAGGTCAGCATGGGTTCCAATAGGACAGTGTATCCAAAAAAAAGCAGAAGTGTCCTTATATTTGCTGCATGATTGAAGAAAGAAAGGTACAAAGATTTTTCTATAGGTACTTTGTCTAGCCTCTACCACTATCAACATTGCCACCAAAAAGTACATTTATCACAAATGTACACATAACTATTTAGTGTAACATTTTCCAAATGTACAGAATGCACAGTACAGAATGTAGGTCCTCCTGTAGTAGATGCCCATGACAGAATGATATACCAGTAGGTCCATTGAAAATTGTCTTAGCTCTTTGTGTTATGGCTAAGACAAAACACCTGACCTGAGCAACATAAGGAAGGAAGGCTTTATTTTGGCTTACAGTTTGAGAGTAGACAGTCCACCATGGTGAGGATCTTGAAGCTCCTGGTCATAGTATAGCCATAGTCAGTCATAGTCTACAGTCATAGTCTACTTTTTATTCTTTACAAGATCCTAATCTACGGACTGGTGTGGTCCACAGTCTACTAACCTCTACTGGATTATCCTTCCTAGAATTTCTCTGAGATCTACTATAAATCCTATCTAGCTGACAATCAAAATTAACTATCACAGGTGCTCAGACCGTTTAAAACTAATTTCATAACATTAAAAAATAAATAAACCTGGCACGGATCCTATCATTTATCCTCAAGAGACATAATCAACTAGGCAGATAATTGTTAGGCAATAACATAATTAGTACAATGCAGGTACAGTATTATGGAGCTAGAGAAGGGGAGAGATTCAGTCATCAGGATCACAGGAAGGTGGAAACGTTGTCTGTGAGTGTGATTAACAGAACCACGTGGAACAAGCAGGGTGTGTGAGGTGAGGCTCGAAGGAGGGAGACGCTGCACATACATGGAGGCACTCCAAATAATGGCATGGTTTGGGGCCTTGACAAGTCTTTTTACATAGAGATTACAAAAGAAAGCTATTAAAGGTAGCTAATAGTAGTTTTCAGGTGGAAGAGATTAAAATTCCTTCCATAATATTAATAGATAAATTACAAAGACCTAGGAAAGATCATTGGTGGGTAAAACCTCCAAGGTCAACATTTTATGTATTAAGAAGCTTCTTGAACAAGATGAACTAATTTCATTGCCCTTAGGTAAAAGGAAAGGAGTCTGTGACCAAGAAAAAAACCTATGGACAAAACAAAGATATGTGAGCCGTTGCCATTTCGTTGGCAGTCGAGGTACAGGATTGGAAAAAGTCATCCTAGAGAAATGTAAACTGAAGAAGTGAATCACTGCCATTGCGCAATAGTTGAGTCATTCTTGAGTCTGTCTACTGATGACAATTAAAAAGGTGTAGTGTGGGGAGCCTGGTGCTCAATGATAGAACACTGAGTGGCGCGCTTGCCTGACATGTGCTGGACACTGTGGGTTCTGTTCTTAGCACTGGCTCCGTGAAGCACTGTGTGGAAGGCTGGTGACATAGGTAGTCAAATAACATACTAAGTACATGAATAGCCCAGGAGAATTGATTGGAGCATGCTTCTAGAGAGCAGGAGGAGAGTTCCCATTGGGAGCCATGCTGACAAGATGTTGGTAGTTCCTTTAAGTGAGACAAGAGAGAGAGCTTACTTGGTCTTGTCAGTGTGGAATCTGTGTGTGGGCTCCTATCTGAGGAGGCTGGTAGACCACTTGTTACTGAGTGGTTAATTTTACAGTGTGCGTTGTTTTTTCTTCAGACTTGGTCATTTGTTCAAGATGCCACGGTCATTAGAGATTAGGTGAGCAGTTGTCTTTGAAGGGCATCCAGCATACATTAGATGAAAGCCTGATTATAAAAGAGTGGGAATTTTGCTTTTATTTGGGGGGCTTTTGTTCCTCCAAGTACCACAAAACAAAACAAAATCTATGCAAGGCTGAATTGAGTTGTCCCCAAAGGTAGTGAGTGGCTGGCTTTTTTAGTGGTCATTTGGCTTTTTTTTTTTTTTTTTTTCGCTTTCTTTTTCTTTTATTAAAAATAGGGAGTTTTTTTCATATAATATATTCTGATTATGGCTTCTCCTCCCAGTTCCTCCCCACCTCCTCTCCCATCTGGATCCACACCCCCCTTCTGTCCCTCATTAGAGAACAAACAGGTATCTAAGGATCAATAACATAACATATAACGTAACAATGTAAAACACTAACACAAAAATAGGGACAATGCATCAAGTCACATCAGGACTAAGTGTGTCCTCTTCCAATGAGGCCCATCAACGCAGGCTAGCTAAGGGAAAGTGACTAAAAGCAGGCAACAGAGTCCATGTCAGAGACAGCATTTGGCGTGTTTTTCCCTCTTGAAGCTTTCTTACTCTTTCGCTCCTTTTCCTTACAGAGTCTTAATGTCATCTCCACACCATTCTGCACATAGCTTGCACATCAGTATTTTATTTCTTTGGCTATGTAATTAAAAAAATTACATGTATGAATTTTTGCTTGCACATATATCTGTATACATATGTGTCTGGCCACATGTATGTACACCAGGACCAGAAGAAGCCATTGGATCCCATGGATCTGGAATTATAGACAGTTGTGAGATGTCATGTGGGTGATGGAAATTGAACCAGGATCCTATGGAAGAGCAAAGTAGAACTGGGGCCATCTAGCAGAGCATAATAAACACCTCATCTCTAGTCAGCTTACTCCTTGTCACTTCCCTCTATCCACACGCACTTCTCAGATGTGCCTATGTTTCTAACACTTCATAAGAAGAAGAGTGATGAGCTTGGGAACTGGCAAAATCTAAACTCAGTCCTCAGTTCTTGTGGGTTTCATTTTGTTTTATTTTTAAGGCACCATATTGAACCCTCTGGTACTGATATGCTTATAAGTTAAAACGACAGACAGACTACAAGTTGTTTCATATGGTTAAACTAATTGCAATATGAGCCTACACACGCCAACTCTATCTCTCAGAACCTCTCATTCCCTTCTCTCTTTCCCCATCTGTCTTGCTGTGTCTCTGTCTTTGTCTCTGTCTGTCTCTGTCTCTGTCTCTCTGTCTCTGTCTCTGTCTCTGTCTCTGTCTCTCTCTCTCTGTCTCTCTGTCTCTCTCTCTCTCTCTCTCTCTCTCTCTCTCTCTCTCTCTCTCTCTCTCTCTCTCTCGTATGCAGATCCAGATGCAGAACTCTCAGCTCTTCTCGAACACCATGTCTGCCTGCATGCCATCATGCATCCCACCATTCTGATAGTGAATAAAGCCTCTAAGCTATAAGCCGGGCCCTAGTTAAATGTTTTCCTTTATAAGTGTTGTCATGGTCATGGCGACTTTTCTCAGTATCGCTAACATAATTGCTTTGATCCATTTTTTTAAAGGAGGGACAATAGTGTATATTTTATCTGTATAGTTGTAGAGTTCTTTGTCTCATAGACCAAGTGAGAACAGAGTTTGAGTAATGCTACAACAAAAATTTATTAATGAGAGTGTCATTTTAATTTATTTTATTTTTGAGAATGTAACATAATTATATAGTTTCTTCCTTCCGTTTACTCCTTCCATACATTTTCATATACTTCTCTTTACTTTCTTTCAATTCATGGCCTCTTTTTTCATTAATTATTGTTACACACATAGATGCATATGTATATTCATACGGGTTCCTAAATATAACCTGTTCAGTATGTGAAATATTATTTGTCTGTATGTTTTCAGGACTGAGGTTTCGTATTGGAAAACCAGTTGGTGTGCCGTTCCCTGGGGCAGACAATTTCTCCCACTTTCAGCAGTCCTTTGTTGTCTGTGGTTCTTTCTGTAGACCTACATGTATTTGACAGTTTTCTTAGGTAAATAATAATACAATTCCTTATGACTTTTTCAGGCATCCTGACAGTTATCTTTACATGTATTTATCTCCCTCCCTGTCTTTTGTAGAACCTGCCTTTTCCTCCATTTACCTCAGGGAAGTAGGGGAACAATAGAGAGAGGAAAAGCAAGACCTAGATTTTTGAAACAAACAAAATTGGTCCTCTGTCTTGAGAGAACTATCCATCTAAAAGCACAACACATTAGTTCTGAGCAAGATGGCCTACTCACTGCCAGTTTCCATCAAGTAACTTATTCAAAGATGAAAAAGCATCATCCTCGTGCTGCCCTTTCTGTACCACCCCAACGGTGTGTTGCTGTGGCCAAGCACTTGGATATCGCCTCTCATAAAAGCCATCTTTGCTCCTACAGCCCTTCCAAAAGCCCATGAATCATTTTGCACTTGCTTCTCTGATCTGTCTGCATGCCTTTCTGCCTCATTAAAGTATGTGCTCATGCATTCAGCAAATAGTTATCTTATATTTCTCCTTTTTTTTTTTTTTTTTTTTTTTTTGGAGGGTTTTTTGTTTGGTTTGTTTTCAGATAGAGTCTCACTGTGTAGACTTCTCTATTCTGGAATTCACAGTGTAGATCAGGCAGTACTTGGACTCAGAGATCTGTCTCTGCTGCTTCCTGCATTCTGGGGCTAAAGTCATGCTTTGCCATATTCTTGCTTTTAATATAGAGTTAAACATAGATGAGATTTCATAAGTTACAACTAACAAGTAAATAGAAAAAATACGGTTTTGTATTCTGCCATAATAGCAGTTAGGAGTCACGGATTACTGAGCACTTTTCATTCTGGGGTTTATATTAATTTTTTGCATATTTTTGATCTTTAATCTTTGCCAACAGTTGGCGGTGTTTGGTACTAGCCTATGGAATGACACTAGTGTATCTCTAACAGTCTACTTCCAATCAGCAATGATTTGCTACAAGTTTAACAAAGTCCCTTCCAATAAGTCCCTGTATCAAATTCCTATATAAAAGAATGAATTCCTAGTACCTAGCATGACTTTATTGGGAAACAGGGTCTTTGAAGATTCAGTTAGTGCAATAGTATAAAATTATACTGAAACAGAGTGAAATGACAATATAACCTGATGAGTTCCATAATAAAGAGAGGAAATTTGGACATACACATACACACACACACACACACACACATACACACACACAGAATCTATTTATTTTCTATTGTTCGTAACTAGGTAATGTGTTATAGGCAAAGTTAAGGTGAGAATGACGACACTACTCATGATTAGGCAAAGTTCAAAGGTCTCACATCTCTCCCATGGGTACCAGCTTGAGAATAATAGGTCACCAAGGTATATGGGACCGTTCAAGAAGGGATTCTGGTCACCAAATTTCACAGGCAACTACAAACACTTAAGGTAGACTACACAGACCGACCAGGTTGTATGTAACATATACATAGTAACAGTATACAACCATGTAGGCTAGAACTACTGTTTTGGAGATTCAACAGCAAACCAGTTGCTCAGGTCTCCCAAAATTATATTAAATTACTAATTAATTAAGTTCATTATTTACAAAGTAATAATTATATTCAATGAGATCTCACGTTACAGTTTCCCAACTGCTGCCTCACATAATTATTCTGGTGTCATATATGTACATAAGGAATTATAGGAAAGAATTTCAAAATTCAAAGAGTAATAATAACTATCCCAAAAGAAGTCTGGTCTTTTTTTTTTTTTTTTTTTTTTTTTTTTTTTTTTGATGAGCTTTGAGGCAGAGCTGGAAAGAGCCTGGAGTGTGCTACAGGAGGACATGGGCAGCCCTGGATTCTGTCACTGAGGGCACAGAGAAATAGTATAAACAGGCTGCCTGACGGATGGCAAGGTTGCCCTAAAATAGCAATAGTACACCAGCTTCTCTGAGCATCCCGAAAGGACAGGCAGTGCTGTGCCCCTAACTGGGTAGGACTAAAAATAGAATCATATGATAACTAGGGAAGAAAAAAAAAAGCAGCATTTTCATCAGGGAGATAACACTCACAAGCAGCAGATAAGAAGTCATTCCAGAATGATTGTATGAGCCATGCAAGAAGACTGGTGAGATGTGAACAGCCAGAAGTCACCACAGAGAATGACCGCCTCTGAGTCCAGAGATCTGTAATCCCAGACGTAGGCACGACATCCCCACGTTGCTAGGAAATGGACTAAGACACAGTGTTCTCCTGTGAAGCCACAATGCTAAGCCCAACAAGCTGATAAGAGGATTGCAGAAGTTCAGTTGGAAACAGAGGCACAGAAGCAAGAGAAACATTAAGACATTCACAAAGATGCCTACAAAGGATGAAGAAAGATAAGGGGGTGCAATGGAAACGGTGGGGCTCTCCCAGGATACATGATGCCCCAAGACCTTCCCACATGTGGACCTGGGGAGTCATGATGAAAAGAGAACACTGTAATTTTCATGAGCTGTCGATTTACTTTTGACCATATAAAATTCAGATACGAGTTAGTTGTGACCAATGTAATTTATTAGGTAATAAAGCCAATTAATAAATAACTTTATTTTTAATGTTTTAAACATCACCAATGGTAATTAAGCAAATTACCATTACCCCGTTGGCTAGCTGTGGCACCTTTGCATGAGCAAGATAAAAGTCACAAATAAGAGGGGGAGGCTTTTCTAGTGCTGCCCTAATAAGGTGTTTGTTGCTGTGATGAATACAATAAGCAAAAGCAAGTCGGGGAGGAAAAGGTTTCTTTGACTTGCACTTCCAGGTTGTAGCCCAGTACTGTTGAAGGTAAGAACAGGGACTCAAGCAAGGCAGGAACCTGGAGGCAGGAGCTGATGCAGAAGCCCTGGAGGGGTGCTACTGCTTACTGGCTTGCTCCTCGTGGCTCATTCAGACAGCTTTCTTTTTTTTTCTTTTTTTCTTTAAAAAAATTTTTTTTAGTTAACTAAGTTATTTATTCTCTTTACATCCTGACTGCAAGTTATTTATTCTCTTTACATCCTGACTGCAGCTTCCCCCTCCCTCCTCCCCTCCCACTCCTTCCCTCTCAACCCCACCCCCTACACCTCCTCCCCTTCTCCCCAGAAAAGGTGAGGCCTCCCATGGACACCCACAAGCCCTGCCATATCAAGCTGCAGTAGGACTAGGTGTGTCCTCTTCCACTGAGGCTATAAGGCAGCTCAGTTAGGAGAAAGGGACCCAAAGGCTGACAATGTCGTCCGAGACAGCCCTTGCTCTCACTTTAGGAGTCCTACAGGAAGACCCAGCTGCACAACTGCTGCATATGTGAAGATAGCCTCGGTGCTGTGACCTAAGCGACAGACATCATAAAGTCACAGCGTATGCAGATCTCACATGGGAGACTAATTGGGAAAGGAATATCCAGAGGGGATGTACACCCTCTGGGCAAGGGAGGGAAGAAGAGAGTGGGAAGAGGCAGGACAGGCCTATATAAGGGGATATAGCTCTTGCACAGGTAGAGGATGTGAGATTCCTGGCAACATTAGGAATTGTCGCACCTTTGCAGCTAGTGATGACATATCCTGCTGTCCCTGCATCCCTGAGGCACACCCTCAGGCAGTAGAGGTACCTGATAGCTAACACCAGGTCCATCCCATTCATGCCCTCTGATTGGTAGTTCAGTTTCCATGAGTCCCCCAAGGGCCCAGGTTAATTGACTCTGTAGGTTTTCCTGTGGTGTCCTTGAGTCCTCTGTCAGCCAGCTTTCTGATAGAATCCAGGACCACCAGCCCAGGTAGGGCCCTACCCACAATGAGCTGTGTCCTCCCTCATCATCAACTAATTAAGAAAATGCCTGACAGCTGATCTTACAAAGACATTTTTCTCAACTGATGTTCCCTTGGTGTTTCAGATGACTCTAGCTTGTGTGAAGTTCACATAAAACTAACACAGCAGCATTGGGCCCTTGAATACCCAAGGTCTTGGGTTGAATAGCCAAAGACTTTTATCTCCAAGCCCTGATAGGACGGGGCCTATCTTGCTGTAAGGCTTAGAGCCTAAGCTATGGAAGCCAGTTAGTTGGTGATTATTGATACTTAATGTGGAGGGCCATTGCTCTAGACTTTCACAATCAATGACCCAAGCATTTGGCATCTCTTGAAATCTTTGGCATTCAGCAGCAAAGCAGTAGCCACTAACAGCAACAAGCAGAGGCAGGCTGTTCCTGCTGGTGATAAAGTTCTTGTGTTCAAGTATTGGGACCCTCTGCTCCTATAGTTACTATAGTATAGTAGCTAATCCTATAGCTCCTGGGCCTAGGGACCTTCAATGCTAAGAAACTCTGCAATCTCTTTTGTTCCCATGGCTACATTGTGTTTTCTCTGGTTCACATAAGCCATCAGCATTGACCACTCAATGCCACGGTCTCTGCTGCCTGTTCTCTCTGCCTCCAGCTGGTCTCTGGAACTCTTCAGCTTTACCACCACTGCTGATGCCACTTCCGACATCTGCTCTTCATGTTACTAGGTCATCCCTTGTGCCCATGCCAAAGGCATGAAGCATGCAACACACGACCTCTTGAGAGAAGCCTCATGTTGTAACACCTGGTGCAGCCCAGAAAGGTGTCTCTCAGCTCATTCAGAAAGTGGGACGTACATCTTTTTTATATAGCCTGAAGGGGGACTGTGCATGAGGAAAGACTGCATTTGCACTCATCATAGTCCCACTGATTGCACACACCAGAGAAGTGACCTGGCCTGGGAGAAAATAGCTACGCCGAGCCTTCTGATGGCAAAAAGTCTGGCACAAACTGTCTGAAACAATCACGGCTGAAATATTGCCCAGAGAGCCAGTGCCAAGTTAAGGTTGCCCAATATTTTCTGCAAGATGTCTGTGGGGTGTTCAAAGCACTTACACTGCCATGAAGGCAGGCCAGATGGATGCTAAAGAGGGGCTGCTTGACTGACCATCCTCCATCCAAGCCTCCCAGCTACCAAGGCAGGATCTAATAACCAGTTCGGGAGTCAGGTTTGTTCAGTCCCCAGCGTCTTAGCTTATGTAAGAGACAAGTCGAAACTCAGTGGTGAGCTTGCAGGAAATGTTAGCCAGCAATATTATTAATGCTTTAAATGTATTTAACACTTATCAGATATAGTTGAAGAGAGTGCTGGGTCATTTTAAGTGCCTCTATATTATTGAATAGGATTTACCAGTCTTCGCATCTAGTCTTGACAACGTCGCTTTCTACTAAACTTTAAATCTCTAGCTAACTCTGTGTCAATGGCATAAGGGAGACGAAGAACAAGATTCAGACCTCAGCTATTTTATTAAGGCCAATGATTCCAAATTACTGAAAAATTTCTTCGGTGATGAATGAATAAACCAGAAAGAAATACAGCAGGTAGCCAAGAAGAGACTTGATACCCTATGAGAATATACAGGGGGAGGTAATCCCCCTCAGGAACAGTCATAGGGGAGGGGAATAATGGGAAAATGGGGGGGGGGAGGAATGGGAGGATACAAGGGATGGGATAAACATTGAGATGTAACAAGAATAAATTAATTAAAAAAAAAAAGAACCCCCCCAAAAAATAAAATAAAATGCCAATCATTGCAAAAGGTACATGACCCACTTGAATAAAAACTTCATTTTGAAGCTTAAAAAAAAAAAAGAAAGAAAGAAAAAAGTAAATGTCTTGATGTGGTAGTTTTAATAAACTAAAAAGATTTTTAGATTATATATTTTATGTTATATTTTGATGAGAACTTAAAAGAAGATAAACACAACTTTAAACATTATCTTGTAGCTTCCACACAAACATCTTCATCCCCACCACATCTAAAGCCCAGACATAAATGTCATCATAAAGACACAGATTAAGTTTATGAAATGAAGTAATGGTTGAGACTGGGGTAGAGTCAGAATTGGGGTACAGATGAAGCAGAATTAGAAATGGGAGGATGACCCTTCACGGATGAGGAATGGTTAAGCATGGGCTCAGAGGAAGCTAATATGTGTGGGAAGGATTGTAAACTTTGTCACAGGTGAAAGCAGTCTTGGTGGGCTTTGCCCTTGGACACACCATGGATACTCCCTGAGATTAACCTTAAGAAAGACTGGGTGGAGCCATCCTGGGCCTGGAATTCAGGAAGGGGACTGAGAGACTCCACCTGGACTATTGTGCTTCTAATCGACCCTCAATGGGAGAAGGAGACCGCCCTTGCACGTGAGAGACAGGCAGGTGGAAAGGACAGAGAGGGCAGCAGTTTCAGACGAGGCTTGAGCACACTGGATCGGGAAAAGGATCAATGAACAGACTGGACCAGCGTGCAGGCCAGAGACACCTAGGGACCTGTCACGTGGAACGGATACCGGAAGGTTCACTCTTTTGTCCCTTTAACCTTTTTTCTCTCTTGTGTAAGCTAGTTGGGTTGTATAATAAAGTTTAATTGTTAAGAAACAGAGCCAACAAACGTGTGTGGATGTACACAGAAACTACTCCTCATGTGACTCAGCCAACAGAAAATTTATATTTGAAGAACATCAGGAGAGTACAGGCAGAGGTACAATCTCTGTGACTTCAAGGTTAGCCGGGTCTATGTAGAGAGTTCCAGGCAGCCGTGTCTACATAAAGACACTCTACATTTAAATTTTTTTTTTTTTTTTTTTACTTTTACTTACACTGTCCTCAATGTGGTAAGGGGGTCAATGACCTAGATCTATAACTTTTATATCAGTTCAAGTCTTTCCCAATTCTCCAATTCACTGACAATTCCAGATACATGTGTTCCTCTTCCCATGATGCATCACTCTCACATGTCTGTCAACAAATCTCCTAATCTCCCAGGTCACATCTGTCATCGCTGTTCATGACTCTGTTCGTGGTAACAAACCACACATTTTGATGGCGCCGGCCGTGAAGGGTTTAACCTATCTTCTCTTTTCATATCTTTCCTCAAACAATGATTTAAAAAATAGTCAAGGACATTTATTCAGCCTAACCTCAGACTCTTGATGTTGCACGGAAGGCTAAAATGGAGACCTTCATTAGTATACAGGGAAAATCCTAAGAATGTTCATCTACTAATTTTACAAAGTCATCTGTACATCATATGGTCCTGTCCCAGTGAGACAGTGTTTCCTTGTATCCCAGGCTACTCTCAAACTCAGTCCTCCTGCCTCACCACTCTCAGTGGGTATTGCCATTAAACATACTATCTCATCACCACCACCACCATCACCACCATCACCACCACCACCACCACCATCACCACCACCACCACCATCATCACCACCACCACCACCACCACCACCACCACCATCACCACCACCACCACCACCACCATCATCACCACCACCACCACCACCACCACCACCACCACCACCACCACCATCACCATCATCATCATCATTTTGTCGGAGACAGGGTTTCTCTGTGTACCCTGGCTATCCTGGAACTTGCTCAGTAGACCAGGCTACCCTTGAACAGAGAGATTCACCTGCCTCTGCCTCCTCCATACTAGGATTAAAGGCTGAGTGGCTCCAAAACATGGTACTTTAAAGAAATCCTTTTTTAAATTAGTTGCAAAATAGGTATGAAAATGAATGCATCATGACAACCTTGGAAGGGGCCGTATTGAAGTGTCACTATTTAAGAGAAAAAGATAGAAATAATAATTTATTAGAAAAAACTGGAGTGAACTCTTTATGCCAGTCTGTGAAACAAGCTTCAATAGTGAAGAGACAGGACTGGTGACAAGGAAAGGGCTGGAAAGATGTTTACCCACGTTAGAGATGAAGTAATGTTGTGTCCAGAATGTGTTAAGGTGATCACTATTAAATACTTTTCTGAATGCATTTCTCCCTCATACAAGTACTTTTTAACAACAACAACAATAACAACAATAATAATAATACTCCAAATCCATCACCAAATTCTAATTAATCAGTATTACTGAAGTGACAATCAAGCCACAAATCTCCCTGAATTATAATAGCAAGCATTGAAATGTCTTCATGTTATCTTTCATGTGTGTGTCATCTGCCAAGCTCTGTTGCACCGGATCTAGGAGATCTAGGAGTAAGGATCAGTCTCTCCTCAGGACATGCATTCACTTTGCAGGAATTCAGGGATATGTGCAATAATTTCTCCCGCCTGCTCATATTCATTAGCAAGACAAACCACAACCAAGCCCATGTCACAGGCTGGAAATACAAACTCACTCTGCAGGAGACATCGTAAGGCATGTGATAACAGATCAGTGATTATGCTTTTTTATTTTATTGTGAGATTACTTACCTCTTTTCTTTTCTCTCTCCAAATCCTCTTCTTGCTGTCTTTCAAATCCATGGCCTCAATTTTTCATTTCCTGGTTGTTACTATGTAATATTAATATAATAACACATATATAATAATATGAATATATAATAAATAAAGCCTTCTCTGTCTGTATGACATTACCCATGTGTGTTTTCAGGGCTGACCATTGGCACTGGATAAACAATTGGTGCACTCTCAACAGTCCTTAGTTGGCTGCAGTTCTTTGTGTAGAGCTGAGGCCTCATACTCTACTGTTATGGTTCTTGTTCGGCTCATGTTTAGGCAGCCATGTTGGTTAGGAGAACGAGTGAAGCTGAGGCAGACAACCCTGTCTGACATGTATACTTTATTCCATATATTTTCAGAAGCTACCGAAAGGTTTCTAAGAAGGGAAATGCACATTCAGATTGAGGATTGACTGCAAAATTCAAGCTTTCAATCTCCTGACTTTCAAACTTAGGAGTTTCTATTAGACATTTTCCTAACTATTTTATTTTTTCCTTCTATCTCAAGAACTTCAGAATGTTGCTCCCTCTCTCCTAAAGGTGTTGTACTCTTTACAGTCTCACTTTTATTAGACTTGAATGTTTATTTTAAGTGCACATTCTCCAGAAAACTCTCTCTTCCTCTTCCTTTAGGAAGCCTTGTGCACAGCTCTTCTTTACTCCTCGTAACACTGTCCTGCTCCTGTTAGATACTGACCTACGTCAGAGAAGTGGCAATGTTTATTTGCATGTACTTAGCAACAGTTTCCTTTACAGCACATAACAGGTACTTAGAAGTACTTTAGAGTAATTAAATGAATAAAGGCTGAGTGAATTAATGAGAGATGGCTGGATTCCTTTGAATCAGAAAAAAGTTTTATGGGTAGAAGCAGACAGAGTGGAGGACTCTTATGCATGTTTGCTTTTGTCCAGAAAATTCCAAGGGTACCATGTCTCCTACAAAGGGAGATGATTCAAGTATAGTGAATATAAGAACATTAATTCTTTAAAACTCCCCCAAACTAACCACAGAAATAAACAAACTTAAATGAAATGTATCAATATTTTTCATTATAATTTAGGATAGCTATAAGAATTTTTAAGTTGTCATATATAATCTTTTTAAATTATTTGTTATTTTTATGTTATGTGTTTTATTTTATTTTATGAATGTTTTGCCTGGGTGTGTACTGTATGAATGCCTGGTACCACAGAGGCCAGAAGATGGCATGTTCCTTGGATCTAGCGTTAAGGAGGTCATAAACCACCATTTTGGTTCTGGGAATTGAAGCTAGGCCCTCTAACCAGAGTAATGAGTTCTCTTAAACAATGAACCCTCCCTCCAGATCTTAAAGTGTCATTTGCATCATCATATAAAAGTAATTTATTCTAAACTATGTTAATAAATTCACAATCAAATATCACATATAATTTCATTGTCTATGGTTTCATTTGTACTTTTGGTTTTTTTGGTTTTGTTATAGTCTTAGTACATAACCTTGCCCAGCCTGGAGCTTACTATGTAGACCAGCCTGGCCTTAAACTCACAAGAGATCTGCCTGGTTCTGCCACCTAAATATTTAGGATTATAGTCATTGGCCACCACTCCTGGCCCATTTGTGCTAATCACAGTGTTGTTGCCAAGAGAAACTATTTTCAGTACTGAGGCTATATCACATACACAGCTAAGGTCAATCAAGAGTTTTGTTTTGTGTTTCAAGATTTGCCCTTATCAACCAGTATTCCTAATTGTGTTGTCTCTGTCTTATGTTAAACTTAAAACCTATGAGGGAGAGAGTCATGAAGAAAGGTGAAGGAAGGATAAGCAGAAACCTATACACACAAGCTGGCACCTGCAAAGGATGAAGAGAGTCTTGTGTCAGTTCTTATTGGCCTTTGTCCTTAGTGATGTGGCTATCCTGGGGAAGCCACTGCGCTTCACCATGGAGCCAAACAAAAACACTTGTCCCTGGAGACAGAAAAGGTGCAAGAGGATCCAGGTGAAAGGTTTTGGGGGATTATAAACCCAGCTATTGCCTCATATAAACTGTAGGAGCCAGCATATATGTGATACCGTGTGTGACTACTCAATAGTTGCTGTGTCATCTCCACCCTCCAACTACTACACAGGAAGGCGTGGTACAATGCACTCGAGCGAGAAACACACAGGAAAAGTAATCCTGATCTGCATTCTACCCAGTGAACACACTGAAAACAATCCATCACACTTCTTTGAGAAAATTACACTAACTTGGAAGAGTGGTTCCAGGAACCCTCTCACATACTGAAATCGATAGATGCTTCTGTGATTTCCAAAAAGTAGCATAGTAATTTTAATGTATCCCATTCACATAATCTTATACACTTTGCTATCTCTGGATTACAGAGTGCCTAACATATTATGTAGGTAAATATGACAGGGTAAAAACATCTGTATATGTTTAGCACAGACTCCATTTTATAAATACTTTTATCTATGGTTGACTGAATCTGAGAATTCAGTAACAGAGGATAAAGTAGGACTTTTGTAGAAATAATACAGGGAGAATTACATTTTATTAATAATTTTCTAGACCAGAGCTAAGCTGTACACTGTTCCCTGAGCTCCATCACCTGCCTTCCTGAGGAAGCCTGCTGGGCCCTAGGACTATCCAGGTCAGACCCCTCCCCAACAATCCCTAGCCTGCTAGGTCCACCTGGGACACAGCCAGCAGACATGAGCAGCATGCTGTACCCTGAGCTCTTTGTCAGGCCCTAGGCTCTGCTGGTGTCCCCCTGGAGTCCTGCCAGCATCAGGAATAGGCAGCCAACATTAGGGACAATCAGATGGCTAAAGGCCAGCATAAGAACACAATCACCAAGAGCCAGGGCAATACAGCACCACCAGAGCCCAGCCATCCTGCTACAGCAAGCTCTAGATATCCTAACATAACCAAAGCACAAGAAGATGACCTTAAATCCAACCTTATAAAGATGACAGAGGCCTTTAAAGAGAAAAATGACTATGTCTCTTAAAGAAATACAGGAAACAATCAAACAAGTTAAATAACTGAAAATGGAAATAAGAAACAACAAAGAAAACTCAGGGAATCCAGGAGACAGAAAACATACAGAAGAGAACAGGAACCACAGATGCAGGTATCACCAACAGAATACAAGAGATGAAACAGAGAATCTCAGATGTAGAAGATATGATTGGTCAAAGAAAATGTTAAATCAAAAAAGTTCCTGGCTGGGCTGGAGAGATGGCTCAGAGGTTAAGAGCACTGTCTGCTCTCCTAGAGGTCCTGAGTTCAATTCCTAGCAACCACATGGTGGCTCACAACCATCTATAATGAAATCAGATGCCTTCTTCTGGCCTGCAAGCAAACCTGCAGATAGAACACTATATGCATAATAAACAAATAAATAAATCTTTTTTAAAGTTCCTCCAGCCTAAAAAAAAAATCCAAGAAATCTGGGACACTATGAAGAGATCAACCCTAAGAATAATAGGAGTAAGAGAAGGAGAAGGAGAAGGAGAAGGAGAAGAATCCCGCCCAGCTCAGGGTCCAGAAGATATTGTTAACAGTCATAGATGAAAAGTTCCTCAACCTAAAAAAAAAAAAAAGATGCCTATAAACATACAAGAAGCTTACAGTGCACCAACTAGATTGAACCAGAAAAGAAAATCCTCCCACTACATAGTAATCAAAACACTAAATGTACAAAATAAAGAAAGAATATTAAAGGCTTCAAGGGAAAAAGGCTAAGTAACATATGAAGGCAGACCTATAAGAATTACACCTGACTTCTCAACAGACACTCTAAAAATCAGAAGGTCCTGGTAAGATAGCTTGCACACTCTAAAAGACCACAGATTTCAGTGCAGACTACTATAACAAGCAAAACATTTAATAATTACTCATGAAGAAAATAAGATATTCCATGAAAAAAAAAACAAATTTAAACAATATCTATCCACAGATACAGTCTTAATGGAGATACTAGAAGGAAGACTCAACCCCAAGGAGGCTAACTACACCCAATAAAACACAGAAAATAAGTAATCCCACATCAGGGAAACCAAAAGAAGGAAAGCACACACACACAGACACACACACACACACACACACACACACACACACACACACACACACTACCATCACCAACATCAAAATAACAGGAATAAACAAACAATCATTGGTAATTAATATTTCTCAACATCAATGGATTCAATTCCTCAACAAAATAACATAGGCTAATAGAATGGATGCAAAAACAGGAGCTATCATTCTGCTACATGTAAGAAACACATCTCAACAACAAAGACATTATCTTAAAATAAAGGCCTGGTAAAAAGTTTTTCAAGCAAATAAACCCAAGAAAAAAATCTCAAGTAGCCATTCTAATATCTAATAAAATAGACTTTCAACCAAAATTAATCAAAAGAAAAATCCACCAAGATGACATCTCAGTTCTGAACATCTATGCACCAATGTAAGGGCATCTACACTTGTAAAAGAAAGATTACTAAAGCTTACATCTCACAGCAAACCCCATACATTAATTGTGAGAGACATCAACACCTCACTTTCACCAATAGACAGGTTATTAAAAGAGAAATTATGAAATTCACCGATATTATGAATCAAATGGACTTAACAAATATCTACAGAACATTCCATCCAAACACAAAAGAATACACCTTCTTCTTAGCACCTCATGGAATCTTCTCCAAAACAGACTATATAGTTAATCAAAGAACAAGTCTCAACAGATATAAGAAAATTGAAATAACACCTTGTATCTTATTAAACCAGCATGGATTAAAGCTAGACTTCAACAACAGAAATAACAGACTTCTACAAACTCATGAAAACTGAACAACTCTATACTCAATAACCACTTGGTCAAGGAAGAAATAAAGAAAGATATTAAGGACTTTATATAATTCAATGAAAATGAAGGCACAACACACCCAAATTTATGAGATACAATGAAAACTGTGCTAAGAGGAAAGTTTATTGCACTAAGTGCCTTCATAAAGAAATTGGAGGGATCTCATACTAGCAGTTTAAAAGCACACCTGAAAGTGTTAGAACAAAAAGAAGCAAATATACACAAGAAGAGTACATAGCAGGAAATAAACTCAAGGCTGAAATCAATAAATTAGAAACAAAGTGTACAATACAAAGAATCAACAAAAACAAAAGCTGATTCTTTGAGAAAATCAACAAGACATTAAAAAACCCTTAGCAAAACTAGCTAAAAGGCAGAGACAGTGTCCAAATTAAGAAAATCAGACATGAAAAGGGCATAACAACAGACACTGAAGAAATCCAAAGAATCATTAGGTCTCACTTTAAAAGCCTCTATTCCACAAAATTTGAAAATCTAAATGAGATAGATGGTTTTCTTATTAGATACCACTTACAAAGTTAAACCAAGTTCAGGTAAACAATTTAAATAGACCTATAATCCCTTAATAAATTGACACAGTCATTAAAAGTCCCCCCTCAAAAAATAGACCAGGGCCAGATGGTTTTAGTGCAGAATTCTGCCAGACTTTCAAAGACTTAATACCAATACTCCTCAAACTATTCCACAAAATAGAAACAGAAGGAACATTGTCAAACTCATACTATGAAGCTACAGCCACTCTTATACCTAAACCACACAAAGATTCAACCAAGAAAGAGAATTTCAGACCACTATCCCTCAAGAACATTGATGCAAAAATACTCAATAAAATATTTGCAAACTGATTCCAAGAACAGATAAAACAACATCATCCACCATGATCAAGTAGGCTTAATCCCAGGGATGCAGAGATGATTCCGTATACAAAACTTTATTTGTACATCATACAAACAAACTGAAAGAAAAAAAACCACGCTCATCTTAAACTGAAAAATCCTTTGAGAAAATCTGACACCCCTTCATGTTAAAAGTCTTGTAATAATCAGGCACATAACTAAACACAATAAAGGCAATATACAGTAAGCAAATAGACAGCATCAAATTCAATTGAGAGAAACAAAGCCATTCCACTAAAATCAAGGACAACACAAGGTTGCCCAGTCTCTTCCTATCTATTCAATATAGTACACGGAGTTCTAGCTAAAGCAATAAGACAACTAAAGAAGATCAAGCAAATACAAATTGGAAAAGAAAAAGCCCAAAGCACTGCTATTCAGAGATGATAGGCTAGTATACATATGTGACCCCAAGAATTCTACCATAATATTCCTACAGCTGATAAACACTTTCAGCAAAGTGGCTGGATACAAGATTAACTAAAAAAAAAATGGTACCCCTCCTTTACACAAACAATAAATGGGCTGAGAAAGAAAATACTGAAACAACACCCTTCACAATAGCCATAAATAATGTAAAGTATCTTGGTGTAACTCTAACCAAGCAAATGAAAATTCTGTATGACAAGAACTTCAAGGCTTTAAAGAAAGAAACTGAAGAAGATGTCAAAAGATGGAAAGATCTCCCATGTTCATGGATTGGTAGGATTAATATAGTAAAAATGGTCCAGCAATAGCAGCCTTATTCATAATAGCCAGAACATGGAAACAGCCTAAGTGTCCCTCAGTAGAAGAGTGGATAAAGAAACTGTGGTACATATACACTATGGAATACTACTCAGCTATTAAAAACAAGGAATTCCCGAAATTTGTGGATAAATGGATTGAGCTAGAAATGATCATAATGAGTGAGTTAACCCAGAAGCAGAAAGAATCAAATGGTATATACTCACTTATATCTGCATACTAGCCCAAGGGGCATGTCCCACGAAAGCCTTCACTTACCAGGAAACTGGGACAGAGGGGAAGGCATCCTATTGGGACTCTAAATGAGAGACGCATGGGAGAACAGCAAAATAAAAGGATCCAGAGGGTCCTAGAAACCTACAAGTAGAACAATATGATAGGCAGATTTGGGCCCAGGGGTCCCGCTCAAACTAAGGCACCAGCCAAGGACAATACAGGAGGTACACTTTAAACCCCTTCCCAGATCTAGCCAATGGTCAGAATATTCTCCACAGTTGAGTGGAGAGTGGGATACGACTTTCTCACGTACTCTGGTGCCTCACATTTGACCATGTCCCCTGGAGGGGGAGACCTGGTGGCACTCAGAGGAAGGACAGCAAGTAGCCAAGAAGAGACTTGATCCCCTATGAGAATATATAGGGGGAGGTAATCCCCCTCAGGAACAGTCATAGGGGAGGGGAATAATGGGAAAATGGGGGGGGGGAGGAATGGGAGGATACAAGGGATGGGATAAACATTGAGATGTAACAAGAATAAATTAATAAAAAAAAATAGAAAAAAAAATATAGTAAAAATGTCCATTTTACCACATGCAATCTACAAATTCAATTCAATTGGCATCAAAATTCCAACACAATTCTTTACAGACTTTGAAAGAGCAATTCTTGACTTCATATAGAGAAATTAAAAACCCAAGATAGCTGAAACAATTCTGTACAAAAAAAGAACTTCTGGAGGTATCACTATCACTGATTGCAAGCTGTACTACAGAGTACAAAAACTGCATGCTATTGGCATAGAAATAGGCTGGTTGATCAATGAAATCAAATTGAAGACCCAGAAATAAACCCACACACCTACAGACACTTGATTTTTTACAAAGAACATAAAACCATACAATGAAAAAAGGAAGGATCTTCAACAAATGGTGCTGGTCTAACTGGATGTAGAGAGAATGCAAGCAGATCCATATTTATCACCCTGCACAAAACTCGTCCAAGTGCATCAAAGACCACAACCTAAAATGAGATACAAGAAGTCTAATAGAAGACAAAGTGGGGAAGAGCCTTGAACTCTTTGGTACAGGAAACACCTTTCTGAACAGAATACTAACACCTCAGGCACTAAGACCAGCAATTAATAAATGGTACCTCATGAAACTGAAAAGCTTATTCAAGGCAAAAGACATTGTCAACAGGACAAAATGGCAGCTTGGAGGATGAGAAAAGATCTTCAAGAACCCTACATCCCACAAGGGCTAATATCCAAAATATATAAAGAACTCAAGAAATTAGACACCAACAAACCAAATAACCCTATTAAAAATTGGGTAGAAACTCAAACAGAGATTCTCAACAGAGGAATCTCTATTGGCCAAGAAGCACTTAAAGAAATGTTGAATGTCCTTGGTCATCAGGGAAATGCAAATCAAAATGACTCTGAGATTCATCTTATACCCATCAGAATGGCTAACATTAAAATAAAATAAAATTAAATTAAATTAAATTAAATTAAAAAAAAAACCACAGCATGCTGGTGATGATGTAGAGAAAGGGAAACACTCCTCCAGTGCTGGTGAAAGTGCAAACTTGTACAACCACTGTGAAAATCAATCTGGAGGTTTCTCAGAAAATTGGAAATAGATCTACCTCAAGACCCAGCTATACCACTTCTGGGCATATACTCCACCACACCACAAGGACACTTACTTAACTATATTCACAGCAGCTTTGTTCATAATATCCAGAAGCTGGAAACAACCTAGATGTCCCTCTACTGAGGAATAGGTAAAGAAAAATGTAGTACATTTATACAATACAATACATTACTACTCAGCAATTTAAAACAAATACATCATGCAATTTGGTGGCAAATGGATGGAACTAGAAAGGATCATCTTGAGTAAAGTAATCCTGACCCAGAAAGACACGCATGGTATGTACTCACCTATAAGTGGACATCAGTCATAATGTACAGGATAACCATGCTACAACCCACAGACCAAAAGAGCCAAGGAGGACCCAAGGGAGGATGCTTGAGCCTCACTCATAAGAGGAAATAATTAGATATCTGAAGTAGATAGAGGGGGGAAACTGGGTGGGAGAGGGAGTGGGGAGGGTTTTGAGGGTGGGGATGAGGCATGGGAAACGAGGGGATGGAGCTAAGGGAAGTCAGGGTAAGAGAATGGAAATCATTGGGGGGGGGCATGTCTGGGAGGAGCAGGAGACCTAGGATGAGGTAGACTCCTTGGAGTCTATGGAGGTGACCCTAGCTGAGACTCCTAAAAGGGACAGAATGGAGCCTGAAGTGGCCACCTCCTGTCGCCAGGCAGAACTCCAGTTGAGGGTAGGAAACCCCAACCCACCCACAGTACTTTTGCCCCAAAGTTTCTTCTGCCTACAAGATGTGCAGGGATAAGATGCAGCAGAGATTGAGGGAATAGCAAGCCAACGACCGGCCCAACTTGAGACCCACCCCATGCAAGAGAGCTAATCCTTGACGCTATTAGACTCACATACGGGAGCCTAGCATAACTGTCTTCTGAGAGGTTTCATCCAGCAGTGAAAACAGATAGAGAAATTCAACTCAAGCAGTAGGCAGGGTTCAGGGACTCTTGTAGAAGAGTTGGAGGAAGGATTGAGGGAACTGACGGGGTCAAGAATACTACAAGAAGATCTACAGAGAAAACTAACCTGGAGGCTCACAGAGACTAAACCAACAACCAAAGAGCATACATGGGCTGGACCTTGGCCCTCTACACATATGTAGCAGATGTGCAACTTGGTCATCTTGTGGGTCCCCTAACAATGGGAGTAGGGGCAGTCTCTGACTCTGTTGCCTGCCTTTGGATCCCTTTCCCCTACCTGGGCTGCCTTGTTTGGCCTCAGTAGAAGAGGATGCTCATAACTCCTGCTGTGACTTGAGGTGCCAGGGTGGGTTGGTACCCATGGGGAGTGGCTACCCTCTGAGGAGAAAAGGAGGGAAAACATAGGGATGAAGGAGTGAGGATAGAATGGTAGGAAAGGAGGGAGAGGGATGGTGATAAGGATGTAAAGTAAATAAACTAACTAATGGAGAAATAATCATAATTTTCTGCACACTATATTCCCCAGGCATGGGCTAACTAAGTTATCACAGCCTGATGCTACAGTGCCAATTACTATTTACATTTTATAAACACTAGATCACAAGGCAACTCACCTACCATCACAAAGCCAGTAAGTAGCAACAGAGGCAGGACTCAATGGACTCAGATGGCTGGGGAGCTTCTTCCTTATCCTGCTAGACTGCCACCTCCTTCTGAGACATTGAAGAAAAAATAAAGCTGTAGAATCCAGCTGTGTCTGTCAAGTACAGGAGAATGCGCCATAGCAAGCAGCGCATCAGTGCTTGAATTTTTGCTTGAATTTACTTTTTGTGGATTTAAACATAAGTAATGTTGTATAAAAGCTATCAGGGTGTGGTGGTGGTGACACCTATCTTTAATCCCAGCATTTGGGAGGCAGAGGTAGACAGATTTCTGTTAATTCTAGGCTATACATAAGTGAGAACGCTGTTTCACTCCCCCTCATGTCCCCCAGAAACCTATCAGGGACTTAGGAAATGTCCACTTAACAGAGTGTTTGCCTAGTATACACAAAGGCTAGGTTTGAGCCCAAGCTCTCAAATAAATAAATAAATAAATAAATAAATAAATAAATAAATAAATAAATATGCAGCTATGATGCCTATAATCCAGCTCTGTTAACAGGATGGGGGAGGATCAGAATGTCAAGGCTACCCTTGGCTACAGAGAGAGTTCAAGGCCAGTCAGGGCCTCGCAAAGCCCTATTTTAAATAACAACATCATCAACAGCAACAACAAAAACTCTTTGTTTAGACAGGCGGGTGGCGCATGCCTATAATCTTAGTACTCTGCAGGCTGAGACAAGAGGACCATAATATGTTCAAGGTTAACTTAAACTATATAGTGAGTTCCCAGCGAGCCCAGGCTATAGAGGGAAAGCCTATCTCAAAACAGAAAGTAAAAAACAAAACAAAACAAAAACCTATGAAAATTATCAAAGAAAAAAATGAATTAATTTAAAAGAAAGAAAACTGTTGGTAATGGAATCACCATTTATGTTGAGTATACAGTTTTTCTAACAAAAATAATTAAGATCCATTTGCTCTCAAACAGTGTAAAGCTTTATTCACATTGGAGTGAGTTAGACTGTTTCTAACAGAAAAGGTAATGGAGCCAGTGTCTCTTAATCACACTACTTCTGAAGCGGAGCAGGAACAAATCCATTATCAACAAATCAAGGGACCATCCATTGAGACCATGAAGAAATGTTTTGTAAAAGGCTTCCCACCCTCCTAAATGAGATACAGCTGACAGATAGTATCTCACTCTCAAATGTGCGTGCAGTTTTTCACATCTATTCATGAGAAGCCAGCTTTTCCCAATGCCAAGCTTCCTCTTTGTGTCTGGGGACTGGTTTTCAGCAAGTCTCAAACATGATCTTGGAGGCAAATTCAGAAGGAATGGAGGTTGTCTGATTGGTCGTCTTCTGGGACTATCGTTGTGAAATCTTATGTGTAATCCATCATTTGAAAAATGAAAACACACTTGGAGTTTTCTTCGGCAAGGACACGGTGTTTTGCAAGTCTCGAGCCGCTTTCAATCACGTAACCACTTCCCTTTTGTAAGGGCGGCCTGCATTCGCTTTGCCGCACTATACGTGTTGGGAGAGGCATCGCTGCGTAATGCCTGTGTCACCTGCCAAGCTGCCAGGCTTCCGCATGGTACCAACACAGCTCAGCAGGGATCTGTCCTCTGCCTGAAAGAGATTCAATCCCGGACAGCAAATGTTTATGAAAACTTGAAACAATGGATTTAATTTGATTTTTATTATTTTTTTTACTTTTATGAAGCCTATTTCCCCAGAATAGCTGATCTGAAATACCATCTACTGATCATCTGCCTGCCCTGGCTATGCTGTACCTTCAGAGGGATGGGTAATCCTGACCACACCCACCACAGGTCCAGCCAGTTTATTCTGCTGGGAAACCTCTATTATTCCTTACTGTCAAAGTCCTTAGTGACTCCAGACAAAACTTTCCCAACCTTTCCCTAACTGCTTCCTCTCACTCTCGCCACACCCTGACAACACCCATGCGCTGTGTGTGTGCGCGCCTTCCGTTCTTCTCGGAGCACCTCCAGAAATGAGGCATTTTCTCTCACTCTTAGCAGAGCAGTGACCGGTTCAAATTGCTTCCTCTTACTGCTCCAGGGTGTGGCTTCGCCGCCTGTTACCCTGCAGTGTTTACTGCTGGTTGGTGTTTGGCAAAGCCTTACGCTCTGGCCCGTGGAGGCCGGAAGAAGGCATTGGATCCCTGTGAGTGGAGTTACAGTGGAGTTATGGATGGCTGGAATCTGTTGTGTAGGTGCTGGGAATTGAACCTGGGTCCTCTGGAAGAGCAGACACTGCTCGTAATCATTCAGCTATCTCTCCAGCCTCTGACTGGTGAATTTAAAATAATTCAGTCTTGTGATTTTATCTGATGTGTTTGTTGAAAACTGTATTTCTATAAGATTGGAAAACTGTGAGTTTAGATTAGAAAGCTGCAAAAATCTGGTAGAAACAAGAGAAAACACAAAAAGGAAGGCAGACTAGAAGGGAGAGGGGGAAGGAGAGTAGCACATTAAAAAAATGACAAAGTATGTCAAATTGTTACTGAATATAACAATTAAAACAGGCACTGGACTGTACATTTTAGAAAAGGAAAGTAAGTAGCCTTCAACTTATTCACCTTATTAAATACTCTCATAGCACCCACTATGCTCCCTAATGTAAAATTTGTGACCTAAGTGCTATATATCTGAGTGCAAATAACAGCTCCTCATCCAAGTAAGTTTGTTTTGTTTTGTTTAGACTGGGTCTTAGGTAGCCTAGCCTGGCTTCACATTTTCTATGCAGCCAAGAATGGTCTTGAACTCATAACCCTCCTATATCTACCTCACAATTGTAGGCATGAGCCACCACACCAAGATTTGAATAATATCTTTATTCATATATTTTCTGTGTGGGATACGTGTTGGTGGGTGCATGTGTGCCGTCATGCATGTGTGGAGACCAGAAGGAAATTTGTAAGAGTCACCTGTTTCCTTCAACCATGCTGGTTACAGGAACTGAACTCAGATCATAAGGCTTGGTGGCAAATGACTTTACCATTTGAAATACCTGGCTAGAATATTTTTCAGGAAAAGTCCTCATTTTTCTAAAGGCAGAAATATCTACAATAAAATCAAAGGTTTAGCGAGGCTAGACCTTCTGAAACAAGATCCAAAGCTGTCGAACTTCCTTTCTATCTCCCCAACGTCCCCTTCTGTCCTGTTCTTCTTTCTCAATTTCTTGGCATACAGGTAAATATCACAGGCTGGTAATTTATACCAACATCATAAAAACAAATGCCATTTTTTAATAAAAAGCTATTGTTGAATGTATTTCTCCACTTTTTTTTTAAGCTAAAGTCTCGCATAGTTTTGAGGCATATGTGTGTATACATATATATGCAAATTATGGAAGAACACATAAAAAGAGCATACAGTGTTGCACAGCCCTAATTTCTGTAAAATGGAATGTTATTCATAATGTAACACCATAAGTCAGAAAACAGTTTATGAGAAATTTCAACATTTTTTGCTTCTTTTTAAAGTTTTAAAGAAAAAGGCTCACAAAAATTCAGAACCCAGGTAGAAATCATAAATTAGTAAGTGAAAAGTAGCACTTAGTTTGAAAGTGACAAAATGTATTCATGGCTAAAAATGTTAACTTTAGTCAATTCTGCAGCCTCTGGCTTCACCTATCTCAGAGATCTCATTTTCTCAAGCTCTCCAGAGACCACTGACTCGCTTTACTTGATGCAAGGTTGACTGTTGGGTGAGGTGTCAAGCGTTAGCCAATAGTGGCAGAGGGAGGTGTCCATGAAGGAGCTAAGTACCATGTGTCAGAGAAAAGGGCCAGAGAAGAAGTCTTAGAAAGGTACAACTTAGAATGGGTAAAGAATGGAATACCACTCAACTATTAAAAAGAAGGAAAATTTGCAATTTGCAAGCAAATGGATGGAACTAGTGAGTGAGGTAACCCAAACCCAGAAAGACACACATAGTATGTATTCACTTATAAGTGGATATTAGCCCAAAATAGATGTCCTCTGAAAGACTCCACCCAGCGGGGAATCAGCATAGCTGCTGGGACTTGCAGCTGTACCCTGGGCAGAGCATTGAGAGTTGTAGGTAAGAGTTGGGGCTTGGCAGGACCCAAAGGGGTCAGGAGCTCCACAGGGAAACCATCAAACCCACTGGATCTGCACCAAGGGAGACGCGCACCAACTGATGCACCGATGAAGGACAATGCATGCATAGAACCTAGACCCTCCATTCAGATGGAGTCGATGGACAGCTCATTCTTCACATCGTGGGTGGAAGTGGGTGTGGGGAGGAGTGGGAGCAGGAACTGCCTCTGACAGGAACTCTGGTGCCCCTGATTTGATCACTGCCCTTTAGTAGGGCAGCCTTGCAGGCACACATAGGAAGGAGGTGCAAGCTATCCTGATGAGACCTGATAGGCTGTAGTCAGATGATGGGGGAGGAGAGCCCTCCCTGTCAGAAGTCTAGGGGAGGGGAATAGGGCAGAAGAGGGAGGGAGGGTGAGAATGGGGAAGACACAAGACAGGGGGATAACAATTGGGATGTAATGTGAATAAATTAGAATAACCAAAAAAAAAAAAAAAACTTTAAAGGTGCTGTTTATTGTATCTCTACAAGTGTTAATAGCAATTTGATTAATCCGAACTTATTCTTGCAGGTAATTTTAATAATCATTTAGCCCAAGTTAAAACTGAATCTTCAAAGCCTTTACTTACTCAAAATTTCATTCCCCTGGTGAGTAAATAACTTCATGCAGAGAAATGTGAGAACACGATTTATTATTTCTTCATGTTGATTCCAATTAAATTAAACCATAGAAAGAAACAAAGTATTAGGGAAAGAATTGGCATGCTTTTTCTGCAAAGAGCCACGAAGTAAATATTTTAGAGCTTAACAGATATTTAAGATCTCCATCATGATTACTTAACTGTTATTGTGCAAAAAGCACCCATGAGCAACAAGAAAACAAACAACTGTAGGAGGGTTCAGTTCTTTGAGGTTTGGAGAGATGGCTCGGAGGTTAAGAGTATCTGTTACTCTTGCTGAAGACCTGGGTTCAGTTCCTGTGCCCGCACAGGATGACTCTAACGTCAGTTCTCACCTCCAGTTGTAGGGCAGATGTGACGCCCTCCTCTGGCCTCCAGGAGAACCTGCAGGATATAGTGCACATACAGATAAGCAGGCATGCAAGTGTACAAAATAATACAAATACCTAACTATTTTTTTTAAAAGAATATTTTCTTTATCTATTCTTCAACTGAGGGACATGGAGGTTGTTTTCAGTTTCTGGCTATAATGATCAAAGCTGCGATGACCGTAGTTGACAAAGTGTCCTTGTGGAGCACCTTTTGGGTATATGTCCAGGAGTGGTATAGCTAGGTCTTGAGGTAGAACTAGTCCCAATATTCTGAAAAACCTCCAGAATAAAGTAGTTGTAAAAGTTTGCACTCCCACCAGCAATGGAGGAGAGTTCTTTTCTCCATATCCTTGCCAGCACATCCTGTCACTTGTGGTTTTGATCACAGCCATCCTGACAGGTATAGGATGGAATCTCAGGGTCGCTTTTGATTTTCATTTCCCTGATGACTAAGGACATTGAACATTTCTTTAAGTATTTCTCAACCATTCAAGATTCCTTTGTTGAAAATTCTTTGTTTAGCTCTGTACCCCATTTTTAATCCAGTTATTTGACGTGTGGTCTCTGATTTCTTGAGTTCTTTACATATTTTAGATGTTAGCCCTCTGTTGGATGTAGGGTTGGTGAAGATATTTTCCCACTCTGTTAGCTCCCAATTTGTCCTATTGACAGTGTCCTTTGCCTTACAGAAACTTTTTAGTTTCATGAGGTGTCATTTGTTAATTGTTGATCTTAGAGCCTGAGCTATTGGTGTTCTGTTCAGGAAGTTGTCTCCTGTGCCAATGAGTCCAAGGCTCTTCCCCACTTTCTCTTCTACTAGATGTCCCTCAACCAAACAATGAATAAAGAAAATGTGGCAAATTTACACACTGGAATACTACTCAGCTATTAAAAAAGGGGGGGGACATCTTGAAACTTGAAGGAAAATGGATGGAAATAGAAAATATCACCCTGAGTGAGGTAACCCAGACCCAAAAAGACATGCATCATATGTCCTCACTTATAAGTGGATATTAGCCATTAAAGTACATAATAACCATGCTACAATCCACAGACCTAAAAAAAAAAATCTAAGTTACAGGGTGGGCCCAGGGAAGAACGCTTGAATCAAACTCAGAAGAGGAAATAAAATAGGCATGGAGGTGGTGGAGGAAGAGACTGGGTGGGAGATGGGATGGGAAGGGGAGCAGGGGTGGGGATTAGAATTAGGAGGATTAGGAGTAGGGAGAGCAGAGAGAAGGCGAGAGAGAGCTGGGTGAAATAATGGAAATCATTGACAGTAGGAGAAGCATCCCTGGGACTTATCAGAGACCTGGCATAGGGAGGCCACAGAAAGTCTATAGGCTTCACCCTAGCTGAGACTCCTAGCAGTGGAGAATATGGAGCCTGACATGGCCACCTCCTGTAGCTAAACAGGACTTCCAGTAGAGGGATAAAGATACCAACCCATCCACAAAACCTTTGACCCAAAATTTGGCCTATCTACAAGATAAGCAGGAACAAAGATGGAGCAAAGACACGGGGAATGGCCAACCAAAGGCTGGTCCTACTCGAGACCCATCCCATGGGAGAAAACTAATTCCTGACTTTATTAATGTTACTCTGCTGTGTTTGTAGACAGGAGCCAAGTGTAACTCCTCTGAGAGGCTTCACCCAGCAGCTGATGGAAACAGATGCAGAGACCCACAGCCTAACATTGGACAGAGCTCGGGTAGTCCTATGGAAGAGCTGGGGGAATGATTGAGGGAGCCAGAGGGTTCAAGGACTCCACAAGAAGACCTACAAAGTCAACTAACCTGGGCCCATGGGGGCTCACAGAGTCTGAACCACCAACCAAAGTGCATGCATCGATTGGTCCTAGGCCCCCTGCACATAGGTAGCAGATGTGCAGCTTGTTCTTCATGTGGGTCTCCCAGCACCTGGAGCAGGGGCCCTCTCTGACTCTGGGGCCTGCCATTGGGTCCAGTCCCCCTAACTGGGCTGCCTTGTCTGGTATCAGTGGGAGAGGATGTGCATAGTGCTTCAGCAACTTATTGTGCCAGATCATGTTTGTAACCATGGGGGACCATCCCTTTCTCTGAGGAGAAAGAAAAGGGAGAATGAGTGGCGTGCAAGGGGTGAGGGACTGGGAGGAGAGGAGGGAAGACCGCAATCAGGATGTTAATTGAATAAATACATTCGTTTTGAAAAAGCATTTTACACATGGACAGTAGAACTACAATGATGGGCATAGCATAAAAACCCTAAGGGGTAGGGGCACGCATACCATAGTAGGAACCAACAGCTCTCTGATTGGATTTAAGACTCACTCAACAAGAAGGAAATTATGCCTGGTGTTGGAGAGCTAGTCAACTCCCCAGGGCTAGTAAAGTCATGGATCTTGAAGGAGAACCTACAAACCACCTACAAGATGTACAAGACCACCATAATCTCTAACTACATTCTAAACATTTGTCCTTACATCCACAAGTAAGAATAGTCCTCATGCCTCATCAAAGAAACTTATCTTTGCAACAGATAGAGACAGTTACACAAAAACACCCCACAGCCTACCAAAATGCACTGTTGTGGATCCAAGTCCCAACAGAGACACCTACAGAACACTTCTGCACCTAAGACTCAGGCAACAGTGAGAAGAGGAAACAAAAAATTACAAGAGCCAGAGGACCAGGGACTTTGCCGTGAGATTGTATTTACTAGAAGTGTCGGAAGGCACACCCATAAAGTCTCACTAACATGACTTCTCAAACATGACAACCAAAAAAGAGACAATTGACATGTAAGGTGGATGGAGAAAAGTCCATGAGGTCTCCACTCTACACTAAGAAATACAGGGAACTAAAGAGCGGAAAAAACAGCCTTTTCTAGGGATGAGTACGCCAAGTGGTTATGCAATACCAGCAGTCAGCCCTGAAATAAAGTAATATTACACAGACTGAGTAGGTAATATTTGGTAACATATTTGCATATGTGTGTGTGTGTGCGTGCGCATGCATGAGTTTGAAAGAGAGCAAGAAGGAATACGTGAGAGGATTTAGAGGGAGGAAAGAGAAAAGAGGAACAATGTAATTATACTATATCCTCAAAAAATAAAATAAAAATACAAAGTAGAAATTGACTCTCATATAATTTTATGTGCTGTAAAATGCTTCTCCTTTCGATGTTTTTGTTTTACACTTCAATCAGGTGAAAGTCTAGCATAAAGCAAGTCATTTAACTAGCAAGTTTCAACTCTCATCCATAAAATTTGATAGCAATATTTTCTACATTATTTAACTGCATACCAATCATGTGCGATTACAAGTATAAAAATAGTGTCTTGGGACATAGTAGCAATTAACTTACTTCTTTTTAATTGATGTTTTCTGTGCCTTCTTCCTTTCCTCCTCTTCCTCTTAATTCAAAAAATATTGAGTGGTTATAATACACAGATACTATTCAAATGATGATAATTAATAGATGAACAGTATAAAGGGAGGTGCAACAATGAAACCTATTTGTTTTACAAAGCCGTCTTTGATATTAACATTAAATTAAATCTGGCATGGTGGTACATGCATTTAATCCCAGCCCTCAGGAGGCAGAGGGAGGTGGATATCTGTGAGTTCGAGGCCAGCCTAGTCTATAAAGTGACTCCAGGACAGCCAACGCTACACAAAGAAACCTTGTCTCAGAAAAACCAAATAAATAAATAAGTAAATTGTGGCTAAGAAAATTGATAAGCCTTATATCGATAGCTCTCAGGCTTTTGGGATCCAAGATTCCTTTATTCTCTTCAAAATTATTGGATGGGAAATGTTCTGGGTAAGATGGCAGTCTAGAGAGAGCCAGTGACGGAGAGTCAGAACAGGTAAAACAGACTTTATGCCAGAGATAAAAATAGACCAAAGCTTCAGAAACCCATGAAGACAATAAAAGGACAGTGAGAAAAAGCAGAGATGAAGATGCAAGACTGAGCAGAGAAGCCAGCAGGGCACAGCCTCAGCCTTGGTTTCCCTGGAGGAAATGAGAACTCAGAACTCCTCTACATGTTATGCCAAGGAAAAGCCAGGCAGGCCTGCCCTCTGGACAAGCCACACCCTCATTGTGTTCAAAGCTAGTCCTGGGCTTTGAAAGTCAGTGGTCTTCCAGTAGATCTATCAGCAGTAGAGAGAATCCCATTTTGTTATACTATGGCTCAGAGGACACTGGCCTGACACCATTTTTAGAGGGAAATAATTATTAAATAGCTACCCGGAAGGCCTGGAAACTGTAAATAACCACAGGTCAGGGAACCACAGTTTGGCTTGCCACAGCCCGTGGGAAAGGAAAGGCTTGGGGAAACAGTCATGGGGAGTGGTGGGGCCAGATGTTGATGGAACAGAGTGGGAACGTAGAACATAAATAATGAGAGAGAGAGAGAGAGAGAGAGAGAGAGAGAGAGAGAGAGAGAGAGAGAGTCAGTCCTGACTTTGGTGGGTGGAAACACATCTTATTAACTCAGAATTTGATGGCTCTGAACCTGAGGTCAGCCAGTAGATCAAGTTCTGGGGACACCTTCTTACTGATGTAAAGCCTGAGAACTCTGAAGTTCTAGGGAGGATATGGTACCCACGGCTGTATCTCTTCAAGCAGCATGATTAATGCTGAGGAGGCCTTTAAAGGCTGAGGATTGGGCTCCTGCCTGTGCTGACTTTGGTGCTGTGGTAGCTTCCCACACTCATGGGAGACAGCCCTGAGCGGCAACAGCTACCCAAGGAGTATGAATGAGCAATTCTAGGAGAGCCAAACAGAAATCTACCTAGACAGCAGAAAGCGAAGCCAAGCGTGGACAGCAGACAGGCCCATGTTGGTCACGGTCAAGACATCTTAGCCAATACAGCTCTTTAAAAATATGTAAGGACAAAAACTACATAACCATCTCTATCAATGAAAACAATGTTTTGGATAAAGTTTTAACATCATTATATATAAAAAAAAGCCCCATTGAAACTAGGACAGAATGTTTAAAAAGGCTTTATGTGCCCAACCTATTTATAAAATTCTACTAAATGTGGGAAAATTAAGATAATATATATGGCAATTTGGAGTGAGAAAGGGGTGTCTACTCTCTTTACTTTCATTCAGTACAGTACCCAAAGCCTATGGGATATGCTTAATGGGATATGAAATGATCTTATGCTTAAAAGTTCCAAAGGCTAAACTAGAAAGCTGTTCATGGATAAATACATTCAACAGAGTGACAGGATACCAAGTCTACATGCAAAGACCAGTAACTTTCCTATGGGCTGGAAAGACGGCTCAACATTCAAGAGCACTGGTTGCTCTTCCAGAAGACCCAAGTTCAATTCTTTGCACCCACATGGCAGTTTACATCACCTGTAACTCCACTCCCAGGATATCTGATACCCTGTTCTGGCCTCTGTGGACACTGCACAGATGTGGTACACAGCAAAACACCCATGCATGTACAAATAAATAAAAAACTTTCTAAAAATCGATAACTTTTCTATGTAACAATGAAACTACGAGGAAATAAGTTAGCAAGGGAAAATATTCATAATAGTTTCAGGAGAAACCACCTAGGAATAAACCTAATTGAGGCGAAAGACCTCTGTAATGAAAGTGTAAGTGCAATCAAAAAAGAAATGAAAGAGATAAGAAGATGAAAATATCCCACATGCTCATAGATTGGAAGAATTAATATTGTGAAGATGGCTTTATTACCAAAAGCAGCCTATAAATTCACTGCAATCACCACCAAACCCCAAATGACGTGCTTCACAGAACTAGACAAAAACTAAAATATAGATGCAAAGGGCTCCAGATAGCCACAGCAACTCTTGGTAGGAAAAGAAACACTGGTATATCAAAATCCCTCATCTCACATTGTGCTACAGAGTGACAGGAACAAATCCAACATAGACTTGACCCAAATGTACACATGGAGAAGTCTGAAAAGAATCAAGGATTTCTAAACAAACCTGCACTGTTCCTGTCACCACATTCTAAAAAGCTGTCAGAAATATTTGTTGGAGATAGCTCTTTAAAAGATGGTGTTGGATGCTCGCTTTGGCAGCACATATACTAAAATTGGAATGATACAGAGAAGATTAGCATGGTCCCAGAGCAAGGATGACACACAAATTCATTGAAATTGTGTACTTAAAATAAATAAAGAAAGAAATAAAGAAATAAATAGTAGTATTGGAAAGATTAAATGTCTACATGTAAATAAGTAAAATACATCTATATCTTTCATTCTGTATGAAATTGTCAAAGAAGAGATGAAAGATATTTTAAAATTAAATATATACATATATGTATGTAACAACAAGTAATGAAAAAAGAACCCACAAATTTGAAAGAGAACAGGAGTGGGATATGAGGGTTTGAAGGGAGGAAAGGAAAGGAAAGATGATGTGATTATCTTATATCCTCAAAAATAGAAGAAATAATTGTTAAAACTTTAAACTTTTTAAAGAAAGCATACTACTGATATATAGTGGAACTGTGTGCAGCCACAAAGAAAAATAAAGCCACGACATTTTCAGGAGAATAGGTGCTACTATAATTATTACATTAGGTGAAAGAAGTCAGACTCTGAAAGACAAACACAATTACCTCCTCTCATATGCAGAACCTAACTTTAATTATGTGCATAAGTGTGTTTATACATTTGTGGTTCTAGATCATGAGAGAGAAGTAAGGCATCTTAGGAAAGAGAGAAACGGAAGGAAAGGGAAATCTGTAATATGAAATGGAGGCTGAGGTGAGAAAAGACAATAATGTATGACACATGGACATCTAGGTACATAGGGATGTAAGAATAAAACCAATGTACTTTGTATATTAACCTAAAACATTTTTAAAGAAAAAAATAAGATGTGGAAAACATTACTGATATGGGGCTAGAAGTATAATTCAATGGGGAGAGAGAAAGCTTGGTTTAAAAAGTGTTCTCAGTTCAGCCTGTAGCACTGGAAAAATAAAACAAGTAACAAATTTTACAATGAATTATTTTGTATAATATACCTTTATTGTATAGCCCTTCATCTACAAGCCAAGCACATACATTTACTATATAAGAAACTATAATAATAATTTAAGGCCGGGTGTGGTGGCACATGCCTTTAATCCCAGCACTCGGGAGGCTGAGGCAGGTGGATCTCTGAGTTCGATGCCAGCCTGGTCTACAAAGCTAGTCCAGGACAGCCAAGGCTGTCTTGAAGAAACCTTGTCTTGAAAAACCAACCAAACAAACAAACAAAAACAAAGAATTTAAAGTGCATATATTCTATTTCATGTAAAATAAAAATAATAAATTCAGTATGTGTTGGCATAAGCACCATGTTTTATTAATTATTTAGTAGTCCCTAAGTAAGAAAGGCTTATTAAGTATTTACTACTAAATAAGTAAGAATAGGAGAGGCTCTTTTACACTGTGAAAATTTGATGATTGAGTTTCTTCATTCAGTCCATTGTAGTCCACTGTTGTAGCTGTGCTACATGAAGGTCTAGTCTCAGATAAATAGATATTTAGAAAGGAGAGAATTAATTTTTAGATAATCATAGGTATTCTTTAATATATGATAAAAACTTGGCAAGCCTAGTCTCTCCTTTTCTTTCTTTTTTGTTTTTGTTTTGTGTTTTGTTTTTTGAGACAAGATTTATCTGTGTAGCCTTGGCTGTCCTGTACTCACTTTGTAGACCAGGCTGGCCTCAAAATCACAGAGATCCACCTGCCTCTGCCTCCCCAAGTGCAGGGATTAGAGGCATGTGCCACTGCACCCAGCTATCTGTACTTTTTTATTTATTTTATTTTTGGTTTTTCAAGACAGGGTTTCTTTGTGTAGCCCTTATTGTCCTGGATCTCAGTATGTAGACCAGGCAAGCATATTCTCTTTTATGTTTCTTTATTTCTTTTTGTTTTTTGAAATAAGATACATACACTTCATAGCTCGAGTTGGCTTTGAACTTTTGCCTCTTCCTCCAAGTGTTGAGAATAAAGACATACATCACCATGCCCAGTTAGAATCTGAAATATGAACATACCTTCATAATAAAATTCATTTCTCTCTCTTATATTTTAATAAGTCACTTAACATTGCTACTGAGTACTTTCCATTCTAGACTGTGATGACCCTCTCTTAGATCTCATAAGTGTTATAAAGGTGGGGCGTGTTTTGTATTTTACCTTCCTTGGGACACAGTCTTGGGTAGCCTAAGCTACCATAAAACATTAGCAAAGTCAGTGATGACCATGAACTTCTGATCCTCTGACCTCTACCTCCTCAATGCTAAGATTATAGTTATGTGCTGTGCTGGGCTCTATGCTACCCTGGGGGATCAATTCATGCTTTCAACTGAGAGATAATACCAAATGCTCACAGTTTCTTCTTCTTCTTCTTCTTCTTCTTCTTCTTCTTCTTCTTCTTCTTCTTCTTCTTCTTCTTCTTCTTCTTCTTCTTCTTCTACATGTGACTTCCCAGTGGCTTGGCCTACAAGAATGCCATCTGGGCCTTTCTTTCTCCCCCAGGATATTGTGTAAGCCAAATTTTTTCAATCCTAAACCATAGTAGGGAGTACGTACTCGGCAAGGAAAGCACAAATGGTACTTTCCTGAGCACACAAGTAAATGTACGGCAATAAAACCTGTTTACACATACATTTCCTGTATCACTGTATCAGTTCCACCATCATAAAAAACCACCCATACAGATGACTAACACTAGCGTCTTCATGCATTAAAGCCAGATGCCATCATCATCCTTCAAAAAAACTTTTCCAGAATCCATTGTATAACTTCCAGCCTTGTGTACTCTTGCAGGAGTATTCATATTAAACCATTACTTCATGAAGTGACCTCACACATCAACCCCATGAACTCGGAGCACCAATTAAGTCAACATGATGTGATATTGGGGAAAACCCCATATATTTTCTGTGGTTGGTGGTTTGCTAACCCTGCCTTTATTATTTTTAAACATTAGTCAGCTCTATGGTATAATCTTCAGCTACAAAGGATGGTTTCCTAATCTGGATGTGAAGACAGAAGGCTTAATCAGAAGAATTGGAAACCCAGTTTCAAGTTGTATTCCTCAGAATGGAAATCAGGAAGTCATGAAACTGTAAATATTACTACTCAGAGGGAAGCCTGCCTACAACTGGAGAGCAGTGCTTTTCTCTATGTTCATAGATTTACAAGAAGTTCATTTGCCACTTTAAACAAAGTAGCTGATCCATGGATGCTTCTCAACTTAAACACGAGAGAAGTCTAAATATAAAGAAATCAACCATATCCTTAACTGAAAAGCATAGAGATAGATGTATTTCTGGCAAGATATTATACTCAACATAGAAAAGGAAATTGCAACTTCTACTTTAAGTAAAGAATAACCTTTAGGATCAACTAGCCAGGGCCCAGAGGGCCTTGCTGAGACTAAAGCACCAGCCGAGAACCATGCATAGACTGGACCTAGACCTCCTATACAGATGAAGCCAACAGGTAGCTCAGGCTTCATGTGGGTCCTCTAGTAAGAGAAGTGGGGGCTGTCTCTTATACGGACTCTGATGCCAGTTTTGATCACTTCTCCCTGGTGGGATTGCCTTGCCAGGTCACAGGGGAAGAGGACATGCTCAGTGCTGATGTGACGTGATGAACTGGGGTGGATGGGAATGGGGATCCCCTTTTCTGAGGAATATGGAAGGGGGACAGGAAGAGGGAGGGAGGGTGGGACCAGGAGGAGAGGAGGCATGGGGCTATGACCAGGATGTAAAGTGAAGATATCTATAAATGTAAATCATTTCTCTTATAATGTTGATCAGTATGAACTTGGATATGACCTGGTAAATCATATGTTCTTGGTAATGTATTGATTTCTTCTAGACTGCCTTCTTTAAATAGCACTTGAAATAGATACTAAGTCAGCACATCTCAAGGTCATTTTAGAATTAGAAAAAAATTTCTCTTTTCTATTGCTTAAATAAACAATATCCAGTGTTGATTGTTATGCAGTAAATAATCTCAAAATACAATGAAGAAATCAAACACATAAAAAAATAGAGCCAGCCTTTTAAACTTCACATTTGGTAAATCCTTTACTTATAAGAGCTTATGTTACTTGTTAGAAAATAGCTTAAAAGTCGGAAGTCCCAAAACCTTTGTCCACCCAAGTTTTATTTGCTGTTACAGAGAGCAGCGATCCTTTAAAACGTATCTAAAGCAAGAGACAAATAGAAAAACATTTCAAAACATGTCTGTGCTATATTCTCATAAAGATTCAAAAGGAGTTTGTTATCTATATACATTCTGGATGTGAAAATTAACTGAAAAACAGGAAAGACTCCAAACAATTTTTAAAATGTTATTTTAAACAGTGCCAGAGGCAATGAATTGGAGATTGGTGTATAAAGAATGGAAAGTGATAGGGAAATTATTTTTAAGAGATCAACCTAATATTTATCCAACAATAAAGAGATTTTTGAAAATCATGAGAGAAAATAAAATGTGATAATGAAATAATAGAGTCTTCTATACACCTCCAGAGCCAGCCACAAAATTAAAGGCACGAGGTAGATTGGAGGCCAAACAAAGAGGAAAGATCACAAAACTCAATTTTACTCACAAATGGGCAGATGGTCGTCCTAATACCAAGCTGCTGTCTGGGCTACTTTCTACTGCTGTGGCAAAGTTTCATACCAAGGCAATTTCTAAAGAGAGCATTTCAATGAGGAATGATGGTGGAGCAAAGATGTGGTGTCAGGAATAACTGGAAGCTCACATCTTGGTCTGAGAGCAGAAAGGAGAGCAAAGTGGGAGTGGCACTGGTGTGCTGAAAGCTCAGAAAACTCGCCCCCACCAACACACTTTCTCCAACAAGACATGCCTCTTAACCCTTCCCAACTGGGGGACTAAGTATTTGAACATATAAGCCTGTGGGACTATTCTCACCCAAACTATCACTCCAACGTTCAAGCGTGTTGACTTAATAGCTACTTCAACTTCTATTTAAATACTAAATAAGGCCCCTTTTCCCTTTCTAGAACATTTCTGTTTTCCCCAATATTGTCTTTCCCTTGGACTATCAGATGGGATGCTGTTTCTATGATAAATTCTAGCCTACTGTCCATAGCTGTTAGACTCTAGGTGCTCATTTGACTTAATTTCAGTCTTAATAGAATGAAAAGAAAAATTGAAAACAGAAAGGAGAAAAGGTGGAATGGAGGGATAGATGGGAGGAAGGGAGAGAAAAAGAAAGAAAGAAAAGAGGAAACAAAAGGACTTGTTCTCCAAGTTAAAACGAAATGAACAGCTCAGGAACAGAAACTACAAATTACTAGCAAAAATAAACTGATTTTTATTATCTTTTCCTTTCCCTGTGATTTAGTTAAAATGATTTTTTGCATGCTAAGTGATATGGCACAGATGATGAGCAAAGAGATGGGATATCCTGAACCATGGCTAATTCATAGCTAGATATGCAAAAACTGACACCCAGCAATTTTACTAAAAATTGTTCATTGGAACACTAGAAATATTAAATATCTTAGCACAGTAGTGTTTTGGAAAAAATCAACATACTACAGCCATCTCCTAGAGAGTCATGTATATGCTTGGGCTCTATCTTTTGAAATAACATTTTCTTTAAACAACAGAACAACAGGAAAATGTGTTCTGTGTCTCTTCCCTTCTAATGGTTTTGAATTTACTGTTCTCTCTCTCTCTCTTTCTCTCTCTCTCTCTCTCTCTCTCTCTCTCTCTCTCTCTCTCCTTCTCTCTTTCTCTCTCTTTCTCTTCATTAATTTATTTACTCACTTTACATGCTGATTGCAGCCCCTTCTCTCCTTCTAAGCCTCACCCTTACACTCCCTCCCTCCATTCCTCCCTCTCCCTCTCCTCAAAGAAGGGAAGCCCCCAACCCCGACTCCCTGCCATGGGTACCAACCCATCCTGGCACATCATAGACTTTTGTTTTCTAGGCATCAATTTATGTTAGCTCTGTGAGTAGCCTTAAGTTTTTTACACACTTAAGACCCAAGTGTTATTAAATGTAGGATAGGTAAGTATGTTGGAGCACCGGACACTTTCCAGGGAGTGTAGAGCAGGCCTGGGAATCTAAAAGTTGGTGTTGGGTTAGGAAGAAATCTGCAGATTCATCATGAATCAGCCCTAGCCAGACTCTGAACAAACTCTATTCAGTGTGTTGAATACTTTCTTATCCAAGGCAGCTAGGATTTTGGAGAAATTTGATGCAATTGATCAAAAGAATGTTAAACCACATGACGTAAAGGATAAACTGTACCTAAGTAGGTTTCTATGGTTATTAAAAACAATACTTTTTGGTCCACAGAGATTTTGTAATACCAGTGTAGAACCTTTTTAACTATTTATTACATTGATCTCTCCTAATAAATAGAAGACCATGATGTAAACCATTATTGGATAATTCAGGGGTGATGTAATCATACAAATCCAACTTTTCCATTGAACTCCAGATTCATATTCTTCAAACGTTTATTTTGTAAAAACTTTAAAAATCCTTGCCATGGAAAGTGGTATCCATTAGAGTCAGCCTGTTACTTGGAGTAAGGCATCTTAATAGCAAACATGCTGGCATAAAGTCTGCACTGTTATAGAAAAACTAAGAACTAGTGGGTTTTATAATGAAAGGCATTAAACATTTATTTGAGTGCTTCTCAGCCATTAGAGATTCCTCTTTTGAGAACCTCTGTTTAGCTCTGTGTCTTATTTTTAATTGGGTTATTTGGTTTGTTAGTGTTTAATTTATTGAGTTATTTATATATTTTGGATATTAGTCCTCTGTCAGATGTAGAGTTGGTAAAGATCTTTCCCCAATCTGTAGACTTCCTTTCTATCCTATTGATAATGTCCTAGCCCTTGCAGAAGCTTTTCAGTTTCATGAGGTCCCATTTATTAGTTGTTGATCTTAGAGCCTGAGCTGTTGGTGTTCTGTTCAAGATGTTGTCTCCTGTGCCAATGAGTTCAAAGCTATTCCCAACTTTCTTTTCTAATAGGTTTCATGTATCTGTTTTTATGTTGAGGTCTTCGATCCACTTGGACTTGAATTTTCTTTAAGGTGATAAATATAGATCTATTTGCATTCTTCTGCATGCAGACATCCAGTTAGATCAGCATAATTTGCTAAATACACTTTTTTTTTTTTCGCCATTGTATTATTTGAGCTTTTTTGTCAAAAATCAAGTGTCTGTAGGTATATAGGTTTATTTCTGGGTCTTCAATTTAATTTTGTCAACCAATTTCTCTGTTTTATGTCATCAGGAAAATGCAGATCAAAACAATTCTGAGATTTCATCTTACACCAATCAGAATGGCTAAAATCAAAACTCAAGTGACAGCACATGCTAGCAAGGATGTGGAGAAAGGGGAACACTCCTCCCTTGCTGGGGGAGTACAAACTGGTAGAACCATTTTGGAAGTCAATCTGACACTTTCTCAGAAAATTGGGAATAGTTCTACCTCAAGACTTCACTATATACTCCTAAGAATATACCCAAAAGATGTTCCACCATACCACAAGAACATTTGCTCAACTATGTTCATAGCAGCATTATTTGTAATAGCCAGGAACTGAAAACTATACAGATATCCCTCTACTAAGGAATGGATAGAAAAAATGTAGTAATTTACATTTGTACAATGGAATATTACTCAGCTATTAAAAACAAAGACATCATGCAATTAACAGGCAAAATAGATAGAATTAGAAAAGATCATTCTGAGTTAGGTAACCCTGGCATAGAAAGACACACATGGTATGAACTCACTTATAAGTGGACATTAACCATAATTTACAGGATAACCATGCTACAACCCACAGATCCAAAGAAGCCAAGGAGGGCCCGAGGGAGGACGCTTGAATCTCACTCAGAAAAGGAAATAAAATAGTCATTTGAAGTAGAGGGAGGGAAGGAGATATGTGGGAGAGGGCATGGGGAGGGAAAGAAGGACAAGAATCAAGTGTGGGGAGAGTGAGGGTAGGTGGTGGGGGTACTTGGGAGGGAGAGGACCTGGAAAGAGAACAGAAATCAGTGAGGGTGCATCTCTGGGACAGAGGAGGCCTTAGGGAGTATATGGGCCTTACCCTAGCTGAGATCCCTCGCAGTGGAGACATGGAGCCTGAAGTAGCCACCTCCTATAGCCAGGTGGGACTTCCAATAGAGGGAGGGTACCATCAATACACCCATAAAACCTTTGACCCAAAATTTGTCTTTCCTACAAGAAGTGTAGAGATAAAGATGGAGCAGAGATTGAGGGAATGGCAAACCAATGATTGGCCCAACTCTAGAACCACCCTTCGGGAGAGAGCCAACCCCTGACACTATTAATGATACTCTGCTATGTTTGCAGACAGGAGCCTAGCATGACTGCCTTCTGAGAGACTTCATCCAGCAGCTGATGGAAACAGATGCAGAGACCCACAGCCCCAAATAGGCTGGGCTTGAGGAGTTTTGTGGGAGGGTGAGAGGAAGGATTGAAGGAGCCAGAGAGGTCAAGGACAGCACAAGAAGACCTACAGAGTCAACCATCCTGGCCCATGGGGTCTCACAGGGACTCAATCACCAATCAAAGAGTTTGCATGGGCTGGACCTAGACCCCCTACACATATGTAGCAGATGTGCAGCTTGTTCTTCATGTGGTTCCCCCTAACAATTAGAGCAGGGCCTATCTCTGACTCTGTTGCCTGCCTTTGGATCCCTCTCCCCTAGCTGCGCTGCCTGGTCTGGCCTCAGTGGAAGAGAATGCCCTTAGTCTTGCTGTGACTTGAGGCACCAGGGTGGGTTGGTACCCCCTTAGCGTCTTCCCCTTGTCTGAGAAGGAAAGGGAAGAATGGATAGAGGGGTGCATGAGAGCAGGACTTGGAGGAGAGGATGGAGGGAGCTGGGATCAGGCTGTAAAGTGATTAAATATATAAAAATTTCAAAATAACGAATTAAATTTTCAAAGGAAGGGGGTAGAATTTTGCCTTGACAGCTGGAGTGGCAAGAAAGTTTAACACTGGGTTTAAAAGGATGTTAGTCTTGGTAGCATCTCATTTATAGGTATTTAAACAAATTGTCACGGTGAGTCACCAATCAAAAATATCTTTAGTGACTGTGGGACCACACCTTGCCAGGTGATTTCTAATGTGTCATTTATATCAAAGGGTCGTGGGGCTATCCCACATTGCAACTGCGTATTATGAGAAATGTAAAGGGAAGTTTTTGAAGATTAATGATTGGAAAATCCCTAGTCTTTCTGTTGCAATAAAAAAAATCCATGTAACTGAAAAAATAAATAGAAGTTGCAAATAAGTCATTGGCATACGTGTAAACCATGCCCATGTAGATAAATGCTGCAAGAAAGACATGCAGAAAAGGGGAACAGGATCATTTCTCAATGGGAATGTGCTTGCAGTGGATTAAGAAAGGGAAGCTTTCCTTATGATTTTTTCTTTTGTTAAAAATAGATGTTTTTCTCATATAAACTATCCTGATAATAGTTTTCCTTTCCTCTACTTTTTTCAGTTCCTCCTCACTTCCCCTTCACTTCCCATCTGTCTCTCATTAGAAATGAAAAAAAAAAAAAAACCAGGCTTCTAAGCTTTAATATAAAAACATAGCAAAATCAAATATAATAAGATAAAAAAACTGTCACATTAGAGTTAAACAAGAAAAACAAACAGAAATAAAAGAGTTCAAAAGAAGGCACAAGCCTCATTTGCACACTCAGTAATCCTATAAAAGCACTAAACTGGAAGTCATAAGTACAGAAGACCTGGCAAAGATTCGTGCAGGCCGGGTACATGGCATTTCACTGTCTAACTTCATATGAACCTTGCTCAAGTTGACTCAAAGTGCCTTGTTTTCCTGGTATCCTCCATCTCCTCTGGCTCTTTCACACTTTCTGCCCCCTCTTCCATGGGTTCCAGGGGAAGGATTTGATTGAGCCATCGTACTTAAGCTGAGTGTTCCAAGATCTCTGTGTAATGTCTGGCTGAGGGTATCTGCATCTGTTTTTATCTCCTGCAGGAGGTAGCTTCTCTGATGATATAAGCCTCTCTATTGAATAAGGTATTAATTTGTGAGTGTCGCAAAACCAATAGTGTTTGGTTTTACCCAAGATCCCTGGGCTATCTAGTTCATCTCTGGTGCTTGGTCACCCAGGCCATGTTGATTATGGATTCCATCTCATGGAGTGAGCCTTATGTCAAATCAGATATTGGTTGGTTACTCCCACAAGCTTTGTGCCTCCATTACTCTAGCGTATCTTCCAGAGAGGACAC
Source organism: Acomys russatus (assembly GCF_903995435.1). Classification (NCBI taxonomy): domain Eukaryota; kingdom Metazoa; phylum Chordata; class Mammalia; order Rodentia; family Muridae; genus Acomys; species Acomys russatus. Next base: position 46,964,491 of record NC_067142.1, read on the forward strand.
TGAAGGGAGAAAAAAAGAAGAAAGAAAGAAAGAAGAAGGGGAGGGAGGAAGGAAGGGAGGAAGGAAAGAAGGAAGGAAGGAAAGAAGGAAGGAAGGAAGGAAGGAAGGAGGGAAGGAAAGTTCATGACTGCTAGGTATGGTGGAGAAGAAAGTTTATTGTGAGTAAAAGGAGAGCATAGCCAGAGGCAGGGACACCTTGGACAGTTCAGACTCTGAGCCATGTGAGGGGCAAGGGTAGATCAAGATACAAGCGCTTCCCCCACAAGACTCTAATTCCAGATGCTAAGCAGTTAAGTGGTGAGGCTGTTCTTATAACCTTTAGGTCAGGGACACCTTGTATAGGAAGAAGTTGATGGCTGGTCTTAGTGATTAGAGATCAGGTTTTCCGAAGATAACTTTAGCAATTAAAGTATTCTTAGGAATACTTTACAAGATGACATAGCTATAGTTTAGTACCCCACTACGAACTCATTAAATTTTTACACTTAAGTTATATATATTTAGTATTTTGAAGGTGTGGAGAACATGGATGATGAGAAAAGCAACTTCTACATATTTGACAGATTTGTAGAACAGCTGTTGTTTTTAACAAAATCTCAATCGTTCAATTATACCAGTAAAGACTCAAGAGCCAGATGCTAAGGTGAAAGCCTGCTAGCTCAGAGAGGCAGAGAAAGTACCCAGCTGACCATCCTCGTTAGCCAACTCCCCAGAAGGAAGCCCCTCCCCCACACCATCTCAAACAACCTTCTTCAAACTGAATGTCCCTCCCTTATACTTCTTCTGCAGCCCTCTGTCTATCCTCTTGATTTTCTTCTTCCTCTCCATGTTTTTTTCCTTAATAATCCTATGTTCACTTCCTGTCAGCTGGTTGCTTGCTCCGCCTCATGACCTATGATTGATTTTATTTAATCCTGTTTACAATATTCACAGAAAGCTCTTGGGTTAAAGGTGTGAGCTAAGGATTAGCCACAACACAACTAAAGACAGGTTTTTCCAGTAAATAACACAATCTTGGGGTTCACAGTGTGATCAAATATCCTGCAACAACAGCTAAGTTTCTGCCAATTGCTAGAGATACAAGCTTTCCCAACAGGCTCTACTTTCTGTCAGTGAGAAGAGCTATTGAAAATGGCTCCCTGGCTTCAGAGCTGTATGGCTCACTGAGATGTACAGGCTTTCAAACTGAACAGGTGTGGAATTTTAAATTTGTGAGCTCATTAAAATAAAGCAATTCTTTTTTTTTTTTTTTAAGTAATAGGAGTTTACAAACAGTTTGGATAATTATAAATTTGATTTGGTTTAACTGAGCTGTGCTAGTTCATTTCATAAGGAAATAATATTGCTGACAAATATTAATAAAAATTTGTCAGTCGAACCTAAAGTGTTGTTTATTAGAAATAAACAAAAAATTTAAGGCCTAAAAGAATAAAATAAGGCATCAAGATAAAGGATAAATAGTATAAAGGAACAATAAAGAAACACAAAATTATGTTATTTCAGGAAAATGAGTACAGCTAAAAGTAATCATATTAAGTGAATAATATCAGACTTTGAAAGAGAGCTATCATATATGGCCCATCATTTGTAGTTCAATGTACAATGAAGATACACAACGAATTTGTTTAATGTGCAAATTAATATAAACCTAAATATGGCACCCTGCCAGAGCTTAGTGGGTAAGAGAATTTGTCTGCAAGCCTGGCAATGAGTTGAATCCACAGACTCCTTGTAAGAAAGATGTCACCAGCATACAGTTTTTGTGTAACTTTCTTTCCACTATGAAAGCTAGCATTGTTTTCTATACCTAACTTTATACTTGATGATAGCAGAACATCTTAGTTATGAAGTTAAGTGTTTATTATTTAAAGATTATTGCTTGGAAAGTGAAAAGTTTATATTTTGAAGTGGTTTGTCTGTAAATGATGAGGTGAGTGGTAAAAGGGTTTAAGAGAATAATGTTGAAATTTTGGACTCAACTGGAGGTTTCTGGAAGCAGGACTGAATGGCTGTTTCCTGTCTGTGTAAAACAACATTAGATGCTACATTAAATGGTCTTGGCAACTATGACAGGGGAAAGAGGAAGATAGTGGTCACTCATAGCAACATTTACTTTTGTCTTTACTCATCAATATATATTTTGCAAAACTAATTCTATAATATGTAAAATTTTGCTGCTTTATTGTTTCATCTAATATTATGGTTTGGGTTTTTTTTTTTTTTTTCTTTATGAGCATTCACTGGTAACACCATGGTATGTGAACATTCTTATAGTTAAAACATGAATATTTTGATTGGCTAATCAAGAGGGAGTTTTATGTTTGTTTCTTTTGTGGTTTTTTTTGTTTTGTTTTTTGGGGGACTTTGGGTTTGATTGGTTGGTTTGTTGGTGTTTTGTTTTGTTTTCTTTGTTTTGTTTTGTTTTCGTTTTTTGGTTTTTTGGGTCTTTTTTGTTGTTGTTGTTGTTGTTGTTTTGGTCTTTTATATATAAAAGGAATGCACCAAAGGCAAAGTTTATTCATATTATTATTCATCTCACTACACCAGAAGGCACAGGAGCAAATGTTGGTAAGGAAGCAGAGCATGTTTCTTTTAGTTCTATTATTAAGCATCATGGTGGCCAATAGCTCAACAGCAATAATGAGAACAACATAAACAGCTGATGGTTCTCTGCCTGATGTGTTATGTTATGTGTATATAAGAGGAAAATGCTCTTTTCTTGCACGTGCTCGCCATGCACGTGCTCGCCATGCACGTGCTCGCCAGCACAGTTCTGGAAGCTACATTTTGTAAAGAATGAGACAGGAATTGTATTCTCATTGATTCTCAACCCAAACTGTGATCTCTACCATCAAAAACTGACAAACTTAAAATTCCAAAATCAAGAACCGTGTGTTTTTGAAACCAAAATGTTATAAATTGACAGGAGGAGCCATCAGAATAATGGTAGTAGAGGAGTGATGGTTGCTACAACATTCTAAATTTACTGTGCATCTACAAGCCTATTTAATCCTTAATATTATAATTTATCTTGTGTTATTTGCTTTTCTACTTGTAAATCACACTGTAAGTTCACAGAGGCAAGTCATCCAAGGTCACAGATTGAGCGAAAGGAAAAGGACTCAGCCCTGTATCTCTGGCTCCCTGTTCTAAGCCAGTATTTCTTGGCTTTAGGAACCGACCTAGCTTTGCTCCCAAGAATTAACTTATAAGTGTGGGTAATGTTGGACAGATACTCAGGAAAATGTTTATCATTTAAAAAAATTTCTAAAGAAAGGCATGAAAATCTTTCTTGTTAAGAAAAGAGTAAAATTATTCGTATTTTTTATTGCATCTATGTATTTCTGTGTTGTGAGTAGGTGCTTGTGGAGAACAGAGGGCAGCTTGCATGAGTTGGCTCTTTCCTTCCACCATGTCAGTCTTGGGAATCAAACTCAGAAGTTAGGTTTAGCATCTTTATCCCCTGAGCCATCTCACTAGCCTGAAACAGAAATCATTTTGTATAAATAACCAACAAAATTTGCCTAAATCTGCCAAGAAGAGACTTGATACCCTATGAGCATATACAGGGGGAGGTAATCTCCCTCAGGAACAGTCATAGGGGAGGGGAAGAATGGGAAAAGGGGAGGGAGGGAAGAATGGGAGGACACAAGGAATGGGATAACCATTGAGATGTAACAAGAATAAATTTAAAAAAAAGAAAAAGAAAAAAATTTGCCTAAATCACCAGCACTCAGTATGCTTTTAATCATAATCTCTTAATTTGAAAGCATTCTTCACAGAGCTTAAAAGGACAATTTTAAGCTTCATATGGAAACACAAAAATACCCAGGATAGCTAAAACAATCCTGACTAATAAAATAATAGCTGAAGGTATTATCATCCCCAACCTCAAGCTATATTACAAAGCTATAATAATAAATGCAGTATGGTATTGTTACAGACATGGACATGTTGATCAATAGAATCTAATTGAAGACCCAGATATTAACCCTCACACCTATGGACATCTGTGTTTTTATAAATAAAGTAGAAATAAACACTGGGAAAAAGACATCATCTTCAACAAATGTTGCTGGTCAAACTGGATGGCTGCATGTGGAAGTATCCAAATGGCTCCATTCTTACCACTCTGTATAACACTCAATTCCAAAAGAACCAAAGGCCTCAACATAAAACCAGATACATAGAACATTTTTTAGCACAGGCATTAAGATCAACAATTAATAAATGGGGTCTCATGGGAAATTTTTTTTTTACACCAATTATACATCCAGTAGAGAACCAACATATATGGAGCAAGGGAGCTGTGGGACCTGAGGAACCGACCTAGGGCAAGACTGAGGTCAAGACATGTTCAAACCCCGAAAATCTGATGAGCAGGAGGAGTAAGCATTGCCTCCATGTTCTGAGCCTGCATGCCCCAGTGCACATGGCCTTGCAACTCCCACCTCTGCCATGCTTGAGGTAGTCATGTGGCCTGCTGGCAGGTTTCAAGTTGAAACTTCCTATTTCCTCATAAGGACATGTTCAGCTAGCACCTGGAATTCCTTTTAATGGAAATGAAGCATTCCTAGCACCTCAGCCCCAGCCAATGATACAATTCACCCCAAAAATCCTACCTACTTTCCTAAGGTTTATATAGCCAGTATTCCCCCAACCCATCTGCTAACCCACCTGCCCAGTTAAGCTCCACTCCTTCCAGCACTGGTGCACAACAGAGTCTGGATATCCAGAGCCCAGAAGCAAACCCTGGACTGACAAACATACAAAATATATAAAGGAATTTACAACCTAGATAACAAGAAAACAAATAACCCAATTTAAAAATAGCGCAAAGATTTAGGGAGAGTTGTCAATAGAAGAAACTCAAATGGCTGATACACACTTAAAGAAATGTACAACTTGCTTAGCTATCAGAGAAAGGCAAATCATAACTACTTTAAAATTTTTACCTTACACCCGTAAAGTTAACTAAGATCAATAAATTAAGAGACAGCTCATACTGGCGAGGATGTGGAGTAAGGGGAACATTCCTCCATTGCTGGTGGGACTATGGGAATCAGTAAGGTAGTTCCTTGGGGAAATGGAAATCAATCTATCTCAAGATCCAGCTGTACCAGTCTTGGGCGTACACCCAAAGGATGCTTCATCCTCCCACAGAGGCATTTGCTCAACCATATTCACTGGAGCACTATTCATAATAGCCAGAAACTGGAAGCCACCTAGATATCCTTCAAAAGAAGAATGGATAAAGAAAATGTAATACACATACACAATGGACTATTACTCAGTCATTTAAAAAAATGACATCATGAAATTTTCAGGCAAATGGATGAAACTAGAGAAAAATCATCATAAGTCAGGTATCTCAGGCCCAGAAAAACAAACATGGTGTGTACTCACTTATAGGTAGGTATCAGATATGAAGGCAATGATAACAATCCATAGAACCACAGAAGGTGTGTATAGAGTAATGGATAAAAGGATACAGATAGAACTCTTTAGAAAAAAAATAGTTATTAGTGGATGGAACACTGGAAAGAAAGGGTGAAGTGGGAAGAAAAGGAAGGAAGGGTTGAGGGAAGGAACATGGGGAGAGACTCCTAAAAATTAAGAGGCATTTGAGGGCTAGTATAGCGACAATACAGTAGAAACTCCCTAAAATATATATTGCTGGATATTTGATCCCATTGTGAACTCCAAGATTGTGAACTGTAAAAACCTGTTTCTTGTTTAGTGTGGTTCATCCCTAGCACACACCTTTAATCCAAGAGCTTTCTGTTTATTGTAAACAGGTCGCTCAGCCCTAGCACACACCTTTAATCCAAGAGCTTTCTGTTTATTGTAAACAGATCACTCAGCCCTAGCACATACCTTTAATCCAAGAGCTTTCTGCTTATTGTAAACAGGTCGCTCAGCCCTAGCACACACCTTTAATCCAAGAGCTTTCTGTACACAGGAATTAATAAAGTTAACCCTGGGTCAAGAGGTGGAGCAAGAAACCAGCTGACAGGGATTAAGTAACAGGGACTCTGAGAGAAGAGTATTTAAGACAGCACGGAGAAAAAGAAGGCTCCTTAGCATTTTGGCTTTTAGCTCTGTCTTTTTCTTCCTGGGCTGTCAGGTGAGCTAGCAGACCTTTTGCTCCTAGACCAGCAGTTGAGCTAACAGGCTCTTTGGCTTTTGGCTTTTGCTTCTAGCACATGAGCTGTGTAGGAAGGTCAGCTGGATTCTTTCTCTGCCTCACTGAGATAGCAAATTTTCACTCCAGCATCTGGCTCCTGAGTCTTCATTGGTAAAATCAAACTGTCAGGATTTAGGTTGATTTTTTTAAGAAATAAAACAACAAATATATACTTAATGAGGGCGATCTAAATAAAATCCACAAATAACGGGGGAGACAGAGCCCGATCTAGTCACTTCTTGTCACCAAATGAAGATTCCAGTACAGGAATTAGGTTGCACCTAAGTGAGTTGTTAGCTAAAGGGGTTCCATGAAAATCCCCAGAGAAGCCAGGCTATTGCCAAGACAATAGGTTACCCTCTACAAACTTACAGAAAGCTCCAGTGCTAAAGACAACACCTGCATAACTCATTGGAAATGGAGAAGTCAAACGGGTGCCTACACAGAGCCTTCAGCCTTATGTTCCAGGAAGGCATTCTTCATGCTAGCAATAGAGAGCCATAAACACCAAGCCAATCACAAGATGCCATCTGTAATGGCATCCTGCGTGTAAGATATGCTAGGGCAGTGGAGAATAACCAACCAATGTCTGATTTGACTTACGCCCACTCCACGAGATTGAATCCATACTTGACACTGCTTGGGTGACCAAGAACTAGAGACTACATAGCCCAAGGTCTAGGGTAAAATCAAACACGCTACACTGGTCTAAACAAAAACAGAAACAAAACAAAACTGTACTGATAAAATGACTCCTGATGATTTCTGCTATACTCACAGATCAGTGCCTTATTCAACCATCATAAGAGAAGTTTCCTCTTGCAGCAATGGTAAGAAATACAGAGACCCACAGCAAGACACAGAGAGAGACAGACAGACAGACAGAGACAGAGTCAGACAGAGACAGAGAGACAGAGAGAGACAGCGAGAGACAGAGAGAGACAGAGACAGAAAGACAGAGAGAGAGAAAGAGAGAGAGACAGAGAGGGACAGAGAGAGACAAAGAGAGAGAGACAAAGAGAGAGAGAGAAAAGGGCGAGGAAAGACAGAGACAGAGAGACCCGGGAACACTCAGCCCTAGATGCAATGGCTCTATCAAATTCCTTCTCTCAGAGCTCAGGGAACCCACAAAAGAGAAAACAGAAAGTATTTACACTTTGTGGAGGGGATGGAGGACGCCAAGAAAACAAGGTCTACTAAATCAATGTGAGCAAAGCTGATAGGAACTCACAGAGACTGAAGCACCACACACAGAGTTTGCAAGGGTCTTCTCCAGGTCCTCTGCACTTATGCCATGGCTTTCAGTTTCATGTTTTTATGGGATTCTCGGGTGTGTGGATGAGTGGGTCTCTGATTCTTGTGCTTTTCCTTGAATTCTTTTCCTTGTGTTTGTCTTGGCCTGCTCTGGTATGATAATTTTTGTTTTATCTTACTGTAGTTTATTTTGTTATTTTTTTTAATATTATCTCGTTATACAATGTTTGTTTCTAATAAAAACAGAAAGGGAGTAGGCTCAGGTTGGAGGGAAGGTGGGGAGAATCTAGGAGGAGTAGAGGTGTGGTAAACTGTAATTGAGATATGCGAAGGAAGAAAAGTACATTTTCAATTAAAGAAAAAGTAAAAAGAAAGCATACCTACTTCCAATAGCACCTAGATAGTTGGGGAACATTTTCTAGGTATAATAAAAACACTAAGCAAACATTCAATCCTACTTTCTCTGGGGAAGTCCTTGAGCCAGGACAGACAGAGTTAAAGCTGGAATGTAGCAGAAAAGCATTATAATATAGTATTAGGTGTCGGCTTCTTGGACCATATCCAACCAAAAATAGCAGATGTTTCTTTTGAAAAATACACATGTTGGGCTGGAGTGATGGTTCCATGGATAAAGCCATTCTTTGCTCTTACAGAGGACCTCAGTTCAATTTCCAACATCCATATCAGACAGCTCATAGCTGCCTTTAGCTCTAGCTCCAGGTGGATCTGACATCCTTTTCTGAATACCACAACACTTGCACATATGTGCCATGCACTCAGAAAGACAGACATGCACACATGCATAAATTAAAATGGTAGGCTTTTTTCATCTGGAAGGCAAAAACAATTATTAAAACCATGCAGTTTAATCCAGGCATGCTATTCTTATTCATGCCTTTAGAAAAAAAATTAGAGTTAATGACATTGAGTTTGAAATGAGGCTGTGTCTATTCAGACTCCCCTTGAAAACAGGGAAATTAAAACCTCACATCCATAACTCGAGAGGTGGCTGATAATTTACTCTAGCCAAGGGAAGAGATGAAAAGACATATAGAAAAAGAAAAAGGAGAAAACAGCATTTAAAAATTCTGCCTTCCTCTAGTAAAATGATTTATAGAGAAAACATTTGAAGAATCTATGTTTGTAATCTTGATGATAAATTACGTTTTAACTTAGCCTCTTAAAAACCATCTGTGAAAGAAAAAATCATCTCTTTTTTGTGCTTTTTTAATTTATTTGTTTATTAATTAAAATTTTTTCAGATTACAACTCAATTGTTCTCCCATCACTTGTATCTTCCCATTCCTCCCTCCCTCCCGCTCCCACCCTATTGCCCTCTCCTAGGCTCATGATTGAGGGGAATCTCCTCCCCAGTTTATGGTCACAGGCTATCAAGTCTCATCTTGGTAGCCTGTCTATTCTTTCTTTGAGTGCCACAGGACAAATGGATGGAATTAGAAATGATCATACTGAGTTAACCCAGAAGCAGAAAGACTCAAATGGTATCTACTTACTTATAATTGGACACTAGCCCAAAAGGCATGTCCCATGAAAGTCTTCACTTACTAGGAGATTGGGATAGATGTGAGGACATCCTACTGAGACTCTAGGTAAGAGAAATATAGAAGATGGGGGAAATAGAAGGATAGAAGATCTTAGAAACCTACAAGAAGAGAAGCCTAACGAGTGGATCAGGGCCCAGGGATGAGTGCTCAAACTATTGCACTAACCAAGGACAATACAAGTAGTAAGCACCTACTCTGACCTAGCCAACAGACAGGTCATTCTCCGCAGTTATGGGGAGAGCAGGGACTAACTCTAACAATTGTCTCACTTTTATTCCTGCAACAAACAGCATCAAAATGAGGAATAACAGTGCTCCTGCCACTCCCTCTCAGCGCAATGGGCAGCAGCAGCCTGTGACTGTGAGAACAGAAGGAAACGAAGAAGAGGAGGGTCGTAGAGAGGGAGAAAGATGGGGAGACTTTAGGGCTCAAAGCCCGACTAGCTCTGATAAAAAGCATGCCAAAGGAAATAGAATGGCTGATGGTTTCTGAAGTCAGAACACTGTTTTGACAGAGCTATTATGTGAACAGATTTTTACTTTGTAAAGGTTTGCATTGTAGAAGATGAAGAAAGGAAGGAGATGCCATGCATTGCACAGAAGAGGAATCAGAAGAGAATGGGAGATATGAGTGGTCTCAGAGACTTTAGAACCAAAGGATGCTCTGCTCCGGAAAGTAGAGACAGGACAAGATAGACAAGAAGAGGAGACAGGATAGGCTTCATATGGACTGAGCGGGTAGCTTAAAGGCTGAATCACATACTCTCATATTCCCCTGGTGTGTGTGTGTGTGTGTGTGTGTGTGTGTGTGTGTGTGTTTATGTGTGTGCGCGTGTGTGTGTGTGTGCATGTGTGTGTGTCTGTGTGCATGTGTGTGTGTGTGTGTACTTGTGTCCCTGATACCAAGCAAGTCATGGTAAACACTCCTTAGAATTAACATGATATAGTTATACACCATAAAAATAAATTTCCTTCTCTATTGGTCTGTTTACTCGGAGCCCATTTATGACATGTTGAAATGGCTATTTGTTAAAGCAGTACTATCCATAGCAAAGGAACTTCCCCCCAGTCAGCTACCCGCAACAGTCAACATGGGCTTTTATTTATAAATCTGCTCAGCTAGACTCAGGGTAGCCAGACATTTAAAGAAAATAAATGAGAAGACTAAGATGAATAAACAGAAGCATTTATCCAAGAGAAACAGGTAATACAAGGAACAAAAGGGAAAAAGTTAAACCTTTAGTTGTACTTGGAGAAATTAGAGAGTATCCATTAAATAAGAGTATTGCTGTAAAGAAAAAAAAAAACAGTTAAAAGAAATATACTTTAGATAATAAAAAACTTAAAATTAATAAAATTAACATGCATGAAAGCAAGATTATTCATCCAGAATACAAGGCCACATTTGAGATGGCTCAGCGGTTAAGAGCTCTGGTTGCTCTTCCAGAGGTCCTGAGTTCAACTCTCAGCAACCACATGGTGGCTCACAACCATCTATAATGTGATCTGATGCCTTCTTCTGGCCTGTGGGTGTATGTGCAGGCAGAGAACCATATGCATAAAAACAAACAATTCTTTTTTAAAAAGAAGATAAATTAAACCAACACAGGGATTTGGGACAGTTAAAACATAAAAAGGGTGGGCCGCATGTTTCTGGCCTGTGGGTGTATGTGCAGGCAGAGAACCATATGCATAAAAACAAACAATTCTTTTTTAAAAAGAAGATAAATTAAACCAACACAGGGATTTGGGACAGTTAAAACATAAAAAGGGTGGGCCGCATGTGGTGATGCACACCTTTAATCCCAGCACTTGGGAGGCAGACGCAGGTGGATTGCTGTGAGTTCGAGGCCAGCCTGGTGTACAAAGTGAGTCCAGGACAGCCAAGGCTACACAGAGAAACCCTGTGCCGAAAAGCAAAAAAAAAAAAAAGCCATGCCTAAAACACCAATAGTCAGAAAGCTGAAGATTAGGAGAAGTAGAAGGATAACTAGCAAGAAAAGTGAAAACAGAAAAAGAAAACTAAAAGAGAAAGAGCCCTCAAATGAATGAAGAAAGACCACCACAGTGCATGGTCCGGCTGACCCAAGAAGTCCTTGGCTGTCCCCTCCAAGCCTGAAGGCCCATCTGCCTCTGCAGTAGCTCCTCCACGCCCCGGCTACGGAGAGGAGGCGTCAGTCCACAGCTCATGTCCCACCTGCGCCTTGGATATGCAAAGCTGTCTCTACTCTCCAGATGTTTGCTCTTTCCGTTTGCTTCTTTGCCTCCAGCCGTATCATTCCTACAATGGCAAACTGGAATTCCTATCATACTGCAACAAAGAGAAACCAATTACACCCCATTTTAGATCCCACTGTCTCAACAGCCCCACCCCGATACACACACACACACACACACACACACACACACACACACACACACACACACACTTTCCTTTGATGTAGAATTTACTTACTATTTTATGGTTGTTGTTGAGACAGATCCTCACCCTTGAGACTAGGCTGGCCTGGAACTCACTATGCGCCTCAGGCTTAAATTGTTTTCTTAAGTGAGAAAAAAATCTCTCCCTGAAATAGGACATGTGGAATTTTTGTTTGTTTGATTGATTTGGTTTTTTGTTTTGTTTTGTTTGTTGATGTTTTCTTTTGTTTTGTTTTGTACAAAGAACCGTCTACTGGTGTTTCTTCCAGTCCCCTTCTCCCCTACCCACAGCTGTGTGTTTGAGGCCCCAGCAGGATAGGGCTTCTGTTAAGGACATCAAATTCAAAAGGATCCTGGTTGCCTTGCCTCTGATCAGAATTTGCTACAGATGCTCACTCCTTCCTCCCTAGAAACTGACATCTTCTCGCCTGTTTTAACTGTTCCACTGTTGTTTTCTCAGTCATCGTTGCTGTTTCCTCCGCTTACAGTGATTCTGTCGGCAGTACACTTCTTAAACATCGAGGTCTCTCAGAGGACACCTTTCTTTTCCTTTAGTTAGCCTCTTCTTTAAAAAACAAAACAAAACAAAACAAAACTTTTTATTGGTTCTTTGTGAACTTCACATCATACATCCCGATCACACTCATCTCCCCATCCCCTGTGCCTGATCTCCACCTTCCGTCCTAGAAGAAGAAGAAGGAGGAGGAGGAGGAGGAGGAGGAGGAGGAGAAGGAGGAAGAGATAACCTTGTTGTGGAAGCTGTAGTGTGTCCCACAGAATAGCCTCTTGTCCACACTTCTTTGCTTGCAAATGTTCATTACATGAGTCATTGGTCTAGTTCGAGGCCTTTAGCGTTCGCTACACTATTTATTCTGGAACCTCAATGGGACTTCGCCCAGATATCCTGTTGTTGTCCTGCGTCATAGAGATCCTGCAGCTTTGGATCTCTAAGACCAGCCCTTTCGCGGCTCCAGCAGTTCATCAGTGGAGTAGATGTTGGGATGGGCCAACTCAAAGCCCTGGGAGGCATTTGAGCTGATGAGCCCTTCAGCTCTCATGTACCCACACCACTGGGGTGAGCTCTTCTGCAATGCCCCAGCCAGTGGCTAGCTCATGCAATACCTCAGCCAGCGATGGGCAGAGCCAGCTCTCCTCTCCTAAGGGCTGCTCCTGCACTCATGCCATCAGGGCCAACTCTACTGTGCTGCCCAGCAAAGTGCAGGATTCACACTCCTGAGTGTTGCAGCCAGTGAAGGACAGGGACAGTTCTCCCACTCTCATGACCCGGGGGCCAGCTCCCCCCCTGCCATAGTGGTTGGAGCATGGGGGTGGGAACATTGGAAGGACAACATCTCTCCCTCTTCTGTGCCACTGCACAGCAGACAAGTGGAGCCAGCTCTCCTGTGCACACACCCTGTGGTCCAGCTTGCCTGAACCCCACACCAGGGTCATCTCTACTGTGCTGCCTAGGTGAGCTGCAGGTCTGCTCCAATTCTACTTCTCCCCTCAGTGTATCCAGACCCATTGCATGCTGGGCTGGACTGGTTGAACTGAAGCTTGGCTAGGGTGCTTGAGTGTCCCTGTCAGTGAGTGCACAGGCAAAGAACACATGCCCAGGAACAGCTTCTGACAACTGATTTGTTTATTGGTGGGGTGGGGGATGGAATATTTATACCCCTGGAAAGGTGGCGAGGTCTGTGTGGCCATACAATTGGCTGGGGCAAGGATGTTGGAAGATACTTCATTTGCATACTCAGGGCCTGTGAGGGAGGAAGGGAGAGGCTTAGAAGGTCAAACAAGGAATGAAGCCTGATAACCGTTAGGGTAATAAATTGTTACTAGGGTTGATGGTGGGTCAGATGACTTTTATGGTGCCAGGTTGGAAGAGAGGAGAGAGCCAACTCCTGCTGTCCTCATCTGAGGTGTCTGGGACTGAAGCTCTCCTTTACCCTTTCTCCATAATCTTGGGTCATAACGATCCCACAATGCAGGGCCCATTCTCCCAAGTACTGCAGCAGGTGAGGTACAGTGCCAGCTTTCCCATTCTCATGACCCAGGGGCCAGCTCTCCTGTTTGCCCTAGGTAGTAAAGGTGGGGCATCTCTCCTTTGTCTGTGCCACTGTGGCAGAGGAGTGGCAGAGGAGAGGCAGGGCCACCTCTCCAAAGCTCACACCCTCAGGTCAGGGCTGGATCACTTGCAACTCCCAAAGACCAGGGCCAGCTCTACTGGGCTTCCTGGGAAATGTGCAGGAGCCCACTTTCCTGAGTTCTGCAGCTGGTGAGGGGCAGGGACAGCTCTCCTGCCTTCATGCCCTAGGGGGTCAACTCTCCTATGTTGCCCAGGAGAGGGGTAGGGCCCTTTCTGTAGATCCTGCAGATTTTAACTTGGCCCTAGGCTGCAGCCCAGACCAGGGACATCTGCCTGGCCTTTGGTGGTAACAGACCCCCTACTGCTGCCAGGCCATTGAACCAGACACAGCCCCCAGGGGCAGCACAGGCAAGGGCCTCACCATGGTCATAGGTGGCATCACTGGCTGGCTATTCACAGTAGACTATTCCTCACTATCCTCGAGTCTCTTCGTTGTGCATACATCCTTCTGCCTCTCTTTCTCGTTAACGTCTCCACCACTTGTTCGCTCCTCTCAATAGCAACCTGGGTCTCTGGGTCATCTCAGGAGTGGTTTCAGGAGTGCTATGCCCCACCTGTGCATGCTTTGGTTATTCTTAATATTCATTGGCTATAACTACTGCAGTTACTATAGCTATATTTATGGTGTAGACTTTTGTGTGCATGTGTGTATTTTATACACATGAATGCTATATACATCTTGTGCCTACATGGTTAGATGAAGGCATTGGATGTCCTCCTCTGTCACTTTGCACTTTTTTTTTTTCTTTAAAGCGATGGCTCTGCCTGGACTTGCAAGCTAGCACTTCTCTGCATAGGCTAGTAACCAGCTCCACCAATGCCCCATCTCCATCACATACTGCCCTGGAATTGTAGGTACTGGAGAGATTATGGCCAGATTTTTATGTAGGAGCTAGATCCAAACTCAGATCCTCATGGTTACACAGCAAGCACGCTTAACCAATTAGCTATCTCTCCAGTCCCCAGACTTTTATTTTTTAAGTTCTCACAGCTCGATGTCTTCTCTGACATGTCAGCTTGCATATTTCATCAAAATTTCAAGAGTGAAATGTCCAAAACTTGAAATGAAATCTGATCCTCACTCTCCTCCAAAGCTTCTCTGTCCCAGATATGAAATCATCACCTACCCAGTGGTGCTAGCAAAAGACTGAAAAATCAAAGTTAGATCAAAATGAACCATACACTCCCTTTGTTGAATCTGCTGTGTGTACAGTGGGCACACGCACACACACACACACACACACACACACACACACACACACACACACCAGGAAATACCAGCAGATTATTCTTTGTACTTTAACACATCCCTTACGGCAGGAAAAGATTGTTTCTCATTTAAGAAAACACTCTATGCCTGAGCTGCATAGTGAGTTCCAGGCCCGCGTAGTCTCAAGAGTGAGGATCTGTCTCAACAACAACAACAGCAACAGCAGCAGCAACAACAACAAAATAATAAGTAAATAAATTCTACACAAAAGGAAAGTTTGTGGTGGGGGGCTGTTGAGACAGTGGGATCTAAAATGGAATGTAATAGGTTTCTGTTGTTGCCATATGATGGGAAATTCTCATTAGTCCTAAAATGTGTCTTTACCCTCCCTACCACCCTCAGTGTACTCTCTTGCAAATATCAATTATAGTGACTTGTTCCATTGTAGTCTCTTTCTGAAACTGTGGTTTAAATAAGCATGACCTCATTAAGTTCTTATATTTATGTACTAAGACATAGCAAGGAAACAGACTCTTATGCAAAGCAAACAGCTCAATGAGTAAATAGTACTCCTTTCACAGTAAGTGGTATGGGTGAAATTGCAAGCAAATGGCAATATTTGATGTTTCCTGTGTTAAACATTCTCATTCTTAATTTAATCCTTGTAACCAGAAAATATAGTCTGTCCTCTCACAAATTATGCTCCCAGATAGCAAATCAGTTGCTCCAAATCACAGTGCTCTCTTTATGTGATCTAAACTTCCTTTCTAATCTTTCTAATATCACCATAGCACTGGTGAAAATAGGATCCGTCTCCTCATCCTTTGCACTGGGAATCAAACCCAGGGCTTTGCATGTACTAGTAAGTGCTCTACTTCTGGTCACTTTACGCAACATTTTGACAAGTTAGCCATTATTCTGCCCAGGGAACCACAGGTCTCACTATATCATTTTAAGTGTTAGAGCTTACCCAACACAAGGCTTTCCCAATACAAGTGTTATAGCTCTGAAGGGAAAGGTATCCAGTCAGTTGGAAGCCAAGGAAAACCACAAAGTCACCCAGCACAACCAACCTCACACAAAAGATTTATTGGGAAAGACACAAGAGGGTGACTGCCTCTCTTCAGGCAAAAAAGCAGCAGAGAATTGAGCTGGAGACAGGTGTAGATAGGGTTTCTTGAGGGAGGAGAATTCCAGGGTGCGCTTTTTCACATCCTGAGCTTGGGGCAAGCCCAGAGATTGGCGGGATTTTGAGCTCAGGGATTGGTGGATTCAGGTAAGTTTTCAAACCCAGCAGTGAGCTTGGACCCTTTACCCTATAGTCATTCCTCTTATTAAAATCCTTTAAGAGTTCAGAAGTGTCTAAAGACTAAAGTTCTACCAAAAAAGCAATATACAAGAAATATAAAAGGGGAAATGGGGAGAATGTGGGTAGTGACTTTAATTGAAGGCGGGAGAATGAGGCTAATACAAGAGAAGGAGGGAGGAGAGAGAAATAACACTAAGGATATTTGAGAAATCCATAAGGAACCATATTTTTATTTACCTAAAATTACCTATAATATATATAAGTACAGGTGTAAACATATATAATATAAGTGAAATTAATCCCCTTGGGCCAACAATACTCCCCACTGAGAGCCATAGACTATCTAATAAAATGCCCAGTACCAGAGACGAGATGCCCCCTTTTGAGTTGTTGGTCCAGAGACTCCCAAAACAATATAAGCTATTGCTGTTACCTTTGCTTGATTCCCAGAGGTTAAAAGCAAGTTTCTGTTGTTGGAGACTCCATGCCTTTGGGACTTAGGGATAGAAGGATGTAAACTGAATCTGGCCTGGAAGTCCCTAAGGACTAACTTTCATGATCCTGAAAGATGCTATACAACCTGCCAAGGGAGGGAAACAACTACTCCTACGTAGCTGAGAAGCCTATTAACCAACATGGCATATACAATAGTGCCATTTGGATCTTGGCAGTAACCAGTAGCTGTCTGACTGGACTTAAGGTCCACTTGACAGAAGGGAACTACTGGAAACCTAGTCACCAACTTGGGGCTAGTGAGGTCATGGATCTTAGAAGAGAAACCTATTAGCATCACCTAACTAAACCAGCATGATTTTTAACCGCATTAACTATTTAATCTTAGGCCCACCGATAAGTGCAGCTCCCACACTTCATCAAACAAGTTTCTCTTTACAACAGAGACCATTACAGAAAACCACAACTGGCCAAATGGCAGAGAATAGATGATCACAATGGTGCCCAGCCGCAAGGGCTACATTTATATCACAACTCCTACACCTAAGCCTCAAGGAACATCTCAGAAAAGGGAGCAAGAAGATTGTAAGAGTCAGAGGACCAGAGAGTCTGTGCTGAGATTGTGTCTCCTAGACGTGACGGAGAAGCTTCATCCTAAACAAGACCCAAACGATGAGGAAATATCATGGCACACCACACCTAGACAAAGTACTATAGGCAACCAAGAATTGCTGAGAGAAGGATGATTAGTGTTCCCCAGGGACGAGCTCTCTGATTGGTTCTCTAATACCATGTGAACTTATATACATACAATTAACACTAAAAGGACTCAACAGGTTTTAGTCTTACTGTGAATTAGTCTAGCTGTGAATCTGAGAGGCATTGGAATTGGATCACAAAAATAACATGAAAAATAAAATAATAAAATAAAAAAGCCATGAATTTGAGAACCACCAGAGCTAGAGGGTCATGGAAGGGGTTGGAGAGAGGAAAAGGAAGGGGGAAATAATGCCATATTTTAATTTAAGATTAAAATATTAAGAAGAATAAAAATCCTTCTCATGTGTTTAAATCTGATGCCTGCCTCCTTTGCAGACACGGCTTGTCCCTGTTGCCTGCCATATCTTCTGGACTTCTGCCATATCAATCAGTTTCAAGGTCAAGTTTGAACAGGATTATGCTCTCTGGTTCCCCTTGTGTTTTTCCAAGTTATTGCTCCTGCCTTGAGTATTCCCATACAATGTTGACATGGTTGCCTTGCTACCATCTATATTTATTTTCTCAATAGCTACTTCTATTTTTGTTTAAACAGCCACCGTTTCCTGGTCCCCCGCTTTGAAGTCAGCTCAGCTGTAGCTAAACAGCATGATTGTGTCTCCTGTTTACCTTTCTTGGTTCAGATAAGCCAATTAGAGCCAGGGAGACAGACATTTAAAGGCAGAGAAAAATCCCTGACTCCCTGACTTTTTCTTTCTCTAGAACTGATCTTCTCTTCTCACTAGTGAAGAACTAGAGGCTTTCTTTTTTTTCTTTTTTTTTTTCTTTCTTTCTTTCTTTCTTTCTTTGTGTGTGTGTGTGTGTGTGTGTGTGTGTTCCAATAAACCTTAATATGCTACATTGATATGAATACATAGTAAGTGTACATATTTATGACCTACAGTATGACAACTGAATGCATATAGATCATGTATAATAATTTAATGCTTTAGAGTTTATATTAATAAAGAAGAGGTTTACTGGACTACTTCTAGTAGTTTATATACTTACTGATTGAACTGAGAAGAGTCTCTACGTATATCTCCCCTTGAGGACCAGGCTGGTATTGAAGTCACAAGGATCTACCTGCTCTCTAGTTCAAATTACTAGAAGTAAATTACTAGAGGCTTTCTTAATGGGAAAAAGGGAAATGGAGTCTCAAGCTGAAGCTTGACAATGAGAAAAGTGATGGACGGAAGACAGACTGAGTGGTTGAAAGAAAACCAGCACTGAACCCCACCCCGCCCAGAACTCTGCAGTGGCCTGCACCAATGCCGGACAGGTCCTCCCAGACCCCCAGAATATGCCAGCAGCACCTTATCAGCTGATTGACCTCCACCTGCAATAGAGTTTCCTTATTCTTTCAGAGTTAAAGATGTTTTTCTGTGTGATCTTAAAATTCCTTCTGAATCAAAACCCTTACTACAAAGGTCCAATCTTAAATCTTCTTCCTTAAGACACACGCCTGAAGGAAATGAGCCCATGCTAAATTGCTGCCCTAAGATTTATAAAAACCAAATGTGTTCAGTAGCAACCCACACTTTCTAAAACACTTCACATGCATTTAATGTAGTCTCTTAGGCACTCACTACACACTGGGATTTGGGGCCAGAATCTTCTTTCCTGTAGTATATCCTGCAGAGTACGTTTAAGCAGCGCTGTCCTCTGTTTAGCAGAGGCCGGTCACACCCCCTTCCTCCACATTTAGAAGTTTTTTTAAAAGTCTCCAGGGTTGAAGATATTCTCTGAAGTTAAAAGTGTGCCCTGTCCTTTTAAAGGACCCTAGTCCAGCTCCCAGCTTCAGCGTCCTCTGCTCACAACTGCCTCTAACTCCAGTTCCATGGGGTCCTGTGTCCTTTCTTGGCTCTGAAAGCATTGCATACACATGCACAAATCCACACAGAGATACACGAATGCACAGGTAATTAAAAATACAAAATAAGGATTAGAGAGATGGCTTGCCAGTTAAGAGCACTTGCTGCTCTTGCAAAGATCTGGAACGGGTTCCCAGCACCCACATGGTGTAAATCTAGTTCTGGGGGGATCTATACCCTCTTCCAACCTCCACAGGCACCAGGTATATACAGGACACACATACATATATGTAAGCAAAACATTCATACGTATAAAACAAAATAAATAAATTGTAAAAAAAAATTAAATATAAAAATAAATCCCTAAAACTATATAAAAATGTTTTGTGTCTCCAGAAACTGATGAATGTCCATTGGGAACAATAATCATGAATGTTTGAGAGCCAATAACCCACTAAGAGTTCTGATGTTTTTACAAATAATCTTCTTTTGAGACTGGCCCTTTTTTCAGCTAATTCTCAGAGGATCATATTATACCCAGACTGAATATAAACAGAAAAAGCTAAGTGTCTTAGTTAAGGTTACTATAGCTGTGATGAAACACCATAGCCAGAGAAACGTGAGGAGGAAAGGGTTGATTCAGCTTACACTTCCACATCATTGTTCATCATTAAATGATATCAGGACAGGAACAGGACAGGGCAGGATCCTAGAGGCAGGATCTGATACTGAGGCCATGGAGAGGTGCTTCCTGGCTTGCTGCCATGGCTTCACTTGGCCTGATTTCTTATAGAACCCAGGACCACAAGCCCAGAGATAGCACCACCAACACGGACTGGGCTCTCCCACGTCCATCACTATTTAAGAATATCCCTTACAGCTTGATCTTATGGAGGTATTTTCTCAGTTGAGTTTCCCTTCTGTACAGATAACTCTAGCTTGCGTCAAGTTGACATAAGACTTGCCAGCACACTAAGGATTCCACAAAAGGTAAATTAGATCTGCTTCGTGTGAAACTGTTGGCTTGGTATATACTGAAGGTGTGCTTGGGTGAACTCCACCCTTCCTAGGTGCAGGATGTGATCTCACACATCAAACCTGCTTTCCTCAGTAGCCTGTCCCTTTCCAGGAACTCCCCTTCCAATATTGGTATGCCGTTTTCATGTAAAAGGGGAGATCACGTACTCTAGGGGCCTGTCTTGGAAACACTTGGCCCCAAAATTTCTTTTTCTACCTCCCCATTTATTTAAAGCACATCCACATCTTATGCTCAGATGGTTTGTACCCTCCCCCCCCCTTAGAGTGAGCTCATTCAAACAGTTACTAATTCTAAACGTCTTCAGAGAAAGCTACTCTCATTCAGCGAACATGCAGCTACTTGTGCCCACACAATCTCCTTGGCCTCAGGGAAAGCACTTCTGCCCGAAATGCTTCCCTGACAGACAGGATGATGGAAACGGAAGTTTGGAAGGGAGAGAACCAAGCCAAGAGACTTGTTTGGATAGTTACATTTTCTATAATTATGAAGAATTCAAAGAAACAGTACAAAACACCTGCACCTTGCTATGACTGGTCCTGTTTGGGCCCAAACCATATTTTATTCCAAAACACAAACTGAACACTGGAATTTGGTAAACGGGGAAAATACAAATTATAAATATTTTCCGTGGAAATTGGCGGGTTATATAAAAGTTCTCAGATGTAACCCAGGCTGGACTCAAACTCAGAACTCTCCTACCTCATCCTCCTAAACATCCATTTTTATCTTCATCTTCCTCTCTCTCAGGATAAAGGTAATACAGTGTTTGTCTTGGATAATATGCATGGTTTTTACATTAATGTTGCTTTATATTTCTGAGGGTCTTACCTTCATGTATGCCATGTGTGTACAGTGCATGTGTGCCTGGTGCCTACGGAGTCAGAACAGAGCAGCAGATCCACTGGGCCTGGACTTACAGACTGTCGTGAGCTGCCACATGGGTGCTGGCACCTGAGCCCTGATTCTCTGCAAGAGCGGACAGTACTCTTAACTGCAGAGACATCTTGCCAGATCCCTAGCTGTAGTTTTCAACATTACTTGCCATGTGTTTGTTAAAATGTTCATAAGACTCCAATGAAAAGCTTGATTTTGAGCAAACGGAAATCAGTGTGGTCCACTTCATTACGTGATATAGATTAACATTATTAATGTGATCTCCAATGACAATGGAATTTCCTCAGAGACTCTAGAAAAAAAAATGTAATTTGGTGACAACTCATAGATCTACCTATGGGTGGAACCTCTATATATCTATATAGAAAAAAGACTTTCATTTAAAAATTGTTAAGGCTATAATTCTCTCACACCAATAACAGAAGACCATTTTCATCTTTTTTTTTTTTTTGTTTGTTTGTTTTTTCCTCTGTGGAAGTCAATAATCTTCAGAATTGCCTTGCTGGTCAGTATAAACAACAGTATTCTCAGTGCTGACCACTTCTGTAACCAGATGTGTGTGTTTGGGGTGAGGGGTATGCTGGCCAATTCTCTGGTACCAAATGGATAGCCTATTAATTTAATTCAGTTCTGATATTCTACAGAAAAATAGGTTCAAAGTGTAACTCTCTTCAGACCATACAAATGTTCTCCTAGCCTTTGATACTAGAACAGAACCCAGAGACACCTTTTTTTCTTTTTTTTCTTCTTATATTTATTTATCTAGTTTGTATACACAAGGGGAGGAGGGTGTGTGTGTGTGTGTCAAAGTACGAGTGGAGGTCAGAGGACAATTTGAGGAGTTGGTTCTCTCCTTCTGCCTTGTGTTGAACTCAGATTGTCAGGCTTGGCAGCAAGAACTTTACCCACTGAGTCGTCTCACCTGACCCCTTTTGTTAAATGTCCGTACTTATTACAAAGGTATACAAATTAAGAGCTAGTTAGAAGACTTGCCTGCGAGCAGCTGTGAGGGGAGGGGCACGCCATCTTTGGGACATCTCCAGGTGTCCACATTTCAGAAGCTCTCAAAACCCAGTCTTCCAGTAGGTTTATGTCATCTTCGTTATGGAGGCATTATTGTCTGAGTCCCTGGCCACTGGTCATCAGCACAACCTTCCCTCTCCCCTTTCCCCAGAGGCTAGAGAGCAGGGTCAAGGGTTCCAACTTTCTAATCACCAAGTTGGTTCAATGGCAGCCAGGCCTCATCCAGCAAGCTCCTACCACCAGCCACTTGCCAGAGATTCCAAGAGTTACAGGCATTGGACGCCAGGAGGTGAGAATAAAAAACAAATATGCATTATAAGTCATAATACTATAGCGATAGATATCTGCCCTACAATCTATTTATCATCTTAGTTATACGTGCTGCCTTTAAAAAAAAAACACAGCAGAGTCAAAATATTAAGATACAAACTGGGTTTGGTGGTGTACACCTTTAATCTCAGCGCTCAGGCGGTAGAGACAGATGGACCTCTGTGAGTTCATGGCCAGCTTGGTCTACACATCGAGTTCCAGGACAGCCAGGGCTGTACAGTCAGACAATTTCTCATTAGTTTAATGTGATTCCATATTCTAATTCATGTGGAGCTAGCCTTCTCTACCTTTTTATATTGTCAATAACCACATTTATGAGGCTCTTGTTCTAACTATGCTTATATTGTACCACTCAGTTCATCTTCCTGTAACAAAAGCAAAAGAATAGTCTCTTGATCAAAGTCATAGATCCTGCAAGAAACAATGATATTCCTAATGGGGTAAGGCAGTCAGTACCCTATGCACCAATAGATAATGCCACTATCTGCCTGGCTCTGGTGAAAGTCTCATGGTGTGACACTGTCAGAGTGCTCTGGAGTAGTAAGTAGCATGTGCAGAAAAAAGATGCAGAAACGATGCCATGCTTGACTGTAACAACTCATTCTTCTGTGAATTAATCCAGCCACGTGAGACTTGACTCACTTATGGGAGATAGCATTAATCCATTAGTGAGGGCAGAGCCTTGATGACCCGGCTACCTCTGACGAGGCCTTACCCTTGAGGGTTCCATTACCTAATACCAGCACAATGGGGAACCAAGCCGTCCACTCATAAACTTCTGGACAACAAACCTTATCCAAATTATAGCATGTGTTTGTATCAAACAGTGTGTAATAAAATACCTAAATTCAGAGACTTTGTTTCAAAGTCATCTTAAAAAGAGCTCGTCCAGAGACTTGATTGGCTGAGGTCAGATGATAGGGGAGGAGGCCTCCTCCTTCCTGTAGACTAGAGGAGAGGGGGAGGGGCTGAGGGAGGGAGGTGGGACCAGGAGGAGGCAAGGGAGGGGGCTACAACAGGAATATAAAATGAACAAATTTTTTAAAAATTTTTAAACATTAAAAAAGAGCTCATCCAAAACGTAAGTTTACTTCTAGTAAAGCACACATGCATCAGCCAAGAAGCCCTGGTAGAAAGCTAGTGTATTCATATATGATATAGATAACGGGGTATAGCATAAAGTTAGACATGGGAGTGGAACAGAAGCCCCTGAGATGCCTGACTCTGAGAATATTCCCACATTCTCTGACCTGCTCTACCCACCGCTCCACCCGTGCTTCAGTTAGAGGCTTACGTACCCAGGCTGGCCTTGACCTTCTGCTCCTCCTGGCTCCACCTCCCAAGTGTACAGGAGTACACCACCACACTCAGTGCTCTTTTCTGTTCCTCTTTCTCTTTCCTTTTTGTTTTGATTTTGTTGTTGTTTAATTGTTGTGTTTTGTGTTTTGGTGTTTTGGTGCAGGATTTCCCTCTGTGTAGCTCTGGCTGTCCTGGTACTCACTCTACAGACCAAGCTGGCCTTGATCCACCTGCCTCTGCCTCCCAAGTGCTGGGATTAAAGGTCTGTGCCACTACTACCAGGCTGTGACGTGCATTTTTAAAGACAGCACTTGTGTCTGCTTCATTTCCAACTCTTACCTTCCAGCTTCCCTGAAGAGTACAATTAGAAGCAGAATCCGTGGGGGTAATAAGCTGTGAGAGAAAAAGTTGTAAAATAAATACTTAGGGAAGTATTTTTAAAACAATATGCTAGTTGTATATTGAGACCTGTCTGTAAGCTAGCAAGATGAAAGAAGGGAAGAAGAAAAATCAAACAGAGCAAAAGCAGGAAACAAAATCAAGTAGAGGGACGCTGATGTGAATGGGTTATGAAGACAATATTAGTAATCATTGGTTATTTCTAGGTTCAAAAAGGTGCTAAAGTTGTCAAAATGGCCATTTGTTGTTATGGTTTAAGGCCGTGAAAAATGCTTACTCGTTAACTCAACAATTCTGTCCTTAGTAATCTTTCCTGGAGAAGTACATATATCCAAAATAGGGAAATGGCTTTCCAAATTGTGTCATGACAAGGGAATATCACAAATGATGATGATGATGAAGGTATTTAATAGCCTGAGACTCAGAGAAAGCACCACTCTGGCCGTGTTCTCTCTCTTGCCACAGATTCCACTGCTTTCACCCAGCCAGGCACATTTGGATCTGCTCTGCCTTTGTCTGTATTTGTGTCTGCCATGACCAATGCAGGAAGAAAGCTGTACACCGAAGAAGAATGGAGATCCTGTGTGACCGGAGCACAGGGACAGAGGACACAAAGCCGGAGCTGACACTGGAGGGGTGAGAAGGAGCCGCGGGGCAGCAGTTGGCCCTTCTGTGACTGGATGCTGGTGTTTTCCCTTGCCCCTGCCCCAGCCCACAGGCGAGTGCTCCAAATTCAATTCGATTCTGACATCATCTAGAGACACGATCAGATGCCACACATCAAAGATCATTTGCCCTGCTCAGTACCTCACTTTAGATGCCAATAGCAGGTCCTGGGCTGTGCCTTTACTTTCTGCCAACTGAGGTTCACAAAACCTCTTCCTTGGGCTCAGTTAATTTGCTTGAACAGCTCATGGACTTCTTTTAGACTTTTCAAAGAATGCAGATGGATATCCAGATAAGTAGGACACAAAGTACAAGGAGCTTCTATACCCTCTTTGTCAATATGATACGCAGGCTCCCAGGCCCCTCTTTGTTTAGCTGTCCAGACGTGGCCCAAACCCAATCTTGTGGTTCTTCACTGGGTAATTATAACTGATCCGCCACTGGAGATCACCCAGACTTTCAGTCCTCTTCCTTCACTAGAAGTCAAAAGATGAACTGAGAGTTCAATTAAAACTGTTTCCCCTGGAAAATACACTGCTCCATACACACACCTCCAGGGAATCCTGGATACAGCAGCTCATCAGTAGATTAAACACACTTACTGCTTAAGAGGTGAGAGGGGTTTCAGAATTGTAAATAGGAAATGAAGATACAAACCAAATATGTATTTAGCAATACCCTGGTATTAAATATAGCAGGAGGCCTCAGAAGCCTTAGGTCAGCGGTACATGAAAGGAAACTCAAACAGGAAAATATGTATATTGGAAATTTAAAAAATACTCTTCGGCATACATCATGAAAAGTAGGTTGCAGAAAGTATTTGGAAAACTGAATATAAATATCAATTTAACTCTGATTATCAGGTATTAGAAAAAAAATCAATAATGATTTAAATTCTGTCCAGAGTTGGTTCCAATGATTAAAATAATGCATTACGACTATAACATTTTTTCTTTTTATTTATGTAATTTATTTTTGACACTGGGTCTCACTATGTAGATCTGGTTGACCTAGAACTTGCTATGTAGAACAGGCTGGCCTTCAACTCATAGAAGTCCATCTGCCTCTGCCTCTTAAGTACTGGATTAAAGTTGTGTACCACCAAACCCAGTGACTTTAGCTTTAAAAAATAATAATAATTTAGTCACATCTTGAAAAGAGTATTCTAACACAAAAGGGAAAATAACCTTTTGTAAAAAGTGGAAAGTCATGTGACAAAAACCTAAGTGATAAAAAAAATTCCCTGCGGGGTTTCAAAAAAGCCCTGTTTAACATCCTAGTATTATTCAAATAAACTTAAACAGACATCCCAAGAGGTCACACCTCAGAATGACCCACAGGGTTTATTTCCTGCTAGATCCCCCTTGTCTTTGTTCTGCTCTGTAATTCTATTTGAATACATCTCTGCAGTGACTCATCCTGAGAGCCTGCCAGTAGCCTTTTCCTATTGAGAAAGTGGCCTGAACTTCACGTACTGCCGCTGGAACACAATTGGAAACTCTGCTCAGTCTGGCCCCCCAATTATCTTGCTCGCTTCTCAAAAATGTCACACTTCCTCTTAAAATCAGTAAGAGGCCAAACGACTAAATACCATGACCAAGAGTGAAAGTTAATTGCAAACATCAAAGGCACATTATTGAGGGATTACCTTGACCTGTATCTGGGGGACTTGGGCTCCTTTGATGAGGCCCCCTGCCTGGGATCTGTATAGGCCTGCCTCTAGTATGCAGGGTGAGTCACAGTCCCAGCAAGCTTCAGTAGGTACCTGCGCCATAGCTGACAGCGCAACACGCTCTTGTTTTGTGGCTCTTGAGCTTTAACATATCAGCAAGGTTTTAGTCAAGATCTTTATTTCACTGTTACACTCTTGCCTTACCCCCATGCCTTGCTCATCTTCTCACAGCTCAGGTATGAAGCCTATGATGAGCTAAGGCAACGCTAACAGCTGGTCGTTACTGGTCATTATGAATTATATAGTCCTCACAAGAACTCAATTAGGTAAGTAAGGAAGTTATTATTTGTACAGGTAAAGTAACTTCATGATGAAGTTATGAGCAACAACTGTAGGTAGTCAATGGTGAAATTCAAATCTGAATCTTTTTCACTCCCCATCACACAATAGTTCTAAGGCCCATACTTAAAACCATTGTGCTACAAGCATTTCTGGGTTCATACTTTTTGTGCAATTTAAGGCTTTCCTAGATGGACCTTTTTCTAGATTCTCATCTGCCATGAAAATCAGTACCCGATGGACAATGTCTATCCCGGCATAGGACCAGAAACCCCAACTTAAGCTAAAGCTAACCTCTACATCTCCAAACTCCTGGCAAAATCAACTCCAAAGTTCTTCCTTGGTTTTGCTTCATTTTTATGGTGTCAGACTGACTACTTGACTCTGCTTTTCCCTAATTCTTATATCGTAGATAATATTTTCTCCAACTGAGAATATGTGACAACACATAACAAATAAGGAAGTATGACTCTCCATTGAGTTGGTAACAATAATAGAAGGAAGTCCTCTTTTCTATACAGATTATATAAATGGGCGCTAGGCTGAAAGTTGGGATCACCCAGTAATAAGATAGAAATTTTCCAACCACAATTCAAGATCTGTTTTCCTCTGGGGACAATATACTAGGCCAGCATCACAGGGTTGTCCCTTGAATTGTCCTCTGTGGTGTTCTCACCTCCATACAGGCTACACATCTTCTGGAAAGTATCAAACATGTCCATTTGGCTCCACAGTCATCCTCTGCAATCTTGTAAGAGGCACCATCATCTCAGGAAACCATATCCCACTGGTTTCCCAGATACCCAACTTCCACCATTCACGTTTCAGTCTTTACAGTCTATCCCAAACAATCTGAAAAATGCAGATCTAGCCCAGCTAAATCTCTCTCTCTCTCTCTCTCTCTCTCTCTCTCTCTCTCTCTCTCTCTATATATATATATATATATATATATATATATATATATATATATATATATATATATATAAAATCCTTCAATGACTCTCTACTAATCTTAAGTACATTTCAATATCCTACCAGTTCTTGAGACCTAGAATTTTCAAAATTTATCTTTTACAATCTTTCCCAAAAGTGGCCTGTGGTGGTTTAAATGAAATTAACCCCTACAGGCTCAGATATTTTAAGACTGGTTGATGAAACTGTTTGAGAAGGTTTAGGAGGTGTGACCTTGTTTGCAGAAGGTATGTCACTAGGGACTGGCTTTGAGTTTTCTCTCTCTGCCTCATGGTTGTTGGCTCAATATTTACACTCTCAGCTATTGCTCAAGCACCATGCCTGCCTGCCTGCTTCCATATTCCCTGCTATAAAGGCCATGAACTCATCTCTGAACTATAAGCAAGCCCCCAGTTAAATATTTCCTTGTTGTTATGGTGTCTCTTCACAGCAATAAAAAGTAACTAAGACACAGCCCTTTACTTTCTTTCATCCAACCACTCAGAAACTCTTTGTTTCACTGAGGTAATATTTTTTTCCTTTGTTGTTGGTGTTTTTACCTCTTTTCTCTCATCCACCTAACAGCCCCTTCTCATTTTGCAGTGTGATCCCTCTGTATTTTGTGTGCTCGCATTTAACCCAGGGCTTCTCCATTGTTTTCACAGATGGTTGGGTTGCAATGACTATCCCTTCTGTAGTTTGTATCTCTGGCTAAACTGTAAACTGCTTGGGAACAGGAACTACTTTATTTTGATTACTGTTGTATCCCTAGCACCCATTATAGTGCCTGGAAAAATAAGAGGCACTGAGTAATCATTTGCTGAATGAATGAGCACATTAAATTTGACACATGAAGAGTTGAATAATATCCCCCTCAGGAACAGTCATAGGGGAGGGGAATAATGGGAAAATGGGGGGGGGGAGGAATGGGAGGATACAAGGGATGGGATAAACATTGAGATGCAACAAGAATAAATTAATAAAAAATAAAAAAAAAATAAAAAGAAAAAAAAGAGTTGAATAAGTTCCCATGGACCTATGTGAAAAAAAAAACTTTCAAATTAAGTTCTTGAATAGTTTGTTAATAATTTAAGAATTTTGTATAATTTGATTATTTATTTATTCAGATATGAAATGCATGTTTAAAACAATAATCTTCTTCCTTTCCATTACAATAATGGTTTCTTCTACTTCATATTCAATCAAGCAGGAGTAAATAGTAAAACTATGGTATCAGGTAGAGAAGCAAGAAATGTCATTGAAAAATTACCAAAGAAAGAGAGGTGGGATAGGAAGATAAAATGTTCCTTTATATAGTGTTGGCAAAAGACTCTGTGTTTATTGAATGCTTAAATACCACAGTGCCTCAAATTTTGCTGGACTCCTAAAATCTGGATTCATTTTCCTTATGAATGAAAAGGTTCTTCAAAGTAGCTGAGGTCAATGTCCCTGATAGAAGATATTAATAGTAGTGTAGATACTTGTGTCTGCAGAATTGAGCTTAACATTTGCTTTAATTTGACAATTTCTAGTATGCTGGTAGAATAAATTTTTGTACAGTCTTTCACTAATGGATTTTACACACATAGCAGTGTATGAAGCACTGTTTATCTTACAAATGGTTTGAAAATTGCACTAGTTTCTTCTGAGCAGACTCTGGGTAGAGGTACCTACCCAAAGTTGGAAGCTAGAAGCAGTAGACAAACTAGCAAAGTTGCGTAAACACAAGGCAAACATTTTCATGACACTCTCTTGGGGATATTGAGGTTGAGGCTAGTACTGAATTCTCATGTTGTGCCTTAACTCTCAGCTGAGGTGATGTAGTACAAAACGTTGAAAAATTAATATATAACTTAAAACTCATTAGTTAAGCTAAGTAGTCAAACTCATAAGCTAAGCAGTAAACACAACTAAAGAGAAAATTAATGGCTATTTGTCTTGAGATTTAAAGGATTATGTAGACTATATAGCAAAGAATCAACGATGTAAAAAAAATTATGAAAAGTTTAGAGGAAAAGGCCAACAATGAACAGACTTAGCCATAGTTCCAGAATGATAGAATAAATAAAAAAGGATTTAATTAGATTATTTTTAAATGGCTGTAATAATTTGTATGAATAATATGTAGATGCATGCACCCCAGCACCGTCACAAGGAGGCCAGAGACTGACTTGGGTGTCTTCCTCTGTCTCTCTCCACTGTATTAGTTTAGACAAGGTCTCTCACTGAACCTAGAGTGTACTGTTTCGGAAAGGCCGGCTGGGCAGCAGGTCCACCTATCTGCTCTCCTAGGACAAGGATTACAGGCAAGTGCTGCTGAGCCCAGTTTCACACGTGTGCCACAGACCCAAGCTCTGATCCTCAGGTTTGCACAGTGAGTACATTACCTGCAAATCCATCTCCCCAGACCAAACACTACAATTTTTGAAACTCAAAAAGCGTAAAAGTACACAGATTTAGAAATGAAGACATATTCCAAGTATGCTAAATTAGAGACATAGACCAGCCCTGGAAACGCTAAGTTACAACCAAAAGACAACCAGAGCAACGTAACAGATGCAGGATAAGTTGAGGGAGAATGGTATAATCTCCTGAAATGGTTGAAAGAGAAAAAGAAGTGCAGAGTGAAGCTGTTTTGACAAGCCAAACTGAGATGCTTTATTACCAAGGAATCTACACTATAGCAACAGACAGGCAGACAGACAGACAGGCAGGCAGACAGACAGACAGGCAGGCAGACAGACAGACAAATAGCCCAGAAAGAACCTGAGATACAAGAAGCATGATGAACAAGTAAAGCTAGCAGGTATAATGTTGACATTTGGGCTAAAGAATGAATATGATTAAAAACCGGACCAAAGTAGAATATAACTTTATCGAGTAGTATAAATAAAGTATTATAGAATTTCTATCTTTTTCTAAGAAAGGATAAAAGTAATAATCCTAATTTCTGGTAATGGTTTGATATGTTATGCAGATAACTTTCTACTAGAAAGAAAGAAAATGTGTAGCACAAATTATGAATAAAATTATCTGTATAGGTGTGTCTGGATGTATATGATGTGTGTGTGTGTGTGTGTGTGTGTGTGTGTGTGTGTGTGTGTGTGTGTGTGCTACATGCATGTGAGTGTGGTGCATGCCCATGGGTGCATGTGTAGAACCCAGAAAGAGACCTTGGGTGTCTTCTACTATACTTTACTACCTTGAGGCAGAGTCTCTCACTGAATTGGAAGGTCTTTGTTTTGAACAGACCTTCTAGCCAGTAAGCCCTCAGATCTGCCTGTCTTTGCCCACCACTGCTGCAGTTTCAGAGATTTGCAGCCATGTGCACTTTTTTTCCATGAGTGCTATGGGAATTGAACTCGTGTCTTCAGGCCTTCAAGATTTGAAAGAAAGCCCTCATACCCACTGAGCTGTCTCTAGTAAAACTACTTTTTAAATCCCAAATGTGTTTTTAAATGGTTTGGAATTCACAAAAAAAAAATTTTTTTAGAAGAAAGTTTCAAGCCGGAGAGATGAGGAAAGCATAGCACGACATCTGCAGGCACTGGAAGAAGCAGGAAGTAAAAATGAGCTAAGAAACAAAGACGAGAAAGTCCCTGGAGGCAGCAAGAAATGGAATTGTGTTTACTTGTGCAATAAGTGTTTACTATAAAACCACTATGAAGAGACACCGCTTTAGAAGTGCTGCACTATTTAATAAGAGTTGCAGGAGCAAAACAGACATTACAGTGTTGGCTCTGCTTCCTTAATGATTCTACTTTATTAGTAATTTATTAAAGGAATGGACCTCCCTTACAACCTGACTACCCTACAGAGGAGGGAAAGGAGATTAAGGAGAACAAGAATGAAACCTCCTGAGAATTACACCAGAGGATTTGCCCCGAGGAACTGATACCCAGAAGGTTTCATTCTTGTTCTTTTTAATCTCCTTTCCTTCCTATTTAGGGTAATAAGGTTGTAAGGGAGGTACATTCCTTTAATAAATTACTAATAAAGTAGAGTCATTAAGGAAGCCGAGCCAACATTACAACAATCAACCAATCATGGGCCTTAAAACTCTACTCACCTTGTTTAAGGAAAAGACTGGCAAGTGTGTGTGTGGAAACAGAAACCCCTGGAAGCAGAGCACAGATGTGAAGAAAAATCAAGCAGGCCATCTATAAAAGAAAATGGTCAGAGAAGGCACTGATAGAGTGTGTGTGTGTGTGTGTGTGTGTGTGTGTGTGTGTGTGTGTGTGTGTGTGTATGAGGTGTTCATGTCATTCAGTTTCTTCATAGTGAAATACTAAAAAGCAAGCACCTGTTGTTCAAGGAGCAATGATGACCCTAAGGCGGATGTCTCTTCCGTAGCAGCAGCGGGGAGACGTATCTTCCCATCACCGTGATACAGGAAGTCATCAACAGGATGTTTAGAGGAAAAGTGGAGAGTCCTCACCAATGGTTTACATGAGAGGAAGTTGTCAGGGATGCAGTTTGGCCAGAGAGCACATTTTCCTAAATGGAATTCATGAGAAACAACAAGAAAAACTGGCAAATGTATGAGTTAGTTTAAATGCTCATTGGTGCCTTACTGTTGAAACGAAATACATTAAAATACCAGATAGAAATCCACAAAGAGGAGGGCACAGATGCTAAATGCCGTGTTAAGTACTAACTAAGTCTCAACTTCTATATTAATAATTTCTACTCTAAACTAGAAAGCATATAATTATAAAAATTAATTTGGAAAATTAAAAAATATATAAGAAAAGGGAATACAAACAATTGGTACAAATAAAAAGTACAACATACAATGGCAAAAATAAGGAATGCCAATCACATGCAATGACCATAAACAAAATTTCCTAGTTGATTAACACACACAGACACACATGTATATACTTTATATTCTAGTTATTTTAATATACATATGTATATTAGTATA
Source organism: Acomys russatus (assembly GCF_903995435.1). Classification (NCBI taxonomy): domain Eukaryota; kingdom Metazoa; phylum Chordata; class Mammalia; order Rodentia; family Muridae; genus Acomys; species Acomys russatus. Next base: position 46,997,147 of record NC_067142.1, read on the forward strand.
CATATATGTATATGCGTGTGTGTGTGTATGTATGTGTGTACAGGTTGTAAGTTACAAGTTTGAAAAGATTTGCCAAACAAAGAAAAAAAGCCAAACTGGGAAAGTTTTGTTGCCTGATTTTGCAAGTAAATAATATTTTGGTTTCAAAATAGCTGATCTATAAATAAAAAATAATTGTTATGACCTTTGGTTTGGTTTCATGTCTTATGTATACTACAATATCCAGTAGAGTGTTTTATGAAAGAGGTAACCATAAGTCTTGTGTTTGACTTAGTCTAGTCAAAAACAAGCTTTGGAATGTCGCCACGATGACAGTGGATCAGTGTATCATTCTTGCGTACTAACTTTATCTTACAGCAGAAGATAGTTGGCATATCCCCCCTTCCTTAGCTGCGTATGCACTGCTGCTAGCGCACAAGAGTTCCAATGACAAGCCACATAAATCATGTACTTACATTTCTAGTATTTTAATTTGGCAGTTTAATTTCTTGGAATTATAAAAATATTGAAATTGTATATAAATAGCTAAATCAAACATTAGAACCAGATTTTTGCCACCCCCGCTCCAAAAAAAAAAGATGTAAGCTTTTAAAAATCTTAGTGATGGCAGTTATTCACTGCCAAGAGGCTGCTCACTCCTCACGAACAGAGGGACTGGTCCTTGACACCAGAAATGAGGCTCTTTACTCATCTTCAGGGCAAAAGGCCTAACAGTGCTTGTAGGTTCTTAGGAGCAGAAAGTGACTTAGCGGGCATCCAGGATGATCTCATCCCACTGCTGCGGTGGCCACAACATCCTTATCTTTGGTTTTATTACTTGGGACAGAGCATCCATGCACATGAATGTGTGCAGGCTTCTATGCATGTGGTTAAGAGTAAGTGATGCTATCAGCCACTTGAGGTCTCATTAAAAAGAGAGCTTGGCCATAGGAACACTAACGTGGGCTGACGTCTCCGGTGTTTCTTTGGCAGGAAAGTGAATGATAACTAAAATAAGCTGTTGATACAGATTTTCTGCTATTTGTTATCAGACAAAACAACAGACTTTTCCTCAACCCTGAATACCAGTGCCTGTAGTCAAAAGCTCTGTGAGTGGTTTGGAACCTACAGACTCTGTTAGTGACTTTTTCCGTACATCTGTGAAAACAACTTTCTTTAGAAGGAAGAGCATGAACATTACAAATGCTCTGTGGAATTTCTTTCCTTGTGTTATTATGGCTGTTTTTTCCTAATGCATTATTCAAAATATATTATTTTCACCACAGAAACCTTGGTACTCCATTATGTAATAGTTTTGAAGTATCCCATGTCTTCATTGCAATATGAAGCTCACTAAAACACGTATGTTCTGTAAAAGAACAAATTGTGAAGTTAAATTACATGCCTTAATAGAGGCCCTTTATCAAGTTAGAGCAGTTCTCAGCTATTTCCAGTTTTAATGTTATTTTAATCCCCACTGGCTTCTGAATTCTGACAAAAACCCTTTACCTGCTCACACTGGGGGGGTTGTATTTTTCTGTTAATCTGTTACTGCTATAAACTAGAGGAACTTACTCCCCACCACCGCCTTTCTGATATTTGGTCGTGACATATGATCTTTTTCATGTGTCACTTGTTTTTTCTTTCTAATGTTTTGTATAAAATCCTTATCTCCATATTTATGAGCAGAATTAGCCTGTAATTTTCCCTTCCACTCTCATATGTTTCTGGCAGCGTTTAAACTTAGCGTTACATGAGCCTCTGATCCAGACGGCCTTAACATTCTGTTCCTCTCAGTTTAGCAAAACTATAGCCAGGCCTCTGACCTTCTTTTCATAGATCATTGTGCCGTTTCATTTTCGTGGGTTTTTTTTTAAAAATCACAATTGTGAATTATTTCTCTGTGCCTTTGAGATACAAATCTACTACCCAAGAACATCCCTTATTTATTTTTGTTAAGGACCTGGGAGTCATGCCTTTGAAACTTAACAACCAAGAAAAATAGCATCCCTGTCTCCTAGTATGGAGATAGGAGCCTAATTCTTACAGCAACAATTAGCAAACATAGATGACCCATTCACATGGACCACCATCACACCTCCCCCCCCCCGCCGACGCCGCTAATGTTCTTCAGTACTTTTCCATTTTCCTACCTCAGCTTTTAAAATTGTTATTCTTTGTGAATTTAATATGTGAGTACTGTATGTGTATCATTCTCTCCTCTTTCCACTTCCTCCCATGTCCTTCCCACACCTCCTCAAATTCATGCCCTCTTGTTCGTTAATTATAATTGTTACGCCCGTATGTATGTATATATAATTTTTATAAGCACAATCTGCAGACATCACTTGATGTTGCTCATTTGTGTTTAGGACTTACCTCTTAGGACTGCCTAGCTTATCAGAGGACTCACTCCTGAATAAGACTGCTCTTTTCTCAGCAACTGTTAATGGCCTGTGTCTCTTCTTCTGGTAGTAAGGCTTTGGGGGAATCCCTCCCTCACATCGGCATTTCGATTGGTAGTGTCGCTTTTCGGGTCTTGCTTTAGTAACCATGTTTATGAAGTTTCACAGGAGCAGCTTTCTTGCTTTCTATAGAAGCCATTATCTTGCCGCAGACATTGTGATCCTCCCTGCCTTGTCTTCTGGAATGTTCCCTGCCTCAGTATAGAGCTTATGTGGTAGATGGATTCTCCTCTACCGGTGGCTTTCTGAACTGCTCTTCATGTGCTACAAAGAGAAGTTCCTCAGTGAGCTTTATAAGCCCTCTCCTCGTTAATAGATTTCTGCCCTCCCATTTACTATGCTTTACCGTTCCTTCATAAATGACAAAAATTCTAAAATATGCATGAAGAATAGTCATAGCGTGGTAGTAAACATTGTAAATATAGAACTATGGCACTAAAACATTTCCTGTTTTAAAAATAAACCCAAAACTTGTAGTAGTCTTCGTTGTCTGTTTAAACAGCCTGGTGCAACAGAATTAGAAAGTCAATCTATTTATTTTTCTGGCTTCTGAAAAATTTGTGTGAGAGTGGTGCTATTCCTTTTTCAAATATTTAGTAGTAGAAATCAAATAACACAGCTGGAAGTGGAATTGTTGTGCCAGGGGCTTTGACTGAGGATTCCATTCTTCATAATGCCACGGATTCTCTGCAGGGCAATGTCTCAGCTCTGCCATCTTTCTCATTTCTGGCAATTCTTTTCATGCTTTTATATATTTTAAAAAATACATCCTGAGAAGCATTTGCTAACTTCATTGGACTTTCAAGAAACAAACTATTGTTTGATTAATAATAATTGCACATGTTTTCGAGGTTTTTGTTTTTTTTTTTTTCTTGACATCTATTTTCCTTCATTCTGCTACCTTGGAACTTAATTATCTACAACTTTACCAAGTACTGTTATTACAGACCAAGGAATCATGACAATGATTTGTAACCAGGTTTTAAAGGCTATTATTGAGATGGATATGTAGCTCGGCGATTCAGCACTTACCTAGCATGTGTGAAACCCTGAGTTTGATCCTGAGAATGACAAAATAAATAGTTAAACAAAATAAATGGAGGGTTTAATTTTCTTTTCAAAATCTTTACCACATTCTGTGAACCAATCTCCTTATGCCAATCACACAAATACACAGCTATTCCATATTCATCAGCAGTTTAGATAGGCAGATATATGTATGTGTATATATATATATACATACATATAATAGATAAATAGATTATAGATAGATAGATACATAGATAATAGATAGATAGATACATAGATAGATGATAGATAGATTTATTCTTGTGATCCAAAACAATGATAACAACTTATACCATATTTATTCCAAAAAAAACTACTACAAGTCATAATAAGCATGAAAATGAAATGAAATATAATGACTGGAAAGGATAAACTAAGTACTATTACTCATATATAATATGGTTCTCACATAGAAAATGTGAAAGAATCCACGGACAACATATGAGACCTATGAATAGAATCTAGCAGTGTTACTGAATGAAAAAAATCTATTTAAAAAACCTGTTGCGTATTACATAGCATAAGCCAACTACTAGAATACATAAGTTTTAAAAAGATATGCCACCATAAAGCATTTTTGCATCAAAAAATTAAAATTTAAAATGTATGTAAACCAACTACTACTGATTAATGAGAAAAATTAAAAGCTCAGTAATGAAATGAAAAATAGGCCAATCACAAAACTAAAAACAAAATTATAGAGGCAAACAAGTATCTAAAAATGTGCTTTCAGTAGCACTCAAGAGAAAGTATTCTAAAACTACAATGAAATTCTACGACAAAATGCCCAGGTTGGCAAAGTTACAAAGTACTAATAATCCTCTGAACATGTAGGGTCACAAGAACTCATACAAGTTAAGCGAGCATAAATTGAATCAAGTAATTTGAACTTCTTTCGGGCATTATCCATTATGACTGAAGTGCACCTGCCTTTCAGCACACTAATCTCATTCTTTGACAAAATGGAAACAAACAGTACATTAATGTCTAGATGCAAGGATGTTCTTGGCAACATCCTTCAGTTTCTGTACCAGAAGCATCTCAGCTCTCTGGTGCTAGAGGTACAGATAAGTGAACTATGATATGCTCACTCAGTAAAATACTGTACAGGAATAGGAATGAGTCGACTGGAGCCAAAAAGTAAATGCAGAAGAATTTTAGCAATGGAGTTAGGGCATCAAAGGATGAAATTGAAACTTAGCTTAAAGAACACAATTGGCTTTATTTACTATTCTAGAATTGGGCAACATTTCAGTCCATAAAAATAGAATTGCTTTCTGTGCTGGGGACTGAACTCAGGCCTTACACACAGTGGATAAATGTTCTACCACAGAGCTATACCCGGGCCTAGAAAGCATTTTGATGTTCTAATTAAAGGGCATCAACTTTAAGAGTTTGAATAAAGTAGAAACAACAGTAACAACAACAACAACAACAAAATGGATCCATGATTTCAGTTACTTTCCTTGTAAGATGAGGACAGGGAGACAGAGCAACAGGAAAAATAACCAGTTAGTTAAGGACATCTTCCTTAACCTCTTTGGAGCTCCCATACTTCTAATTTGTCTTCAGATTCTGAGTTAATATGTATAGAATGCCTGACACACATCCTGCACTAAATAAACATTGGTACTGATGCCCTGTGTATTAGTCATGGCTCTCCAGAGAGACAGAACTGATAAATAGGGTGTGTACAGAGAGAGAAAGTGTTTTCTATGCCTGTGGTTTAGAAGATAGGGTCTTACTTTAAAGCCCAGGCTGACTCCTGGCAACTCAGCCAGCTGAGTACTGAGATTACAGGGAGTGTGTCAGCACATTTGCCTCAAAACTGATATGTTTTAAAGGAATTACTTCACATGGCAATGGAGGCTAGGAAGTCCCAAATCTTCAGGGTGGATAATCAGGCTAGAAAACCACAGAAGAGCCAAGGTTGTAGTTTAAGTTCAAGGTCGTCAGCCTGAAGAACTAGGGAGGAAAAAAATCTTGTAGCGTAAATGCAAAGACAACAAGGTCAGATTTTTATTCTTTTCAAGCTTTTAACTGGTTGGATGAGACCCACCAATATCATGGGCCAATCTCCTTAATCAGAGTTTACCAACTTAAATGTAAATATCATGCCAAACATTCATAACACATCTAAGCACTGGGTTCAGAGGCTTGAATTTATGTAATTGAACATCTCACCTTAACAGCTGTTATCATTCAGGAAAATAACTCTTTTGTCCCACTTTGGTAAAGCACTTTTTTATGTCTATTAAAGCCAGTTGGGGAAAGGTATCTGAGACTGGGCTTCCTCGGGAGACAAAGTGACAAGTGTGAGACATAAAACAACAGGTGCCAGAGGTCTTAAGTTTTAGAAAGGCTCACTGCCTAGGAGTTCTCTCCCACAGCAAGGACTCCAAAGAAATTGGTAATGCTACCAACAATATCTGCTCTTATCAATGAATCTAATTCTGGCCAAACATGAGCTGGTCTTCTTCAAGCTTAAAATGGTCCATTCTTAAAAGATACTGGACTAGTCCCGTATGACATTGATAAGCAGAATGATGTCAGCTGATGTTCAAAGGCATGAAAGGAATATAAGAACTCTCCAAGGACTTTTCAAAACCATATTGAATGCAAGAATGAGAGATGCCAAAGTGCTCACAAACAAGAGTCCGATGAACAGACCCCAGTTGCAGCTTATTATAGCATGTCTATGTTGATGATACCAGTACTTTGAGGATCCCTGCATATTCCCAAATAAAACAAATCCCCTGTTCTTTGATCTATATTTAATTACTCATCAATTATAGAGGAACCTATCCCAAAGCTAAGCCTTTATGTGAAAGAAATGTGTGTGTATGTGTTGGGGTGGGGGGGTTGCTTGCTTTTTAAATTAATGGAGCTTTTAAAATTAATAGATTAATCCATTCTTAAATATTTTAGGTACTTTCCTTTTGGCATGTGTGTGTGTGTGTGTGTGTGTATGTGTGTTAGTGCTCTGTGCAAACAGAATGTTAGGTTGTGCAGTAGGGAGTGTATTGTGCTATGTATGTGTATGCATGTGTCGTGTACGTGTGGAATGTGTGAAGTGTGAGTAAGTATGTGTAGTGTGTGTGTATGTGCGTGTGGTGTGTGTGTGTGGTGTGCGGTATGTAGTGTGTGTGTTTGTGTCCGTGTGGTATGTGGTGGGGGGTATATGGGGAACATAGAAGTATATATGTGTGTGGTGTGTGTGGTATATGGTGTGTGTGTCTGTGCGGTATGTGGGTGTATAGGAGTATATATGTGTGTGTGTGGTATTGGGGGATATAGGAGTATATATATATGTGTGTGTAGTGTGTGTGTGTGTGTGTGTGTGTGTGTGTGTTGTATGTGGGGGTTATAGGAGCGTGCGCGCGCGTGTGTGTGTGTGTGTGTGTGTTGTATGTGGGGGTTATAGGAGCGTGCGCGTGTGTGTGTGTGTGTGTGTGTGTGTTGTATGTGGGGGTTATAGGAGCGCGCGCGCGTGCGTGTGTGTGTGTGTGTGTGTGTGTGTGGTGTGTGGTTTATGAACATGTGTATTGGAGTAATATTTTCCAGTCATGATGTGAACAGATTACAAAGAGAAGGCTTATGCCTCACCACTTAATTACTAGCTGTCTGGGTGCTAACCTAACTGCGTGTACGTGTGGTCAGTTTTCCAATTGTCCTATAAATAAGTTCCAAAGAAAAGAAGGCTTCTGCCCCGTCGCCTCACTGCCACAAGACTCAATATGCCTGAAGCTCTCACAAGGATAGGAAGGCATTTCAGAGCTAACTTTCCCTCTTAGAGATGGGAACTGACTCACATGAGCCAAACACATTTTCCTCCTTCTACCTTCAAGCCAGTTGCCAGTTACTCACTCCCCATTCTCCTTTCCAGAAGTCAGGGAGTAGGCACATCTCTGTCTGCGCCATCCTGCCCTCTGAGGTTTCAGTCACTAGTGACTTTCACAAGCCCTCCCTTAGTGACTTCCCTCTCTGAAAGTGGGGGTCCTATCCCCACTTGATTCCTGGAGCTGGTGTGACGGCTTTGTCAAGCAGCTTTCAGTTTTCCCTAGTGTTATATATTCCTTTTAAATAAGGAGACTTGATGTGTAATTTTACTTAACCAATTAGAGAAAAGAATAATTACTTCTCCAAAGTCTAAAGCAGTGGTTCTCAGCCTTTAACACATTTCCTCATGTTGTAGTGACTCCCAACCATAAAATTACTTTCATTGTTCCTTCATAACTGTAATTTTCCTACTGTTATACCTGATATACAGAGATGGTCTTAGGGGACCCTGTGAAAGGATCAGTCGATGCTCCCAGGGGGTCATGACCCACAGGTTGAGAACCACTGGTCTAAGGGCTTGACTCTTAGGAATTGTTTATAATGTCATTGTATTTCCCCAAAGCATTTATTGGCTAGGGCCATCACTGCACAAATATCTTTTCAGTTGTGCAAGTATCTCTCAAAGCTCAGAAGTTCAGGATTGGGAAACAACCGGGTACCTAAAATCTGAGAAAATATTCTCAGTCTCGATAACACGGCAGTATTCTAAAAGGTTCAAAGAAAAATAACAAATGTTCCATGTGGAGTGGAATGTTAGGCCACCACTCTGTTACAGCCACACGGGTCCTTTTCAATTCACACAAGTAGTAGTGGGCTACAGAAACGAATTTTAACTCGTTCAAGGGCTAACAAATTTAAAAGATGCAAATTTTACTTAATCAGATTACTTTTATTAATCTTTAAACAACTAAGTAGTTGTTAGTACTTAGCAATTAAATCTTGCTTTGGAAAAATAGTTTTTTATAAGAGAATAAAGCTTTAAGTAGTCCAAAATGCTTTCTGGGAAGTGGAAATTCCAATTTTGGTAGCAAGTCTACAAAGCCTTGGTTCACAACGCTCTACCAAAGCCAGACATTCCAGCACACTTAAATCATGGCTTTTGAGGCTGCTTTAAAAATACCTATGCCGAGAATATGAACACACCCCCAAAAGTAACAACAGAAGTAGTCATCAAAGAAACCTTGTGGACCCCTGCAAGTCCTGTAAAGCCTGGAAGAAAAAAATAAACCCTCATCTTTGGTTCAGGGAGGACAGAAATGAGTGTAGGTCAACAAGCAGGCATCCCGACCTGCTATCACAGCTCTCACTTCCTGTGGGCATCCTGACTCTGGATCCTAAGTCACCCACCAACGCTGCCTCCCAGAACTCAGTCCTCTCTGCCATAATGAAGCTAACAGGCATCGACTCTGCTACTTTGGAGTTTCAGAAAATGGTGAGTCATCCAATATATCTCTCCACTGTGACTTCACAGCACTTACTGTTTCTATTCAGGTGACAGCATGGTGTTAGACACTTGACTCTAGAGGCATAGAAATGGAAGTAGCCTCTTCCTCCCCCAATAGTTTTCCATAAAGCAGGCCTGTTAGCATTTGCAGACAGTTTTAGCCTTTGGGGGACTGGAACAGAAGGATTCCAAGTCTGAGGATAGCCCAACCTACATAGAGATCCAGTCTTGTGCACAAGCACACATAAAAACAAAGCAATCAAAGAAACAACAATCAAAAAAAAAAAAAAAAAAAAAAAAAGTTCTCCCTGAATAAATAGAGCAAATGAAATGAAACACTTGTCTTGAGTTCTTTGTGTATAACAAAGAAGAAATGCACATGTTAAAATAACTCAGAGGTGACTAGAAGGACAAAAAAGAGATCATTTTGTTGAATAAAATGCCCTGTGCAAAAGAAGAAGAAAGAGCAGCCAAATGCTGTGAGTGTGAGAAGGGAAGTGCGTTGGGACACAGAAGAAGATGCTTTTAGGCAATGTTAGTTTTTACACGTTTAAATATGTAGCCGGCTTAGAGCAGAGTAAATCGTGTTGAAGGACATTTCTTTACACTCACTGTGATGTGATGAAGGAAGTTAGGAAGAGTACACATACAGACAAGATCTTTGCTTATTGATGGTGGTTGTGGTTATGAAGTCTAGATTGTAAGTGAGATCTTTTGTAGTGTGCAGTTCTGGACTCACATTAATGTGACTAAAGCAGACAGCATCAGGACCACCTTTACTTTGGAGGAATGCTTGGAATCTTCCTTTTTTTATTCCCCTCCTTTTTAAACTGTTACCTTAAAAATATTTCTGTGACATACTGCCTCTGGGCTTTTAGCTAAGATCGAATACAAAAATCTAGAAAATATGTATACATGGAAGTAAAAACTAAATGATGTGATATGCACATTTCTTCTTAGTATACAGGCAAGCTCTGTAATGACCAAGGCAAACCAAACTAGATAAGCACAGGGCTCCATGAACACCCGTTGTGAAAACATTAAAAATGATCGACTTGCCCGGCGTGGCGGCGCACACCTTTAATCCCAGCACTTGGGAGGCAGAGGCAGGAGGATCGCTGTGACTTCGAGGCCAGCCTAGTCTACAAAGTGAGTCTAGGACAGCCAAGGTGAGACAGAGAAACCCTGTCTCAGGGGGGAAAAAAATCAACTCAATTGAGAAAGGGGAGGAGTTCGCTTTCTAGGGTCTCTTGTACCTTTGATTTTGTGACTCCACAATGTGCCATGGGTTTTCTGCATGAGAAGCTCCTGTGCTTATGTGGTCCTCAGAGGAAGGAAAGAAGGTGGATAGTGCCGCGGGGCCTATGAGCAAGGTACTTCAGATACTGTATGAAAATCACCAAGTAAAACTGAAATTCCACTTTCTCCCGGAAGAGGTATAAACTGTGACCTCCCCCAGGTCTCTATCAGTACTTATCACTTGCAAAACTTTCACAAAAGATGACTTTCCTGGCTATCTATGCCCCTGTCTTGAAAAATCTCTAAACAGATAGATGCCTGGGTCCTACGTCAGACCTGCTAACAGAGAAGTTCTACAGGAACCTATATGTACAACAAGCTTTCCAAGTGACAGATGCACACACAGAAGCCTGTGAACCGCTGCTCCGATCCCTTGAAGGCAAGCCTACTAACAGGCAAACCAGCAGCAGCACTACATGGAGTTATGACGGCCATTACATAGTCATCTGAGTCTATGAGAGTCATTTGAGAAATGAGTTCAGCTCACAGGCATCTCAAACACTCCTAAGCCACCCTCTGCCCACCTTTGAAGAGTAAACATTTTGGCATGTAAACCTTTCCTTGATCTTTTCCTTACAAGAGACACATTCGTATTTCATGAGCATTACAATTACGAACAGTTCTTCCGTGACATCGGTGTCTCAAGGAACGTCAAGTGAGCACAGCCTAGGTTAGCAGCAGTGTGTGGCCAAGATGCACGTCCCCAAATATCTTAGCTGCTTTCATCTTTATCTGATGAAAAGAACATCGTATTCAGATCGTTTTTGTAACAAAACCACCAGGGCACAGATTAAGAAATCCAAGAGCATCATTCAATTATCTCCATTTGGCTATACAAATTAGAGCTATCCAATAGTACTATCAAACCTTAACCACAGCTTCTGTCCCCTTTGTCCTAGGGTTCTCACTGACATAAATAAAATGAAGATATGAAAATTTCAGCTCACATTTTTTTCCATCACAGTTTTTTTTCAAACGTACCTGAAAGCATGGGGTCAGAACACATTAAAAATGTAAATTTAATAGTTAAAGTCAGGCCAAATGAAGCTATTGGAGGAATAGATAGTTTCAGTTGCTATAAAGATTGATCTATTAAGTTTTTCAGGGTCTGGAGAGATTGCTTGGTGATTAAGAGTGCCTGATTTCTTGCAGAAAACTACAGCTCCCCTCCCTCCCGCCCGCATCAGGGAGCCTATAGCTGCCTATGATGCCAGCTCCAGAGCCTCTGACAGCCTCTCCTGGCTTCACAGCAAAAAAATACAAACAGATGTTTTATGTCTTCCTTTATCTTCAAAAGACAATTTTATTTAGATAAGATACTCTCCAAGCAAAAAACCATGCAGCTTCGCTCAGTCTGCAAAGTTCCTGCTGTGCAAACATGAGGATCTGAATTTGAATCCCCAGAGTCCACATAAAAGCCAGGTGCTGTGGTGGGAATGTATAACCCTCGGTGCTGAGGCAGGGGATTGGTAGCCATGAAAGAGGGAGTAAGCTCGAGGTTCAGGGAGACATACTGTCTCAAAATATGAGGTGAAGAGAATTTGAGAAAACAGCCAAAGATGACCTCTGAACTCTATACACATTTATATATATGTGCACCACACCTAAGCACATATATGTATGTGTGCTTACATACAAACATGTATGTATCCAAAAGCACACATATGTGCATATGTGCACACACACCCCAGTACTTCCATTCTTAAAGTAATGTCCATAAAATGCCAACTAAATATAAGTAAAATATAAATTTATTCCCAATGTCGTCGCAGGATTCAAGAGGTTGAAGCAGAAGGACTGTAGGTTCAAGACACACATGGAATACAGAATGAGTGTAAGGCCATCCTAGGCTACATAGCATGATCCTGTCTCAAAACCACCACAACAAATACTTTCAGTTAATCTTAGAAGATCAGAAAAGGCTCCCTTCCATTCATAAAAGCACTTTTGGCCAAAATCTTGTATTTGATTCTCTTAAAAGTTATAAATTCCAAATTTTTAATTGCTTGGCATGTGTCCCTAAATCTAAAAAGGAAGTTTGGGTTTGTGAGACCAAACAAAATCAGAACAGAAACTCTTTATTTGGGGAAAGTATCTTATTAGTGCCCCCTTTCTATCAGGCTGGGTACCGTAGTGCATGCCTGTAGCTCCAATTACAAGGGAGGCTGAGCCAGGAGACTCACTTGGCTCCTAAGTTTGAAAAGAGCCGAGGTAACATAGACACCACCTTAAAAACACACAGTAAGGAACCCCCTTCTAAAGAGCGCACAGGAACAGAGCATTCTGATAAGTGCGTGAATAGTAGCATGGGTTCTCCTGAGTGAGTAGCTAGTGTTTCCTTAGTTATAGAACCTGATTCAGCTGGGGATGTAGGCAGAATGCTCACTTAGTGTATGTAAGGCCTGAGCCTAGGCCCTGGGCACCAAACACAAAAGCAAGAGAGAACAAAATGATCCAGCTGCCCTGATAACTACAGCACGAGTAAAGTAGCAGAGTCAGGAGGCGGTGGAGCCAGGCACTAAGGGCAAGATACACAACCCGAGGAGGCAGACAGCTCTTGTTTGTAATGTTACTCTGACAACTGTATCTCCTTGAACAAGTTGCGTAACATTTTGGAGCCCCGAGTCCAACTTTGCAATTGAAAATGACTGCTATCTACTTTCTAGATTTATTGTAGAGGCTTAATGAATTAACAGCTGCAGTGCATTTAGCAATATAGCTCTGCACATAAAGGCATGAAGTTTTCCATGTATGTTACCCTTTAACGGATGCGCTGGCTAGTTGTATGTCAACTTGACACAAGCTAGAGTCACTTTAGGAGAAAGAACCCCCAGTTGAGAAATGCCCCAATCAGATTGGCTGATGGCAAAGTCAGTAAGCAACACAAGTTTTTGATTGATGGTTGATGCCAAAGGGCTCAGCTCAATGCGGGAGGTGCCACCCCTAGGCTGATGACAGTGGGTGCTATATGAAAACAGGCTGAGCAAGCCGTGAAGAGAAAGCCAGTAAGTATCACTCCACTATTGTCTCTGCAGCGGTTCTCCCCTTGAGTTCCTGCTCTGACTTTTCCTCACAAAGGACTATAGGCTATAACATAAAATAAATCTGTTCCCCTCGTTTTGCTTTCTGTCATGGTGTTTTATCATAGCAATAGAAAGGTAACTAAGCCAACATACATACATATATATATTCATATATACACATATATGTAGATATGTGTGTGTAGTATCGCTGTTACTACACATGAAAATTCAAGAAAAAATAGTCTATACAATATAAAATATACACGATAAATTACTAATTTTGAAAGCTTGATACATTTTAAATCTTAAAAGCTTAATAAATGGTTCTAAGCTATGTAGCAGAGTGTTAAGTTGTTCTCAGAAATCATTAGAAAACAGTGAAGTGGAAATAGTAACGATATAACATTAAGTAAAAGGAGAGCATAAAGGCATACATTCTGGGGCTAAAAAGATAGCTCAGCTGTTAAGAGCATTTACTGTTTTTGCAGAGAACCCATATTTAATTCCTAGCACTCACATTAGGAAGCTCACAACTCAATGGAAAACAACCACTTGTAACTCTAGTTCCAAGAAATCCAATGTCCTCTTCTGGACTCTTTGGGCACCTGCACATATGTGGTTCACATACAGACAGACAAATATATACATCTCTACATAAATAATTGTGTAAAACATAGATTCTGTGACAAGATATGTAGAGAAAAGAGTGCTAAAGAGAAAGCCCTCCCAATTCAATTCATATAGCAGCGCTTCTGTGTGGAATCCTGCAGATGGTGTTGAAGAACCGTAATCTGACTTCAACTGCCATACTCACTCTATGCACCTGCTATTCACATCCTTGTAAAACCACAGAGGTGCCAGGAGTGTGAGCACACAGTCTCCCAACACTTTGGAGTCTAAGCCAGGAGGTGCTGCAGTGTGTGGCCTGGGCTGTAGCATGACACTCTTGCTTTTAAACGACTGAACAAAGGAAAGAGAAAGGAGCTCTTGTTCAGGGCCCCTAGGTGAACAGAGGATTGTGCAAGGATTCTAAAATATTAAGATGGTTGCATACCATGATCTGAATGTCCTTTTTGTGACCAAAGATACACATACTTACTGAGGATTTATTGAGAATTTCTTCTGTGCCAACCATTAAGAACACAGAAAGATAATATAATGAAGGACGCAGAAAAATGCCAACAAGAGGTGAAGTGGGTTAGTACCCCCCTGATAAACAAATTAAAGTAATGCAGAGGCATAAAGAAAGCAGTCAGTTTTCATCATAAGTCTAGATTCATCAGCTCAATTTCTCTTATTTTTCATCAAGGTGTTTCTATTTTTATTTTTAAATATTTATGGATTTTATGTATATGAGTGCTCTTTGTGTATGTCTGCACACCAGAAGAGGGCACTGGATCTTACTATCGATGGTTGTAAGCCTCCATATGGTTTCTGGGAATTGAATTCAAGACCTCTAGAAGAGTAGCCAGGGCTCTTGTCTGCTGAGCATCTCTCTAGCCCCCAGCTGGTATCTTAGCATAATACACACAAATACATGTATATGTATATATACTATGTACCTATATTTATATATAATATTATATAGTATATAGTATATAGTAAGTATATACTATATACTTAAGTGCGATACATATTCTCAGGAATTACCTAGTTGCTAACTGAAACTAATTGCCAAACTTACGGACTATGTTAACTTGTAACCCTCAGTGGGGGCTGTGGTGCAGTGAGAGTACACACTATCAACAGGAATACAATGTAGTTCACCATGTCTATTCTCTACCTGACCGAACTGGTCTTCCTTTCCATTCTGGTGTCTGTAGCATTTACCAGCACTCAAATGTTTCGTTATCCCTCTCAGCTCATTTGGCTGATAGTGTTGCAGAGGAACTCAGACTGACTGGTTGCTTCTCATTAGTCTACCTTCAGCCACATCACCTGGTCATTCTGAAGACATACATCTGTTAAGTAAATTCATAAGGACTAGACTTTCTCTAACTAAAATTGGCTAAATTCATCCTATATCCATCTACAACCCAAACATATTAAGCCGTAAGAACTGCTTTCTTTATGAAATTAAGATCATGTTCATGAGTCCAATATAACAGTAAGTACGTATATTAAGCACAATATGCATATACATTCTATAGGCTTATGATGGTTTGACTCTTATATTTTTCTTTTGTTTTTAGTTTTCATAAGGTGAATGTGCCCAGGGGTTCAAGTTTCTATCATTCTTTGAATATAAATTTTAGAAGTACTCAGAGCTGTCTAGTCAATCGTAGACAGTCATACCCCCTGCCATTCAGCCCAGCAGATGACTAAAACCAAGTCTAGCAAGTTTACAGAAATGAATTCAGTGGAAAAAGTATAAATTCACTTGGTATTTGAAGTGGAAAAGTAAAACATGAGTCGACTTTAAACTGTATTTTTAATATGCTTTGTATTTCCTAAACTGTAATTTTAGTGACTCATCAGAAATTATTGTGTCTGTGTTATTCAGGGAATCTCAGAAAAAAAGATGTACAGTCACCACTGAGCACTCAGAAAAGCAGGTATGGGGTTTTATGATACCAGTCCTTCCGAAGTCAAAGCATTATCTGGGCTTAATTCTCCAGGGCTAGTCAGCATCACTTAGAGAATGAATCAAACCATCTCCTTGAAAGAACTTGGCAACTTTACACCCAGGTTGCAACACTATGGCTTGGCTTGCCTAGTGAAAACAAAACTAAAACAATTTCTCTAATAATATTGTATTACCCTTCTTGCACTAAATCAGTGGTGCTCAATTGGGGGCAGTTGGCAAGTCTTACATTAATGACAATAATATTTAGAGACATTTTTGGTTGTTATAACTGAGTTGGTAACAGAGTTCCTATAGATATCTGGTGGATAAGGTTCAGAAATGTTGAAAAATGTCTCTCATGACCAAAACAGTCCCCACAATAAGGAACCACTCAGTCCAAAAGCATCAGTAGCATCAAAGTTGAAAACTTGGGTGACAGACATAGGTTCTCAGCTTTCAAATGAGCCTCAGCATCTTTTGAGGCCCAGCTAAATCTATGACCCTTGTGTGAAGTTTTTCCTAAATCCACTTACAATGTTATCTTCACAGACTAGATTTCCTACGTATAATTTAGATTTGAGTTGATGTGAGTCATCTCACCAAACTATTGAGAAATCAAAAGTTCGTACTCTCTGTTGACTCTTGTTTTTTCTTGTTTGTAATTTCAGTTCTCTTCTAAAACTGTTTGATATATTTACATTTCAAGAAATTTACTATACAACACTTTTTCTTTTTACCTTGCCTTTTTAAACTTCTCCAAATTTCATCTTCGGTAATAGTGGTGTCGCAGATAAATGTGCTGCAAAGTGGGAGCAGCTGAGCATTTTATTGTTTTCCTAGCTAAAATGTTGGAATGATATTTCAAGTAAGTCCCATTGCCACTGTCAATTCCTGAGTCATTTAGTAAGAGTAAAAACAAATTAAAATGCTATATTTTTTTTTACCTCTGATGCATCAGTTAATACTCTACCTTTAAATAGAATTGGAAACTTTGGTATATTTTTTCATACACTTGTAAGCCAGGCATCCTAGCAATGACAGCTGTGAAAAACAAAACTGGAAACCAAGAGAAGTTACTGAGCTAGGTAAAGTCGAGTTCATTAGCAATATTCTCACTCAAGTGGTTATCCTGGGAGAGAGGGAGGGCCTTTCGTAAGTCATCACCTTATTGGTTGACCTTCCTTTCTCCATCCCTAGACAAATTTTTTAATATATTTGTCAAGTGTAAAGATTCTCCAAATACACATGGAAGAGTCCATCAAGGACATTAATTGCGTGAAGCAGTATTACTGCCTAGAGTAAATATTCCCATGTGACTTGCTGCTATGGCTCAAAGAGAGTTGTCTCCTCCAAAACTTCCACCTGGAAACTCATGTTGAAATGTAATCCCCACCATAAAGTATTAAGAGGGTGGAAACCTTATCCTACCATGGTATTACTAAGTGAGGCCTCTGGAAGGTGACTAGGATTTAAAAAAGTCATAGGCTAGAGTTCCCATGATTGAACACTATTGGCTTTATATGAAGGAATAAAACCAGAATGAACACAGACACACACACACACACACACACACACACACATTTTCCTGTCTCCTGTGCCACATCATAGCCCTGGCAGGAAGAAAGCCCTTACCAGATCTTGGAACAGAACCATGAGAAAAAGTAAATAAATCTCTTTTCTTTATATCTCTGGTATTGTGTTTATTAGCAACAGAAAATGAAAGCCAGTCACAAGCTCAGTCTTCTCTTGGTTGTAGCTTGAAGCCTGTTTTCAGTGAATTATTAATCTTAATTGATTCTCACTCTGTGGATATTAATTTTTTCACGTCTTTAATACTAACCCAACTATGAAACATAACTCCTGTTCTAGACATTCATAAGGCTAATTGTACAAGCACTGGGCTTCTGTCAGAGTCTACTAAAGCTTCAGAATAACAGAAGGTGACTACACTGAAAGAACACATTCAACTTCAATTACCCAGCAACCATCATTGTAAAATTGTGTAGTAGACATTCTTGTTCCTAAAGTCCTCTGTGCGTACAGTTTGGTCCTCTGCCTCCTTAACCGCGTTTCTATAGATTTCACATATCATCTTAGTTCTAGTACCATCATGGCTTTCTTAGCCATGAACGCAGCCTATTTCCTTACCTCCTTTGTTGACAAGCTTTGGTTTCAGACACTTGTTTTTTCACTGGTACCACTATTGCATTGAAATCCCTTCAATGCATCAAGAATTCCCTTCTTTGCTGGCAAACATGTTCTCTTCTTACTTTAAACAACTAGCACATTGCCCTACTCCTTCTATAAGGCCAGATTTCTTTTACGACAGATATGGCTTTTGTTCTCTTTCTCTTCCCTTCCCTCTTTAAAACTGGATTTCATGTAAATCCAGGCTGGCCTTTGCTATAGCAAGGTAAGGAAGGCTTTGAATTACTGATCCTCCTGCCTCCACCTCCTGAGTGCTAGGGTTACAAGCACGTGCCACCCTTGCCTGTGGTAATAGGGTTAAAACCTATGGCCTCTTATATGTTGAACAAACACTCTGCCAACTGAGCTACAGGCTCAGATCCAGCTTTTGTTTTCAGTCTCTGGCAGAATCCTTCACACCAGAATCCAGACTCAGTTCTAGAAAGGACATGTGTAGTTCCGTCTCTGTCGTTACAAAACTTACAACTAGACCCTACTGGAGCAGGTCGCAGCTTTTCCAGAAGCTCACATAAGCTGGCCTGCTGGAGAAGCGAGACATTCTTTCATGCCAAACAAGTATTGTTTTGTTTTTTATTTTTAAATTGTCTATTTCATTCAATTGCATGTATGAGTATTTGCCTGCATATATGTATGTGTACCAGGTACCTAGACAATTCAGAAGAAGGTGTGAGATGCTAACTGTTGTATGAGTGCTAGAAACCTGACCTGGATCCTCTGCAAGACCATCAGTACCCTTAAGAGCTGAGTGCCTCTCCAGCTCTAAATGGTTGTTTCTTACTAGCCCCCCCATGAAGGATAAGAGTATGGCTGTAGCACAACTATCCTTGCAACTTCCTTCTGTTTGAATAAGCTGTCATAATCAAGCACCACAAATTCTACAACTTGAGCAGTAGAAATTTATCCTCCCACAGAGCTGGAGGCCAAGAGGCTGAGATATGTGTGTTGGCACCATTGGATTGTTTTCAGGTCTCCTTTGCTGGCCTGCAGATGGCTTTCTTATGGCTCCGTCTTCATGTAGTCTTTCCTTGGTCTGTGTCTATACTTAGGACTTCAGCACACATGACTTTTATAATGATGCCCATAACACATACTTACATTTATTGATTTTTAATTCCTTCTCTTTCTCTCCAATTCCTGGCCAACATTTAAGACCACATTGAAAACCTCTATCTACTCAGTCCTTCCTAATTATTCTAGCTTGGCTTTATCCCTTTTTCCTGGGCTCTATTTTATTAGTGTATCAATCAATTATATAATTTCCCTTTCCTGGTTCAGATTTATCTCCAGAAAGTCCAGGCCCCTTTTAAGTTCCCTAGGCTTTTACTAAGTGATCACTATGTTTGGATTGAAAATTCAACACGATTCAATTTCCTTGGTCACACATACCATTTTCAGTTCCATCAAATAAGATGCTTGAAGACGGTCTCTACACTAATAGCAGAAAGGCTGAGCAAACTGAGCAAGTATTGTGTTTCCTGAGTCTGAGTAGCATCCCTCTGTTTTCTTAAATACTTTTCAGAGTCTCATTCAATATGATATTGTTTTTGTAGAAAATAGATTAGTTCACAGGAAACCCTCACCCTATTACCAAATAATCAAAATGCAGCCATGCACATCTTTGAGAAGCAACGTTCTTCTCCATCAGCACAAGTAGAACCCTTGTTACCCAAACTAGATCTTAGTCTTCACGCTCTTCTCCTCCTCGGAAACAGTTCCCTCCAATGTATTATTTCAGAATCATTATGATCAAATAAAGTAATATGCAGACTAAGTCTCTCTTTCAAATTCTTTTGTGTGTGTTGAGCTCGGATACTTCATCTGTGTCTGAAAATGCTCAGCCATTGGAAAGTGGAAGCAAGATCAGATGTTCAAGGCCAGCCTCGGCTACCTGGGGAGTTTAAGGCCAAGCTGGGCTACCTGAGTCTCTTCTCAAAATGAACAAGAGGACAAAAGGGTTAGCATTTAATGAATATAAAGCAAATTAAGGATTAATATGAAGAGCCTAGCACATTCATCTGCCGACGTTATTTGATTTTATCTTTACCAATCTTATAATGCATGATTACTCGTATCTTACAGGTAAGGCATAGTAATGCTAAGAAACTAGCCGCAAATGCAAATCACCTGACAATCTTATAAAGCATGATTTACTCATATCTTACAGGTGAGGCATAGTACTGCTAAGAAACTAGCCGCAAATGCAAATCACCTGACACTAGTAGTCAAAGGCTACATAAGGTCCTATCCATCAACAGCAATAATCTCTCTAATTTTGAAGTCTTTTGTTCTTTTTGTTAACCCTTAATTTAAGAAATGCCTATTATTTAATGTGTATATGTACACACACACACACACACACACACACACACACATCACAGTGGGAATCAGTTCTATCCTTCCATCATATGGGTTCCAGGGATTGAATTTAGGTCATCAGTCTTGACAGCAAGCACCTCTACCCACTGAACCATCTTGCCCACCCATATTCCCTAATTCCTAATTGTGAGATCTTTATATAATGTAAATCACATATCCTTTTAATAAGGTATTCTATTAGTGTATATGTTAAACTATTTTCATCTTGTGTTACAATTCAGAGCAACATGCTTTGAAATCAGTTCTTTGGCTAAGGGCAAGGCAGACATCAGGTCTTTGTGTGGTTATACTGCCCTCATCTGGCAGGTACTCTGAACAGCATGTATGGTGGCATCCTGGTAAAACCCAGCAAATCCAATTTAGAAGCTAAAGATAGATAGCTACCCTCTCCAACTATATTCAAGCTCCTTTTTGGATTGGTGAAAATACAGATATATACATAAATTCAAATAAAAATATATTGTTTTCAAATATCAATGTATTTTTCATGTCTTCCTAATTTCACTGAGGAAATATACAAAGTAGGAAAATATTCAGTTAATACAGGTGTTTACAGAACTATATACTTAGCTGGGTGCAGTGACACACACCTATAATCCCAGCACTTGGCAGGCAGAAGCAGGCAGATCTCTGTGAGTCTGAAGCCAGCCTGGTCTACAAAGTGAGTTCCAGACAGCCAAGAATACACAGAGAAACCCTAGCTCAACACACACACACACACACACACACACACACACACACACACTTACATACTTATGAATAGTAAAAGAGCTTACAACTTAATAACATCAGAAAAGCTCTTTCTACTGTGTATTACTCGGGGTCCTCTCGAGGAGAGAACCAGTGAAGTGAATATATGCACATATAATTTTCTTAGTTAGCCTACTGTTGGTACTTTTTTTAAAAAAACTGTGACAGCTTCAATATTAAGCCTTGAATCTATGCTAAATGGGCTTTGTATATATAGATGGGACTTACGTCAGTAAAGTCAACTCCGGCTGTGCACAATAGTACAGTTGCCTCAGTCTTGCCCCATCTCCATTTCAGTTTTCACTCATCTTAGAAGTATCTTTGTTTTGCAAAGAAATCCAGGATACTTGTTCTTTACCATTAGAACCAATTATCTACTTCCATGTGTTTCTTTTTGTTTCCCAATATTAGAGTCTTGCTAGATCACCCACACTAATCTCGAATTCACTACCTTCATACCTCAGCTTCCGGAACACTTCCTGAACTGTAGGCATGCCTCAGCATGACAGGACTGAGAGTTCATTTTTATTGAGCTTAAAGTTCACTTCATCATGTAGCTACATAAAATATTTTTATAAGAAAATCAAACAATGCACAACTATGAGACTACCAACCTGATCTGTTAGACTGCTGTCCCTCCCAAGGTGCCTATGGAATTTAAATAGCAATATTACCATTTTGGACAAGAGTCTTCTGCCTTACAGGGGTTATAATTAAGAGACTGTCTTGGATCTCAGAAGAGACATAGGACTTTCAAACAGCGTTGAGACTGAAGAACTCTGCTGAGGTTGTGCTAAATACAATTGCATCATGCTATGGCTGTAAGTCTATGGGGGATGGGGGCTGGAATGTGATGGCTTGAATGAAAAAGGCTCAGATGTTTGAATACTTGGTCCCCAATTGGTGGCGCTGTTTGAGTACGTCCAGAAAGTGTAGCTTTGCTGGGGGAGCTCTGTCATGAGGAGAGTCTTGGAGCTTTCAAAGCCTTGCACTATTTCTAGTATGTTCTCTTGGCTCCCTTGTTATGAGGTGAGCTCTCAGATCTTCCTATAGATGCTGCTATCGCTACTTTCTACTATGGTTCTCTGCCCTGAGGGGTGTATAGTCCTCTGGAACTGTTACCCCAAACAAATCCTTCCTTGCACAAATTGTCTTTATTGCAATGTTTTATTATAGCAGCAAAAATAAATAAATAAATAATGCAGAATAGTTAATCTATTAAACCAGCTTGACTTAAAACAGTAATAACAGCCATCTCATTCCTGAAAGGCCTTGAGCTAGGAGTCTCAGAAGTCACAATCAGGCACTAAAAACTTGCAAATTTTCTGGAGAGCTACTGGTCCTTCATAAATATTGGAAGCCTGGAAATGCTGGTTCTGGTATCAGCAAGGGAATCAGCAATAGCAACAGCAGGGTAAGTCAACTCAGCACTAAGAAGGAAGGCCAATAGAACAATCTGGGCCCTTTCATCTTGGATTTTACTAAGTGTCACCCACAGTTGGAGGTGGCTCTTCCTACAATAATTAAGACAATCAGGATAAGCCTAAGGGGCATGTCCCATGAAACTCTTCACTTACCAGGAAACTGGGACAGAGGGAGGACATCCTATTGGGACTCTAGATGAGAGAAGCATGGGAGAATAGCAAAGTAGAAGGATCCAGAGGGTCCTAGAAACCTACAAGAAGAACACTATGATAGGCAGATTTGGGCCCAGGGGTCCCACTCAAACTATGACACCAGCCAAGGACAATACAGGCCATAAACTTCAAACCCCTACCCAGATCTAGCCAATGGACAGGACATTCTCCACAGTTGAGTGGAGAGTGGAGACTGACTTTCACACGTACTCTGGTGCCTCACATTTGACCATGTCCCCTGGAGGGGGAGACCTGGTGGCACTCAGAGGAAGGATAGCAGGTTACCAAGAAGAGACTTGATACCCTATGAGCATATAAAGGGGGAGGAGGTCCCCCTCAGTCACAGTCATAGGGGAGGGGAGTAAGGGGACAATGGGAGGGAGGGAAGGATGGGGCAAGGGATGGGATAACCATTGAGATGTAACAAGAATAAATTAATAAAAAAATTTTTTTTAAAGACAATCAGGATAGTTGTTTAAGTGATGCTCCCTACTCTCATCATTCTAATTTATGTCAAGTTGATACTAAAACCAAGCATCAAACACTATGAATTCAGTGTGCTAACAGAAACAGCTAATACATAAAACATGGCAAAGATGTTATATAC